>NW_026871968.1:0-300000 GCF_033458585.1 Syngnathus typhle
TTTATGTTTTATAAGCATTTTTAATTTTATTGCTTAAATCGCATTTTCTCGGCGAGCTGAGCACTTTTTCTGAATTGTGCCGCTCCTGTCACTCTGGTTAGGTTGGCATGGAAAAAAACGCTCTCGGGTGCTTTAGAGTGCCGAGTTTATCACTGTGCATGAAGAAATGACCACCTCCAACGTTTGGTTTATGTTTTATAAGCATTTTTAATTTTATTGCTTAAATCGCATTTTCTCGGCGAGCTGAGCACTTTTTCTGAATTGTGCCGCTCCCGTCACTCTGGTTAGGTTGGCATGGAAAAAAACGCTCTCGGGTGCTTTAGAGTGCCGAGTTTATTACTGCGTAATAAGAAATGACCACCTCCAACGTTTGGTTTATGTTTTATAAGCATTTTTAATTTTATTGCTTAAATCGCATTTTCTCGGCGAGCTGAGCACTTTTTCTGAATTGTGCCGCTCCCGTCACTCTGGTTAGGTTGGCATGGAAAAAAACGTTCTCGGGTGCTTTAGAGTGCCGAGTTTATCACCGCGCATGAAGAAATGACCACCTCCAACGTTTGGTTTATGTTTTATAAGCATTTTTAATTTTATTGCTTAAATCGCATTTTCTCGGCGAGCTGAGCGCTTTTTCTGAATTGTGCCGCTCCCGTCACTCTGGTTAGGTTGGCATCGAATAAAACGCTCTCGGGTGCTTTAGAGTGCCGAGTTTATCACTGCGCATGAAGAAATGACCACCTCCAACGTTTGGTTTATGTTTTATAAGCATTTTTAATTTTATTGCTTAAATCGCATTTTCTCGGCGAGCTGAGCACTTTTTCTGAATTGTGCCGCTCCCGTCACTCTGGTTAGGTTGGCATGGAAAAAAACGCTCTCGGGTGCTTTAGAGTGCCGAGTTTATTACTGCGTAATAAGAAATGACCATCTACAACGTTTGGTTTATGTTTTATAAGCATTTTTAATTTTATTGCTTAAATCGCATTTTCTCGGCGAGCTGAGCACTTTTTCTGAATTGTGCCGCTCCCGTCACTCTGGTTAGGTTGGCATGGAAAAAAACGCTCTCGGGTGCTTTAGAGTGCCGAGTTTATCACTGCGCATGAAGAAATGACCACCTCCAACGTTTGGTTTATGTTTTATAAGCATTTTTAATTTTATTGCTTAAATCGCATTTTCTCGGCGAGCTGAGCACTTTTTCTGAATTGTGCCGCTCCCGTCACTCTGGTTAGGTTGGCATGGAAAAAAACGCTCTCGGGTGCTTTAGAGTGCCGAGTTTATCACTGCGCATGAAGAAATGACCACCTCCAACGTTTGGTTTATGTTTTATAAGCATTTTTAATTTTATTGCTTAAATCGCATTTTCTCGGCGAGCTGAGCACTTTTTCTGAATTGTGCCGCTCCCGTCACTCTGGTTAGGTTGGCATGGAAAAAAACGCTCTCGGGTGCTTTAGAGTGCCGAGTTTATTACTGCGTAATAAGAAATGACCATCTACAACGTTTGGTTTATGTTTTATAAGCATTTTTAATTTTATTGCTTAAATCGCATTTTCTCGGCGAGCTGAGCACTTTTTCTGAATTGTGCCGCTCCCGTCACTCTGGTTAGGTTGGCATCGAAAAAAACGCTCTCGGGTGCTTTAGAGTGCCGAGTTTATCACTGCGCATGAAGAAATGACCACCTCCAACGTTTGGTTTATGTTTTATAAGCATTTTTAATTTTATTGCTTGAATCTCATTTTCTCGGCGAGCTGAGCACTTTTTCTGAATTGTGCCGCTCCCGTCACTCTGGTTAGGTTGGCATGGAAAAAAACGCTCTCGGGTGCTTTAGAGTGCCGAGTTTATTACTGCGTAATAAGAAATGACCATCTACAACGTTTGGTTTATGTTTTATAAGCATTTTTAATTTTATTGCTTAAATCGCATTTTCTCGGCGAGCTGAGCACTTTTTCTGAATTGTGCCGCTCCCGTCACTCTGTTTAGGTTGGCATGGAAAAAAACGCTCTCGGGTGCTTTAGAGTGCCGAGTTTATCACTGCACATGAAGAAAAGACCACCTCCAACGTTTGGTTTATGTTTTATAAGCATTTTTAATTTTATTGCTTAAATCGCATTTTCTCGGCGAGCTGAGCGCTTTTTCTGAATTGTGCCGCTCCCGTCACTCTGGTTAGGTTGGCATCGAAAAAAACGCTCTCGGGTGCTTTAGAGTGCCGAGTTTATTACTGCGTAATAAGAAATGACCATTTACAACGTTTGGTTTATGTTTTATAAGCATTTTTAATTTTATTGCTTAAATCGCATTTTCTCGGCGAGCTGAGCACTTTTTCTGAATTGTGCCGCTCCCGTCACTCTGGTTAGGTTGGCATCGAAAAAAACGCTCTCGGGTGCTTTAGAGTGCCGAGTTTATCACTGCGCATGAAGAAATGACCACCTCCAACGTTTGGTTTATGTTTTATAAGCATTTTTAATTTTATTGCTTAAATCGCATTTTCTCGGCGAGCTGAGCACTTTTTCTGAATTGTGCCGCTCCCGTCACTCTGGTTAGGTTGGCATCGAAAAAAACGCTCTCGGGTGCTTTAGAGTGCCGAGTTTATCACTGCGCATGAAGAAATGACCACCTCCAACGTTTGGTTTATGTTTTATAAGCATTTTTAATTTTATTGCTTAAATCGCATTTTCTCGGCGAGCTGAGCACTTTTTCTGAATTGTGCCGCTCCCGTCACTCTGGTTAGGTTGGCATCGAAAAAAACGCTCTCGGGTGCTTTAGAGTGCCGAGTTTATCACTGCGCATGAAGAAATGACCACCTCCAACGTTTGGTTTATGTTTTATAAGCATTTTTAATTTTATTGCTTAAATCGCATTTTCTCGGCGAGCTGAGCACTTTTTCTGAATTGTGCCGCTCCCGTCACTCTGGTTAGGTTGGCATGGAAAAAAACGCTCTCGGGTGCTTTAGAGTGCCGAGTTTATTACTGCGTAATAAGAAATGACCATCTACAACGTTTGGTTTATGTTTTATAAGCATTTTTAATTTTATTGCTTAAATCGCATTTTCTCGGCGAGCTGAGCACTTTTTCTGAATTGTGCCGCTCCCGTCACTCTGTTTAGGTTGGCATGGAAAAAAACGCTCTCGGGTGCTTTAGAGTGCCGAGTTTATCACTGCACATGAAGAAAAGACCACCTCCAACGTTTGGTTTATGTTTTATAAGCATTTTTAATTTTATTGCTTAAATCGCATTTTCTCGGCGAGCTGAGCGCTTTTTCTGAATTGTGCCGCTCCCGTCACTCTGGTTAGGTTGGCATCGAAAAAAACGCTCTCGGGTGCTTTAGAGTGCCGAGTTTATTACTGCGTAATAAGAAATGACCATTTACAACGTTTGGTTTATGTTTTATAAGCATTTTTAATTTTATTGCTTAAATCGCATTTTCTCGGCGAGCTGAGCACTTTTTCTGAATTGTGCCGCTCCCGTCACTCTGGTTAGGTTGGCATCGAAAAAAACGCTCTCGGGTGCTTTAGAGTGCCGAGTTTATCACTGCGCATGAAGAAATGACCACCTCCAACGTTTGGTTTATGTTTTATAAGCATTTTTAATTTTATTGCTTAAATCGCATTTTCTCGGCGAGCTGAGCACTTTTTCTGAATTGTGCCGCTCCCGTCACTCTGGTTAGGTTGGCATCGAATAAAACGCTCTCGGGTGCTTTAGAGTGCCGAGTTTATCACTGCGCATGAAGAAATGACCACCTCCAACGTTTGGTTTATGTTTTATAAGCATTTTTAATTTTATTGCTTAAATCGCATTTTCTCGGCGAGCTGAGCACTTTTTCTGAATTGTGCCGCTCCCGTCACTCTGGTTAGGTTGGCATCCAAAAAAACGCTCTCGGGTGCTTTAGAGTGCCGAGTTTATCACTGCGCATGAAGAAATGACCACCTCCAACGTTTGGTTTAGGTTTTATAAGCATTTTTAATTTTATTGCTTAAATCGCATTTTCTCGGCAAGCTGAGCACTTTTTCTGAATTGTGCCGCTCCCGTCACTCTGGTTAGGTTGGCATCGAAAAAAACGCTCTCGGGTGCTTTAGAGTGCCGAGTTTATCACTGTGCATGAAGAAATGACCACCTCCAACGTTTGGTTTATGTTTTATAAGCATTTTTAATTTTATTGCTTAAATCGCATTTTCTCGGCGAGCTGAGCACTTTTTCTGAATTGTGCCGCTCCCGTCACTCTGGTTAGGTTGGCATGGAAAAAAACGCTCTCGGGTGCTTTAGAGTGCCGAGTTTATCACTGCGCATGAAGAAATGACCACCTCCAACGTTTGGTTTATGTTTTATAAGCATTTTTAATTTTATTGCTTAAATCGCATTTTCTCGGCGAGCTGAGCACTTTTTCTGAATTGTGCCGCTCCCGTCACTCTGGTTAGGTTGGCATGGAAAAAAACGCTCTCGGGTGCTTTAGAGTGCCGAGTTTATCACTGTGCATGAAGAAATGACCACCTCCAACGTTTGGTTTATGTTTTATAAGCATTTTTAATTTTATTGCTTAAATCGCATTTTCTCGGCGAGCTGAGCACTTTTTCTGAATTGTGCCGCTCCCGTCACTCTGGTTAGGTTGGCATCGAAAAAAACGCTCTCGGGTGCTTTAGAGTGCCGAGTTTATCACTGCGCATGAAGAAATGACCACCTCCAACGTTTGGTTTATGTTTTATAAGCATTTTTAATTTTATTGCTTAAATCGCATTTTCTCGGCGAGCTGAGCACTTTTTCTGAATTGTGCCGCTCCCGTCACTCTGGTTAGGTTGGCATGGAAAAAAACGCTCTCGGGTGCTTTAGAGTGCCGAGTTTATTACTGCGTAATAAGAAATGACCATCTACAACGTTTGGTTTATGTTTTATAAGCATTTTTAATTTTATTGCTTAAATCGCATTTTCTCGGCGAGCTGAGCACTTTTTCTGAATTGTGCCGCTCCCGTCACTCTGTTTAGGTTGGCATGGAAAAAAACGCTCTCGGGTGCTTTAGAGTGCCGAGTTTATCACTGCGCATGAAGAAAAGACCACCTCCAACGTTTGGTTTATGTTTTATAAGCATTTTTAATTTTATTGCTTAAATCGCATTTTCTCGGCGAGCTGAGCGCTTTTTCTGTATTGTGCCGCTCCCGTCACTCTGGTTAGGTTGGCATCGAAAAAACGCTCTCGGGTGCTTTAGAGTGCCGAGTTTATTACTGCGTAATAAGAAATGACCATTTACAACGTTTGGTTTATGTTTTATAAGCATTTTTAATTTTATTGCTTAAATCGCATTTTCTCGGCGAGCTGAGCACTTTTTCTGAATTGTGCCGCTCCCGTCACTCTGGTTAGGTTGGCATCGAAAAAAACGCTCTTGGGTGCTTTAGAGTGCCGAGTTTATCACTGCGCATGAAGAAATGACCACCTCCAACGTTTGGTTTATGTTTTATAAGCATTTTTAATTTTATTGCTTAAATCGCATTTTCTCGGCGAGCTGAGCACTTTTTCTGAATTGTGCCGCTCCCGTCACTCTGGTTAGGTTGGCATGGAAAAAAACGCTCTCGGGTGCTTTAGAGTGCCGAGTTTATTACTGCGTAATAAGAAATGACCATCTACAACGTTTGGTTTATGTTTTATAAGCATTTTTAATTTTATTGCTTAAATCGCATTTTCTCGGCGAGCTGAGCACTTTTTCTGAATTGTGCCGCTCCCGTCACTCTGGTTAGGTTGGCATGGAAAAAAACGCTCTCGGGTGCTTTAGAGTGCCGAGTTTATCACTGCGCATGAAGAAATGACCACCTCCAACGTTTGGTTTATGTTTTATAAGCATTTTTAATTTTATTGCTTAAATCGCATTTTCTCGGCGAGCTGAGCACTTTTTCTGAATTGTGCCGCTCCCGTCACTCTGGTTAGGTTGGCATGGAAAAAAACGCTCTCGGGTGCTTTAGAGTGCCGAGTTTATCACTGCGCATGAAGAAATGACCACCTCCAACGTTTGGTTTATGTTTTATAAGCATTTTTAATTTTATTGCTTAAATCGCATTTTCTCGGCGAGCTGAGCACTTTTTCTGAATTGTGCCGCTCCCGTCACTCTGGTTAGGTTGGCATGGAAAAAAACGCTCTCGGGTGCTTTAGAGTGCCGAGTTTATTACTGCGTAATAAGAAATGACCATCTACAACGTTTGGTTTATGTTTTATAAGCATTTTTAATTTTATTGCTTAAATCGCATTTTCTCGGCGAGCTGAGCACTTTTTCTGAATTGTGCCGCTCCCGTCACTCTGGTTAGGTTGGCATCGAAAAAAACGCTCTCGGGTGCTTTAGAGTGCCGAGTTTATCACTGCGCATGAAGAAATGACCACCTCCAACGTTTGGTTTATGTTTTATAAGCATTTTTAATTTTATTGCTTAAATCGCATTTTCTCGGCGAGCTGAGCACTTTTTCTGAATTGTGCCGCTCCCGTCACTCTGGTTAGGTTGGCATGGAAAAAAACGCTCTCGGGTGCTTTAGAGTGCCGAGTTTATTACTGCGTAATAAGAAATGACCATCTACAACGTTTGGTTTATGTTTTATAAGCATTTTTAATTTTATTGCTTAAATCGCATTTTCTCGGCGAGCTGAGCACTTTTTCTGAATTGTGCCGCTCCCGTCACTCTGTTTAGGTTGGCATGGAAAAAAACGCTCTCGGGTGCTTTAGAGTGCCGAGTTTATCACTGCACATGAAGAAAAGACCACCTCCAACGTTTGGTTTATGTTTTATAAGCATTTTTAATTTTATTGCTTAAATCGCATTTTCTCGGCGAGCTGAGCGCTTTTTCTGAATTGTGCCGCTCCCGTCACTCTGGTTAGGTTGGCATCGAAAAAAACGCTCTCGGGTGCTTTAGAGTGCCGAGTTTATTACTGCGTAATAAGAAATGACCATTTACAACGTTTGGTTTATGTTTTATAAGCATTTTTAATTTTATTGCTTAAATCGCATTTTCTCGGCGAGCTGAGCACTTTTTCTGAATTGTGCCGCTCCCGTCACTCTGGTTAGGTTGGCATCGAAAAAAACGCTCTCGGGTGCTTTAGAGTGCCGAGTTTATCACTGCGCATGAAGAAATGACCACCTCCAACGTTTGGTTTATGTTTTATAAGCATTTTTAATTTTATTGCTTAAATCGCATTTTCTCGGCGAGCTGAGCACTTTTTCTGAATTGTGCCGCTCCCGTCACTCTGGTTAGGTTGGCATCGAAAAAAACGCTCTCGGGTGCTTTAGAGTGCCGAGTTTATCACTGCGCATGAAGAAATGACCACCTCCAACGTTTGGTTTATGTTTTATAAGCATTTTTAATTTTATTGCTTAAATCGCATTTTCTCGGCGAGCTGAGCACTTTTTCTGAATTGTGCCGCTCCCGTCACTCTGGTTAGGTTGGCATCGAAAAAAACGCTCTCGGGTGCTTTAGAGTGCCGAGTTTATCACTGCGCATGAAGAAATGACCACCTCCAACGTTTGGTTTATGTTTTATAAGCATTTTTAATTTTATTGCTTAAATCGCATTTTCTCGGCGAGCTGAGCACTTTTTCTGAATTGTGCCGCTCCCGTCACTCTGGTTAGGTTGGCATGGAAAAAAACGCTCTCGGGTGCTTTAGAGTGCCAAGTTTATTACTGCGTAATAAGAAATGACCATCTACAACGTTTGGTTTATGTTTTATAAGCATTTTTAATTTTATTGCTTAAATCGCATTTTCTCGGCGAGCTGAGCACTTTTTCTGAATTGTGCCGCTCCCGTCACTCTGTTTAGGTTGGCATGGAAAAAAACGCTCTCGGGTGCTTTAGAGTGCCGAGTTTATCACTGCACATGAAGAAAAGACCACCTCCAACGTTTGGTTTATGTTTTATAAGCATTTTTAATTTTATTGCTTAAATCGCATTTTCTCGGCGAGCTGAGCGCTTTTTCTGAATTGTGCCGCTCCCGTCACTCTGGTTAGGTTGGCATCGAAAAAAACGCTCTCGGGTGCTTTAGAGTGCCGAGTTTATTACTGCGTAATAAGAAATGACCATTTACAACGTTTGGTTTATGTTTTATAAGCATTTTTAATTTTATTGCTTAAATCGCATTTTCTCGGCGAGCTGAGCACTTTTTCTGAATTGTGCCGCTCCCGTCACTCTGGTTAGGTTGGCATCGAAAAAAACGCTCTCGGGTGCTTTAGAGTGCCGAGTTTATCACTGTGCATGAAGAAATGACCACCTCCAACGTTTGGTTTATGTTTTATAAGCATTTTTAATTTTATTGCTTAAATCGCATTTTCTCGGCGAGCTGAGCGCTTTTTCTGAATTGTGCCGCTCCCGTCACTCTGGTTAGGTTGGCATCGAAAAAAACGCTCTCGGGTGCTTTAGAGTGCCGAGTTTATTACTGCGTAATAAGAAATGACCATCTACAACGTTTGGTTTATGTTTTATAAGCATTTTTAATTTTATTGCTTAAATCGCATTTTCTCGGCGAGCTGAGCACTTTTTCTGAATTGTGCCGCTCCCGTCACTCTGGTTAGGTTGGCATCGAAAAAAACGCTCTCGGGTGCTTTAGAGTGCCGAGTTTATCACTGTGCATGAAGAAATGACCACCTCCAACGTTTGGTTTATGTTTTATAAGCATTTTTAATTTTATTGCTTAAATCGCATTTTCTCGGCGAGCTGAGCGCTTTTTCTGAATTGTGCCGCTCCCGTCACTCTGGTTAGGTTGGCATCGAAAAAAACGCTCTTGGGTGCTTTAGAGTGCCGAGTTTATCACTGCGCATGAAGAAATGACCACCTCCAACGTTTGGTTTATGTTTTATAAGCATTTTTAATTTTATTGCTTAAATCGCATTTTCTCGGCGAGCTGAGCACTTTTTCTGAATTGTGCCGCTCCCGTCACTCTGGTTAGGTTGGCATCGAAAAAAACGCTCTCGGGTGCTTTAGAGTGCCGAGTTTATCACTGCGCATGAAGAAATGACCAACTCCAACGTTTGGTTTATGTTTTATAAGCATTTTTAATTTTATTGCTTAAATCGCATTTTCTCGGCGAGCTGAGCACTTTTTCTGAATTGTGCCGCTCCCGTCACTCTGGTTAGGTTGGCATCGAAAAAAACGCTCTCGGGTGCTTTAGAGTGCCGAGTTTATCACTGCGCATGAAGAAATGACCACCTCCAACGTTTGGTTTATGTTTTATAAGCATTTTTAATTTTATTGCTTAAATCGCATTTTCTCGGCGAGCTGAGCACTTTTTCTGAATTGTGCCGCTCCCGTCACTCTGGTTAGGTTGGCATCGAATAAAACGCTCTCGGGTGCTTTAGAGTGCCGAGTTTATCACTGCGCATGAAGAAATGACCACCTCCAACGTTTGGTTTATGTTTTATAAGCATTTTTAATTTTATTGCTTAAATCGCATTTTCTCGGCGAGCTGAGCACTTTTTCTGAATTGTGCCGCTCCCGTCACTCTGGTTAGGTTGGCATCCAAAAAAACGCTCTCGGGTGCTTTAGAGTGCCGAGTTTATCACTGCGCATGAAGAAATGACCACCTCCAACGTTTGGTTTAGGTTTTATAAGCATTTTTAATTTTATTGCTTAAATCGCATTTTCTCGGCGAGCTGAGCACTTTTTCTGAATTGTGCCGCTCCCGTCACTCTGGTTAGGTTGGCATCGAAAAAAACGCTCTCGGGTGCTTTAGAGTGCCGAGTTTATCACTGTGCATGAAGAAATGACCACCTCCAACGTTTGGTTTATGTTTTATAAGCATTTTTAATTTTATTGCTTAAATCGCATTTTCTCGGCGAGCTGAGCACTTTTTCTGAATTGTGCCGCTCCCGTCACTCTGGTTAGGTTGGCATGGAAAAAAACGCTCTCGGGTGCTTTAGAGTGCCGAGTTTATCACTGCGCATGAAGAAATGACCACCTCCAACGTTTGGTTTATGTTTTATAAGCATTTTTAATTGTATTGCTTAAATCGCATTTTCTCGGCGAGCTGAGCACTTTTTCTGAATTGTGCCGCTCCCGTCACTCTGGTTAGGTTGGCATGGAAAAAAACGCTCTCGGGTGCTTTAGAGTGCCGAGTTTATCACTGTGCATGAAGAAATGACCACCTCCAACGTTTGGTTTATGTTTTATAAGCATTTTTAATTTTATTGCTTAAATCGCATTTTCTCGGCGAGCTGAGCACTTTTTCTGAATTGTGCCGCTCCCGTCACTCTGGTTAGGTTGGCATCGAAAAAAACGCTCTCGGGTGCTTTAGAGTGCCGAGTTTATCACTGCGCATGAAGAAATGACCACCTCCAACGTTTGGTTTATGTTTTATAAGCATTTTTAATTTTATTGCTTAAATCGCATTTTCTCGGCGAGCTGAGCACTTTTTCTGAATTGTGCCGCTCCCGTCACTCTGGTTAGGTTGGCATGGAAAAAAACGCTCTCGGGTGCTTTAGAGTGCCGAGTTTATTACTGCGTAATAAGAAATGACCATCTACAACGTTTGGTTTATGTTTTATAAGCATTTTTAATTTTATTGCTTAAATCGCATTTTCTCGGCGAGCTGAGCACTTTTTCTGAATTGTGCCGCTCCCGTCACTCTGTTTAGGTTGGCATGGAAAAAAACGCTCTCGGGTGCTTTAGAGTGCCGAGTTTATCACTGCGCATGAAGAAAAGACCACCTCCAACGTTTGGTTTATGTTTTATAAGCATTTTTAATTTTATTGCTTAAATCGCATTTTCTCGGCGAGCTGAGCGCTTTTTCTGTATTGTGCCGCTCCCGTCACTCTGGTTAGGTTGGCATCGAAAAAACGCTCTCGGGTGCTTTAGAGTGCCGAGTTTATTACTGCGTAATAAGAAATGACCATTTACAACGTTTGGTTTATGTTTTATAAGCATTTTTAATTTTATTGCTTAAATCGCATTTTCTCGGCGAGCTGAGCACTTTTTCTGAATTGTGCCGCTCCCGTCACTCTGGTTAGGTTGGCATCGAAAAAAACGCTCTCGGGTGCTTTAGAGTGCCGAGTTTATCACTGTGCATGAAGAAATGACCACCTCCAACGTTTGGTTTATGTTTTATAAGCATTTTTAATTTTATTGCTTAAATCGCATTTTCTCGGCGAGCTGAGCGCTTTTTCTGAATTGTGCCGCTCCCGTCACTCTGGTTAGGTTGGCATCGAAAAAAACGCTCTCGGGTGCTTTAGAGTGCCGAGTTTATCACTGCGCATGAAGAAATGACCACCTCCAACGTTTGGTTTATGTTTTATAAGCATTTTTAATTTTATTGCTTAAATCGCATTTTCTCGGCGAGCTGAGCACTTTTTCTGAATTGTGCCGCTCCCGTCACTCTGGTTAGGTTGGCATCAAATAAAACGCTCTCGGGTGCTTTAGAGTGCCGAGTTTATCACTGCGCATGAAGAAATGACCACCTCCAACGTTTGGTTTATGTTTTATAAGCATTTTTAATTTTATTGCTTAAATCGCATTTTCTCGGCGAGCTGAGCACTTTTTCTGAATTGTGCCGCTCCCGTCACTCTGGTTAGGTTGGCATCCAAAAAAACGCTCTCGGGTGCTTTAGAGTGCCGAGTTTATCACTGCGCATGAAGAAATGACCACCTCCAACGTTTGGTTTAGGTTTTATAAGCATTTTTAATTTTATTGCTTAAATCGCATTTTCTCGGCGAGCTGAGCACTTTTTCTGAATTGTGCCGCTCCCGTCACTCTGGTTAGGTTGGCATCGAAAAAAACGCTCTCGGGTGCTTTAGAGTGCCGAGTTTATCACTGTGCATGAAGAAATGACCACCTCCAACGTTTGGTTTATGTTTTATAAGCATTTTTAATTTTATTGCTTAAATCGCATTTTCTCGGCGAGCTGAGCACTTTTTCTGAATTGTGCCGCTCCCGTCACTCTGGTTAGGTTGGCATGGAAAAAAACGCTCTCGGGTGCTTTAGAGTGCCGAGTTTATCACTGCGCATGAAGAAATGACCACCTCCAACGTTTGGTTTATGTTTTATAAGCATTTTTAATTGTATTGCTTAAATCGCATTTTCTCGGCGAGCTGAGCACTTTTTCTGAATTGTGCCGCTCCCGTCACTCTGGTTAGGTTGGCATGGAAAAAAACGCTCTCGGGTGCTTTAGAGTGCCGAGTTTATCACTGTGCATGAAGAAATGACCACCTCCAACGTTTGGTTTATGTTTTATAAGCATTTTTAATTTTATTGCTTAAATCGCATTTTCTCGGCGAGCTGAGCACTTTTTCTGAATTGTGCCGCTCCCGTCACTCTGGTTAGGTTGGCATCGAAAAAAACGCTCTCGGGTGCTTTAGAGTGCCGAGTTTATCACTGCGCATGAAGAAATGACCACCTCCAACGTTTGGTTTATGTTTTATAAGCATTTTTAATTTTATTGCTTAAATCGCATTTTCTCGGCGAGCTGAGCACTTTTTCTGAATTGTGCCGCTCCCGTCACTCTGGTTAGGTTGGCATGGAAAAAAACGCTCTCGGGTGCTTTAGAGTGCCGAGTTTATTACTGCGTAATAAGAAATGACCATCTACAACGTTTGGTTTATGTTTTATAAGCATTTTTAATTTTATTGCTTAAATCGCATTTTCTCGGCGAGCTGAGCACTTTTTCTGAATTGTGCCGCTCCCGTCACTCTGTTTAGGTTGGCATGGAAAAAAACGCTCTCGGGTGCTTTAGAGTGCCGAGTTTATCACTGCGCATGAAGAAAAGACCACCTCCAACGTTTGGTTTATGTTTTATAAGCATTTTTAATTTTATTGCTTAAATCGCATTTTCTCGGCGAGCTGAGCGCTTTTTCTGTATTGTGCCGCTCCCGTCACTCTGGTTAGGTTGGCATCGAAAAAACGCTCTCGGGTGCTTTAGAGTGCCGAGTTTATTACTGCGTAATAAGAAATGACCATTTACAACGTTTGGTTTATGTTTTATAAGCATTTTTAATTTTATTGCTTAAATCGCATTTTCTCGGCGAGCTGAGCACTTTTTCTGAATTGTGCCGCTCCCGTCACTCTGGTTAGGTTGGCATCGAAAAAAACGCTCTCGGGTGCTTTAGAGTGCCGAGTTTATCACTGTGCATGAAGAAATGACCACCTCCAACGTTTGGTTTATGTTTTATAAGCATTTTTAATTTTATTGCTTAAATCGCATTTTCTCGGCGAGCTGAGCGCTTTTTCTGAATTGTGCCGCTCCCGTCACTCTGGTTAGGTTGGCATCGAAAAAAACGCTCTCGGGTGCTTTAGAGTGCCGAGTTTATCACTGCGCATGAAGAAATGACCACCTCCAACGTTTGGTTTATGTTTTATAAGCATTTTTAATTTTATTGCTTAAATCGCATTTTCTCGGCGAGCTGAGCACTTTTTCTGAATTGTGCCGCTCCCGTCACTCTGGTTAGGTTGGCATCAAATAAAACGCTCTCGGGTGCTTTAGAGTGCCGAGTTTATCACTGCGCATGAAGAAATGACCACCTCCAACGTTTGGTTTATGTTTTATAAGCATTTTTAATTTTATTGCTTAAATCGCATTTTCTCGGCGAGCTGAGCACTTTTTCTGAATTGTGCCGCTCCCGTCACTCTGGTTAGGTTGGCATGGAAAAAAACGCTCTCGGGTGCTTTAGAGTGCCGAGTTTATCACTGCGCATGAAGAAATGACCACCTCCAACGTTTGGTTTATGTTTTATAAGCATTTTTAATTTTATTGCTTAAATCGCATTTTCTCGGCGAGCTGAGCACTTTTTCTGAATTGTGCCGCTCCCGTCACTCTGGTTAGGTTGGCATGGAAAAAAACGCTCTCGGGTGCTTTAGAGTGCCGAGTTTATTACTGCGTAATAAGAAATGACCATCTACAACGTTTGGTTTATGTTTTATAAGCATTTTAAATTTTATTGCTTAAATTGCATTTTCTCGGCGAGCTGAGCACTTTTTCTGAATTGTGCCGCTCCCGTCACTCTGGTTAGGTTGGCATCGAAAAAAACGCTCTCGGGTGCTTTAGAGTGCCGAGTTTATCACTGCGCATGAAGAAATGACCACCTCCAACGTTTGGTTTATGTTTTATAAGCATTTTTAATTTTATTGCTTAAATCGCATTTTCTCGGCGAGCTGAGCACTTTTTCTGAATTGTGCCGCTCCCGTCACTCTGGTTAGGTTGGCATGGAAAAAAAACGCTCTCGGGTGCTTTAGAGTGCCGAGTTTATCACTGCACATGAAGAAATGACCACCTCCAACGTTTGGTTTATGTTTTATAAGCATTTTTAATTGTATTGCTTAAATCGCATTTTCTCGGCGAGCTGAGCACTTTTTCTGAATTGTGCCGCTCCCGTCACTCTGGTTAGGTTGGCATGGAAAAAAACGCTCTCGGGTGCTTTAGAGTGCCGAGTTTATTACTGCGTAATAAGAAATGACCATCTACAACGTTTGGTTTATGTTTTATAAGCATTTTTAATTTTATTGCTTAAATCGCATTTTCTCGGCGAGCTGAGCACTTTTTCTGAATTGTGCCGCTCCCGTCACTCTGGTTAGGTTGGCATCGAAAAAAACGCTCTCGGGTGCTTTAGAGTGCCGAGTTTATCACTGCGCATGAAGAAATGACCACCTCCAACGTTTGGTTTATGTTTTATAAGCATTTTTAATTTTATTGCTTAAATCGCATTTTCTCGGCGAGCTGAGCACTTTTTCTGAATTGTGCCGCTCCCGTCACTCTGGTTAGGTTGGCATGGAAAAAAACGCTCTCGGGTGCTTTAGAGTGCCGAGTTTATCACTGCGCATGAAGAAATGACCACCTCCAACGTTTGGTTTATGTTTTATAAGCATTTTTAATTTTATTGCTTAAATCGCATTTTCTCGGCGAGCTGAGCACTTTTTCTGAATTGTGCCGCTCCCGTCACTCTGGTTAGGTTGGCATCGAAAAAAACGCTCTCGGGTGCTTTAGAGTGCCGAGTTTATCACTGCGCATGAAGAAATGGCCACCTCCAACGTTTGGTTTATGTTTTATAAGCATTTTTAATTTTATTGCTTAAATCGCATTTTCTCGGCGAGCTGAGCACTTTTTCTGAATTGTGCCGCTCCCGTCACTCTGGTTAGGTTGGCATGGAAAAAAAACGCTCTCGGGTGCTTTAGAGTGCCGAGTTTATTACTGCGCATGAAGAAATGACCACCTCCAACGTTTGGTTTATGTTTTATAAGCATTTTTAATTTTATTGCTTAAATCGCATTTTCTCGGCGAGCTGAGCACTTTTTCTGAATTGTGCCGCTCCCGTCACTCTGGTTAGGTTGGCATCGAAAAAAACGCTCTCGGGTGCTTTAGAGTGCCGAGTTTATCACTGCGCATGAAGAAATGACCACCTCCAACGTTTGGTTTATGTTTTATAAGCATTTTTAATTTTATTGCTTAAATCGCATTTTCTCGGCGAGCTGAGCGCTTTTTCTGAATTGTGCCGCTCCCGTCACTCTGGTTAGGTTGGCATCGAAAAAAACGCTCTCGGGTGCTTTAGAGTGCCGAGTTTATCACTGCGCATGAAGAAATGACCACCTCCAACGTTTGGTTTATGTTTTATAAGCATTTTTAATTTTATTGCTTAAATCGCATTTTCTCGGCGAGCTGAGCACTTTTTCTGAATTGTGCCGCTCCCGTCACTCTGGTTAGGTTGGCATGGAAAAAAACGCTCTCGGGTGCTTTAGAGTGCCGAGTTTATCACTGCGCATGAAGAAATGACCACCTCCAACGTTTGGTTTATGTTTTATAAGCATTTTTAATTTTATTGCTTAAATCGCATTTTCTCGGCGAGCTGAGCACTTTTTCTGAATTGTGCCGCTCCCGTCACTCTGGTTATGGTTGGCATGGAAAAAAACGCTCTCGGGTGCTTTAGAGTGCCGAGTTTATCACTGCGCATGAAGAAATGGCCACCTCCAACGTTTGGTTTATGTTTTATAAGCATTTTTAATTTTATTGCTTAAATCGCATTTTCTCGGCGAGCTGAGCTATTTTTCTGAATTGTGCCGCTCCCGTCACTCTGGTTAGGTTGGCATGGAAAAAAACGCTCTCGGGTGCTTTAGAGTGCCGAGTTTATCACTGCGCATGAAGAAATGGCCACCTCCAACGTTTGGTTTATGTTTTATAAGCATTTTTAATTTTATTGCTTAAATCGCATTTTCTCGGCGAGCTGAGCACTTTTTCTGAATTGTGCCGCTCCCGTCACTCTGGTTAGGTTGGCATGGAAAAAAACGCTCTCGGGTGCTTTAGAGTGCCGAGTTTATTACTGCGTAATAAGAAATGACCATCTACAACGTTTGGTTTATGTTTTATAAGCATTTTTAATTTTATTGCTTAAATCGCATTTTCTCGGCGAGCTGAGCACTTTTTCTGAATTGTGCCGCTCCCGTCACTCTGGTTAGGTTGGCATCGAAAAAAACGCTCTCGGGTGCTTTAGAGTGCCGAGTTTATCACTGCGCATGAAGAAATGACCACCTCCAACGTTTGGTTTATGTTTTATAAGCATTTTTAATTTTATTGCTTAAATCGCATTTTCTCGGCGAGCTGAGCGCTTTTTCTGAATTGTGCCGCTCCCGTCACTCTGGTTAGGTTGGCATCGAATAAAACGCTCTCGGGTGCTTTAGAGTGCCGAGTTTATCACTGCGCATGAAGAAATTACCACCTCCAACGTTTGGTTTATGTTTTATAAGCATTTTTAATTTTATTGCTTAAATCGCATTTTCTCGGCGAGCTGAGCACTTTTTCTGAATTGTGCCGCTCCCGTCACTCTGGTTAGGTTGGCATGGAAAAAAACGCTCTCGGGTGCTTTAGAGTGCCGAGTTTATTACTGCGTAATAAGAAATGACCATCTACAACGTTTGGTTTATGTTTTATAAGCATTTTTAATTTTATTGCTTAAATCGCATTTTCTCGGCGAGCTGAGCACTTTTTCTGAATTGTGCCGCTCCCGTCACTCTGGTTAGGTTGGCATGGAAAAAAACGCTCTCGGGTGCTTTAGAGTGCCGAGTTTATCACTGCGCATGAAGAAATGACCACCTCCAACGTTTGGTTTATGTTTTATAAGCATTTTTAATTTTATTGCTTAAATCGCATTTTCTCGGCGAGCTGAGCACTTTTTCTGAATTGTGCCGCTCCCGTCACTCTGGTTAGGTTGGCATGGAAAAAAACGCTCTCGGGTGCTTTAGAGTGCCGAGTTTATCACTGCGCATGAAGAAATGGCCACCTCCAACGTTTGGTTTATGTTTTATAAGCATTTTTAATTTTATTGCTTGAATCGCATTTTCTCGGCGAGCTGAGCACTTTTTCTGAATTGTGCCGCTCCCGTCACTCTGGTTAGGTTGGCATGGAAAAAAACGCTCTCGGGTGCTTTAGAGTGCCGAGTTTATCACTGCGCATGAAGAAATGGCCACCTCCAACGTTTGGTTTATGTTTTATAAGCATTTTTAATTTTATTGCTTAAATCGCATTTTCTCGGCGAGCTGAGCACTTTTTCTGAATAGTGCCGCTCCCGTCACTCTGTTTAGGTTGGCATGCAAAAAAACGCTCTCGGGTGCTTTAGAGTGCCGAGTTTATCACTGCGCATGAAGAAATGGCCACCTCCAACGTTTGGTTTATGTTTTATAAGCATTTTTAATTTTATTGCTTAAATCGCATTTTCTCGGCGAGCTGAGCACTTTTTCTGAATTGTGCCGCTCCCGTCACTCTGGTTAGGTTGGCATGGAAAAAAACGCTCTCGGGTGCTTTAGAGTGCCGAGTTTATCACTGCGCATGAAGAAATGACCACCTCCAACGTTTGGTTTATGTTTTATAAGCATTTTTAATTTTATTGCTTAAATCGCATTTTCTCGGCGAGCTGAGCACTTTTTCTGAATTGTGCCGCTCCCGTCACTCTGGTTAGGTTGGCATGGAAAAAAACGCTCTCGGGTGCTTTAGAGTGCCGAGTTTATCACTGCGCATGAAGAAATGGCCACCTCCAACGTTTGGTTTATGTTTTATAAGCATTTTTAATTTTATTGCTTAAATCGCATTTTCTCGGCGAGCTGAGCACTTTTTCTGAATTGTGCCGCTCCCGTCACTCTGGTTAGGTTGGCATCGAAAAAAACGCTCTCGGGTGCTTTAGAGTGCCGAGTTTATCACTGCGCATGAAGAAATGACCACCTCCAACGTTTGGTTTATGTTTTATAAGCATTTTTAATTTTATTGCTTAAATCGCATTTTCTCGGCGAGCTGAGCACTTTTTCTGAATTGTGCCGCTCCCGTCACTCTGGTTAGGTTGGCATGGAAAAAAACGCTCTCGGGTGCTTTAGAGTGCCGAGTTTATTACTGCGTAATAAGAAATGACCATCTACAACGTTTGGTTTATGTTTTATAAGCATTTTTAATTTTATTGCTTAAATCGCATTTTCTCGGCGAGCTGAGCACTTTTTCTGAATTGTGCCGCTCCCGTCACTCTGGTTAGGTTGGCATCGAAAAAAACGCACTCGGGTGCTTTAGAGTGCCGAGTCTATCACTGCGCATGAAGAAATGACCACCTCCAACGTTTGGTTTGTGTTTTATAAGCATTTTTAATTTTATTGCTTAAATCGCATTTTCTCGGCGAGCTGAGCACTTTTTCTGAATTGTGCCGCTCCCGTCACTCTGGTTAGGTTGGCATGGAAAAAAACGCTCTCGGGTGCTTTAGAGTGCCGAGTTTATCACCGCGCATGAAGAAATGACCACCTCCAACGTTTGGTTTATGTTTTATAAGCATTTTTAATTTTATTGCTTAAATCGCATTTTCTCGGCGAGCTGAGCGCTTTTTCTGAATTGTGCCGCTCCCGTCACTCTGGTTAGGTTGGCATCGAATAAAACGCTCTCGGGTGCGTTAGAGTGCCGAGTTTATCACTGCGCATGAAGAAATGACCACCTCCAACGTTTGGTTTATGTTTTATAAGCATTTTTAATTTTATTGCTTAAATCGCATTTTCTCGGCGAGCTGAGCACTTTTTCTGAATTGTGCCGCTCCCGTCACTCTGGTTAGGTTGGCATGGAAAAAAACGCTCTCGGGTGCTTTAGAGTGCCGAGTTTATTACTGCGTAATAAGAAATGACCATCTACAACGTTTGGTTTATGTTTTATAAGCATTTTTAATTTTATTGCTTAAATCGCATTTTCTCGGCGAGCTGAGCACTTTTTCTGAATTGTGCCGCTCCCGTCACTCTGGTTAGGTTGGCATGGAAAAAAACGCTCTCGGGTGCTTTAGAGTGCCGAGTTTATCACTGCGCATGAAGAAATGACCACCTCCAACGTTTGGTTTATGTTTTATAAGCATTTTTAATTTTATTGCTTAAATCGCATTTTCTCGGCGAGCTGAGCACTTTTTCTGAATTGTGCCGCTCCCGTCACTCTGGTTAGGTTGGCATCGAAAAAAACGCTCTCGGGTGCTTTAGAGTGCCGAGTTTATTACTGCGTAATAAGAAATGACCATTTACAACGTTTGGTTTATGTTTTATAAGCATTTTTAATTTTATTGCTTAAATCGCATTTTCTCGGCGAGCTGAGCACTTTTTCTGAATTGTGCCGCTCCCGTCACTCTGGTTAGGTTGGCATCGAAAAAAACGCTCTCGGGTGCTTTAGAGTGCCGAGTTTATCACTGTGCATGAAGAAATGACCACCTCCAACGTTTGGTTTATGTTTTATAAGCATTTTTAATTTTATTGCTTAAATCGCATTTTCTCGGCGAGCTGAGCGCTTTTTCTGAATTGTGCCGCTCCCGTCACTCTGGTTAGGTTGGCATCGAAAAAAACGCTCTCGGGTGCTTTAGAGTGCCGAGTTTATTACTGCGTAATAAGAAATGACCATCTACAACGTTTGGTTTATGTTTTATAAGCATTTTTAATTTTATTGCTTAAATCGCATTTTCTCGGCGAGCTGAGCACTTTTTCTGAATTGTGCCGCTCCCGTCACTCTGGTTAGGTTGGCATCGAAAAAAACGCTCTCGGGTGCTTTAGAGTGCCGAGTTTATCACTGTGCATGAAGAAATGACCACCTCCAACGTTTGGTTTATGTTTTATAAGCATTTTTAATTTTATTGCTTAAATCGCATTTTCTCGGCGAGCTGAGCGCTTTTTCTGAATTGTGCCGCTCCCGTCACTCTGGTTAGGTTGGCATCGAAAAAAACGCTCTTGGGTGCTTTAGAGTGCCGAGTTTATCACTGCGCATGAAGAAATGACCACCTCCAACGTTTGGTTTATGTTTTATAAGCATTTTTAATTTTATTGCTTAAATCGCATTTTCTCGGCGAGCTGAGCACTTTTTCTGAATTGTGCCGCTCCCGTCACTCTGGTTAGGTTGGCATCGAAAAAAACGCTCTCGGGTGCTTTAGAGTGCCGAGTTTATCACTGCGCATGAAGAAATGACCAACTCCAATGTTTGGTTTATGTTTTATAAGCATTTTTAATTTTATTGCTTAAATCGCATTTTCTCGGCGAGCTGAGCACTTTTTCTAAATTGTGCCGCTCCCGTCACTCTGGTTAGGTTGGCATCGAAAAAAACGCTCTCGGGTGCTTTAGAGTGCCGAGTTTATCACTGCGCATGAAGAAATGACCACCTCCAACGTTTGGTTTATGTTTTATAAGCATTTTTAATTTTATTGCTTAAATCGCATTTTCTCGGCGAGCTGAGCACTTTTTCTGAATTGTGCCGCTCCCGTCACTCTGGTTAGGTTGGCATCGAAAAAAACGCTCTCGGGTGCTTTAGAGTGCCGAATTTATCACTGCGCATGAAGAAATGACCACCTCCAACGTTTGGTTTATGTTTTATAAGCATTTTTAATTTTATTGCTTAAATCGCATTTTCTCGGCGAGCTGAGCGCTTTTTCTGAATTGTGCCGCTCCCGTCACTCTGGTTAGGTTGGCATCGAAAAAAACGCTCTCGGGTGCTTTAGAGTGCCGAGTTTATCACTGCGCATGAAGAAATGACCACCTCCAACGTTTGGTTTATGTTTTATAAGCATTTTTAATTTTATTGCTTAAATCGCATTTTCTCGGCGAGCCGAGCGCTTTTTCTGAATTGTGCCGCTCCCGTCACTCTGGTTAGGTTGGCATCGAAAAAAACGCTCTCGGGTGCTTTAGAGTGCCGAGTTTATCACTGCGCATGAAGAAATGACCACCTCCAACGTTTGGTTTATGTTTTATAAGCATTTTTAATTTTATTGCTTAAATCGCATTTTCTCGGCGAGCTGAGCACTTTTTCTGAATTGTGCCGCTCCCGTCACTCTGGTTAGGTTGGCATCGAAAAAAACGCTCTCGGGTGCTTTAGAGTGCCGAGTTTATCACTGCGCATGAAGAAATGACCACCTCCAACGTTTGGTTTATGTTTTATAAGCATTTTTAATTTTATTGCTTAAATCGCATTTTCTCGGCGAGCTGAGCACTTTTTCTGAATTGTGCCGCTCCCGTCACTCTGGTTAGGTTGGCATCGAAAAAAACGCTCTCGGGTGCTTTAGAGTGCCGAGTTTATCACCGCGCATGAAGAAATGACCACCTCCAACGTTTGGTTTATGTTTTATAAGCATTTTTAATTTTATTGCTTAAATCGCATTTTCTCGGCGAGCTGAGCGCTTTTTCAGAATTGTGCCGCTCCCGTCACTCTGGTTAGGTTGGCATCGAAAAAAACGCTCTCGGGTGCTTTAGAGTGCCGAGTTTATCACTGCGCATGAAGAAATGACCACCTCCAACGTTTGGTTTATGTTTTATAAGCATTTTTAATTTTATTGCTTAAATCGCATTTTCTCGGCGAGCTGAGCACTTTTTCTGAATTGTGCCGCTCCCGTAACTCTGGTTAGGTTGGCATCAAATAAAACGCTCTCGGGTGCTTTAGAGTGCCGAGTTTATCACTGCGCATGAAGAAATGACCATCTCCAACGTTTGGTTTATGTTTTATAAGCATTTTTAATTTTATTGCTTAAATCGCATTTTCTCGGCGAGCTGAGCACTTTTTCTGAATTGTGCCGCTCCCGTCACTCTGGTTAGGTTGGCATGGAAAAAAACGCTCTCGGGTGCTTTAGAGTGCCGAGTTTATCACTGCGCATGAAGAAATGACCACCTCCAACGTTTGGTTTATGTTTTATAAGCATTTTTAATTTTATTGCTTAAATCGCATTTTCTCGGCGAGCTGAGCACTTTTTCTGAATTGTGCCGCTCCCGTCACTCTGGTTAGGTTGGCATGGAAAAAAACGCTCTCGGGTGCTTTAGAGTGCCGAGTTTATTACTGCGTAATAAGAAATGACCATCTACAACGTTTGGTTTATGTTTTATAAGCATTTTAAATTTTATTGCTTAAATTGCATTTTCTCGGCGAGCTGAGCACTTTTTCTGAATTGTGCCGCTCCCGTCACTCTGGTTAGGTTGGCATCGAAAAAAACGCTCTCGGGTGCTTTAGAGTGCCGAGTTTATCACTGCGCATGAAGAAATGACCACCTCCAACGTTTGGTTTATGTTTTATAAGCATTTTTAATTTTATTGCTTAAATCGCATTTTCTCGGCGAGCTGAGCACTTTTTCTGAATTGTGCCGCTCCCGTCACTCTGGTTAGGTTGGTACCGAAAAAAACGCTCTCGGGTGCTTTAGAGTGCCGAGTTTATCACTGTGCATGAAGAAATGACCACCTCCAACGTTTGGTTTATGTTTTATAAGCATTTTTAATTTTATTGCTTAAATCGCATTTTCTCGGCGAGCTGAGCGCTTTTTCTGAATTGTGCCGCTCCCGTCACTCTGGTTAGGTTGGCATCGAAAAAAACGCTCTCGGGTGCTTTAGAGTGCCGAGTTTATCACTGTGCATGAAGAAATGACCACCTCCAACGTTTGGTTTATGTTTTATAAGCATTTTTAATTTTATTGCTTAAATCGCATTTTCTCGGCGAGCTGAGCACTTTTTCTGAATTGTGCCGCTCCCGTCACTCTGGTTAGGTTGGCATGGAAAAAAACGCTCTCGGGTGCTTTAGAGTGCCGAGTTTATCACTGCACATGAAGAAATGACCACCTCCAACGTTTGGTTTATGTTTTATAAGCATTTTTAATTGTATTGCTTAAATCGCATTTTCTCGGCGAGCTGAGCACTTTTTCTGAATTGTGCCGCTCCCGTCACTCTGGTTAGGTTGGCATGGAAAAAAACGCTCTCGGGTGCTTTAGAGTGCCGAGTTTATTACTGCGTAATAAGAAATGACCATCTACAACGTTTGGTTTATGTTTTATAAGCATTTTTAATTTTATTGCTTAAATCGCATTTTCTCGGCGAGCTGAGCACTTTTTCTGAATTGTGCCGCTCCCGTCACTCTGGTTAGGTTGGCATCGAAAAAAACGCTCTCGGGTGCTTTAGAGTGCCGAGTTTATCACTGCGCATGAAGAAATGACCACCTCCAACGTTTGGTTTATGTTTTATAAGCATTTTTAATTTTATTGCTTAAATCGCATTTTCTCGGCGAGCTGAGCACTTTTTCTGAATTGTGCCGCTCCCGTCACTCTGGTTAGGTTGGCATGGAAAAAAACGCTCTCGGGTGCTTTAGAGTGCCGAGTTTATCACTGCGCATGAAGAAATGGCCACCTCCAACGTTTGGTTTATGTTTTATAAGCATTTTTAATTTTATTGCTTAAATCGCATTTTCTCGGCGAGCTGAGCACTTTTTCTGAATTGTGCCGCTCCCGTCACTCTGGTTAGGTTGGCATCGAAAAAAACGCTCTCGGGTGCTTTAGAGTGCCGAGTTTATCACTGCGCATGAAGAAATGACCACCTCCAACGTTTGGTTTATGTTTTATAAGCATTTTTAATTTTATTGCTTAAATCGCATTTTCTCGGCGAGCTGAGCACTTTTTCTGAATTGTGCCGCTCCCGTCACTCTGGTTAGGTTGGCATGGAAAAAAACGCTCTCGGGTGCTTTAGAGTGCCGAGTTTATTACTGCGTAATAAGAAATGACCATCTACAACGTTTGGTTTATGTTTTATAAGCATTTTTAATTTTATTGCTTAAATCGCATTTTCTCGGCGAGCTGAGCACTTTTTCTGAATTGTGCCGCTCCCGTCACTCTGTTTAGGTTGGCATGGAAAAAAACGCTCTCGGGTGCTTTAGAGTGCCGAGTTTATCACTGCGCATGAAGAAAAGACCACCTCCAACGTTTGGTTTATGTTTTATAAGCATTTTTAATTTTATTGCTTAAATCGCATTTTCTCGGCGAGCTGAGCACTTTTTCTGAATTGTGCCGCTCCTGTCACTCTGGTTAGGTTGGCATGGAAAAAAACGCTCTCGGGTGCTTTAGAGTGCCGAGTTTATCACTGCGCATGAAGAAATGACCACCTCCAACGTTTGGTTTATGTTTTATAAGCATTTTTAATTTTATTGCTTAAATCGCATTTTCTCGGCGAGCTGAGCACTTTTTCTGAATTGTGCCGCTCCCGTCACTCTGGTTAGGTTGGCATGGAAAAAAACGCTCTCGGGTGCTTTAGAGTGCCGAGTTTATCACTGCGCATGAAGAAATGACCACCTCCAACGTTTGGTTTATGTTTTATAAGCATTTTTAATTTTATTGCTTAAATCGCATTTTCTCGGCGAGCTGAGCACTTTTTCTGAATTGTGCCGCTCCCGTCACTCTGGTTAGGTTGGCATGGAAAAAAACGCTCTCGGGTGCTTTAGAGTGCCGAGTTTATTACTGCGTAATAAGAAATGACCATCTACAACGTTTGGTTTATGTTTTATAAGCATTTTTAATTTTATTGCTTAAATCGCATTTTCTCGGCGAGCTGAGCACTTTTTCTGAATTGTGCCGCTCCCGTCACTCTGTTTAGGTTGGCATGGAAAAAAACACTCTCGGGTGCTTTAGAGTGCCGAGTTTATCACTGCGCATGAAGAAAAGACCACCTCCAACGTTTGGTTTATGTTTTATAAGCATTTTTAATTTTATTGCTTAAATCGCATTTTCTCGGCGAGCTGAGCACTTTTTCTGAATTGTGCCGCTCCTGTCACTCTGGTTAGGTTGGCATGGAAAAAAACGCTCTCGGGTGCTTTAGAGTGCCGAGTTTATCACTGTGCATGAAGAAATGACCACCTCCAACGTTTGGTTTATGTTTTATAAGCATTTTTAATTTTATTGCTTAAATCGCATTTTCTCGGCGAGCTGAGCACTTTTTCTGAATTGTGCCGCTCCCGTCACTCTGGTTAGGTTGGCATGGAAAAAAACGCTCTCGGGTGCTTTAGAGTGCCGAGTTTATCACTGCGCATGAAGAAATGGCCACCTCCAACGTTTGGTTTATGTTTTATAAGCATTTTTAATTTTATTGCTTGAATCGCATTTTCTCGGCGAGCTGAGCACTTTTTCTGAATTGTGCCGCTCCCGTCACTCTGGTTAGGTTGGCATGGAAAAAAACGCTCTCGGGTGCTTTAGAGTGCCGAGTTTATCACTGCGCATGAAGAAATGGCCACCTCCAACGTTTGGTTTATGTTTTATAAGCATTTTTAATTTTATTGCTTAAATCGCATTTTCTCGGCGAGCTGAGCACTTTTTCTGAATTGTGCCGCTCCCGTCACTCTGGTTAGGTTGGCATGGAAAAAAACGCTCTCGGGTGCTTTAGAGTGCCGAGTTTATCACTGCGCATGAAGAAATGACCACCTCCAACGTTTGGTTTATGTTTTATAAGCATTTTTAATTTTATTGCTTAAATCGCATTTTCTCGGCGAGCTGAGCACTTTTTCTGAATTGTGCCGCTCCCGTCACTCTGGTTAGGTTGGCATCGAAAAAAACGCTCTCGGGTGCTTTAAAGTGCCGAGTTTATCACTGCGCATGAAGAAATGACCACCTCCAATATTTGGTTTATGTTTTATAAGCATTTTTAATTTTATTGCTTAAATCGCATTTTCTCGGCGAGCTGAGCACTTTTTCTGAATTGTGCCGCTCCCGTCACTCTGGTTAGGTTGGCATGAAAAAAAACGCTCTCGGGTGCTTTAGAGTGCCGAGTTTATCACTGTGCATGAAGAAATGACCACCTCCAACGTTTGGTTTATGTTTTATAAGCATTTTTAATTTTATTGCTTAAATCGCATTTTCTCGGCGAGCTGAGCGCTTTTTCTGAATTGTGCCGCTCCCGTCACTCTGGTTAGGTTGGCATCGAAAAAAACGCTCTCGGGTGCTTTAGAGTGCCGAGTTTATTACTGCGTAATAAGAAATGACAATTTACAACGTTTGGTTTATGTTTTATAAGCATTTTTAATTTTATTGCTTAAATCGCATTTTCTCGGCGAGCTGAGCACTTTTTCTGAATTGTGCCGCTCCCGTCACTCTGGTTAGGTTGGCATCGAAAAAAACGCTCTCGGGTGCTTTAGAGTGCCGAGTTTATCACTGTGCATGAAGAAATGACCACCTCCAACGTTTGGTTTATGTTTTATAAGCATTTTTAATTTTATTGCTTAAATCGCATTTTCTCGGCGAGCTGAGCGCTTTTTCTGAATTGTGCCGCTCCCGTCACTCTGGTTAGGTTGGCATCGAAAAAAACGCTCTCGGGTGCTTTAGAGTGCCGAGTTTATTACTGCGTAATAAGAAATGACCATCTACAACGTTTGGTTTATGTTTTATAAGCATTTTTAATTTTATTGCTTAAATCGCATTTTCTCGGCGAGCTGAGCACTTTTTCTGAATTGTGCCGCTCCCGTCACTCTGGTTAGGTTGGCATCGAAAAAAACGCTCTCGGGTGCTTTAGAGTGCCGAGTTTATCACTGTGCATGAGGAAATGACCACCTCCAACGTTTGGTTTATGTTTTATAAGCATTTTTAATTTTATTGCTTAAATCGCATTTTCTCGGCGAGCTGAGCGCTTTTTCTGAATTGTGCCGCTCCCGTCACTCTGGTTAGGTTGGCATCGAAAAAAACGCTCTTGGGTGCTTTAGAGTGCCGAGTTTATCACTGCGCATGAAGAAATGACCACCTCCAACGTTTGGTTTATGTTTTATAAGCATTTTTAATTTTATTGCTTAAATCGCATTTTCTCGGCGAGCTGAGCACTTTTTCTGAATTGTGCCGCTCCCTTCACTCTGGTTAGGTTGGCATCGAAAAAAACGCTCTCGGGTGCTTTAGAGTGCCGAGTTTATCACTGCGCATGAAGAAATGACCAACTCCAACGTTTGGTTTATGTTTTATAAGCATTTTTAATTTTATTGCTTAAATCGCATTTTCTCGGCGAGCTGAGCACTTTTTCTGAATTGTGCCGCTCCCGTCACTCTGGTTAGGTTGGCATCGAAAAAAACGCTCTCGGGTGCTTTAGAGTGCCGAGTTTATCACTGCGCATGAAGAAATTACCACCTCCAACGTTTGGTTTATGTTTTATAAGCATTTTTAATTTTATTGCTTAAATCGCATTTTCTCGGCGAGCTGAGCGCTTTTTCTGAATTGTGCCGCTCGCGTCACTCTGGTTAGGTTGGCATCGAAAAAAACGCTCTCGGGTGCTTTAGAGTGCCGAGTTTATCACTGCGCATGAAGAAATGACCACCTCCAACGTTTGGTTTATGTTTTATAAGCATTTTTAATTTTATTGCTTAAATCGCATTTTCTCGGCGAGCTGAGCACTTTTTCTGAATTGTGCCGCTCCCGTCACTCTGGTTAGGTTGGCATCGAAAAAAACGCTCTCGGGTGCTTTAGAGTGCCGAGTTTATCACTGTGCATGAAGAAATGACCACCTCCAACGTTTGGTTTATGTTTTATAAGCATTTTTAATTTTATTGCTTAAATCGCATTTTCTCGGCGAGCTGAGCGCTTTTTCTGAATTGTGCCGCTCCCGTCACTCTGGTTAGGTTGGCATCGAAAAAAACGCTCTTGGGTGCTTTAGAGTGCCGAGTTTATCACTGCGCATGAAGAAATGACCACCTCCAACGTTTGGTTTATGTTTTATAAGCATTTTTAATTTTATTGCTTAAATCGCATTTTCTCGGCGAGCTGAGCACTTTTTCTGAATTGTGCCGCTCCCGTCACTCTGGTTAGGTTGGCATCGAAAAAAACGCTCTCGGGTGCTTTAGAGTGCCGAGTTTATCACTGCGCATGAAGAAATGACCAACTCCAACGTTTGGTTTATGTTTTATAAGCATTTTTAATTTTATTGCTTAAATCGCATTTTCTCGGCGAGCTGAGCACTTTTTCTGAATTGTGCCGCTCCCGTCACTCTGGTTAGGTTGGCATCGAAAAAAACGCTCTCGGGTGCTTTAGAGTGCCGAGTTTATCACTGCGCATGAAGAAATGACCACCTCCAACGTTTGGTTTATGTTTTATAAGCATTTTTAATTTTATTGCTTAAATCGCATTTTCTCGGCGAGCTGAGCACTTTTTCTGAATTGTGCCGCTCCCGTCACTCTGGTTAGGTTGGCATCGAATAAAACGCTCTCGGGTGCTTTAGAGTGCCGAGTTTATCACTGCGCATGAAGAAATGACCACCTCCAACGTTTGGTTTATGTTTTATAAGCATTTTTAATTTTATTGCTTAAATCGCATTTTCTCGGCGAGCTGAGCACTTTTTCTGAATTGTGCCGCTCCCGTCACTCTGGTTAGGTTGGCATGGAAAAAAACGCTCTCGGGTGCTTTAGAGTGCCGAGTTTATCACTGCGCATGAAGAAATGACCACCTCCAACGTTTGGTTTATGTTTTATAAGCATTTTTAATTTTATTGCTTAAATCGCATTTTCTCGGCGAGCTGAGCACTTTTTCTGAATTGTGCCGCTCCCGTCACTCTGGTTAGGTTGGCATGGAAAAAAACGCTCTCGGGTGCTTAAGAGTGCCGAGTTTATTACTGCGTAATAAGAAATGACCATCTACAACGTTTGGTTTATGTTTTATAAGCATTTTAAATTTTATTGCTTAAATTGCATTTTCTCGGCGAGCTGAGCACTTTTTCTGAATTGTGCCGCTCCCGTCACTCTGGTTAGGTTGGCATCGAAAAAAACGCTCTCGGGTGCTTTAGAGTGCCGAGTTTATCACTGCGCATGAAGAAATGACCACCTCCAACGTTTGGTTTATGTTTTATAAGCATTTTTAATTTTATTGCTTAAATCGCATTTTCTCGGCGAGCTGAGCACTTTTTCTGAATTGTGCCGCTCCCGTCACTCTGGTTAGGTTGGCATCGAAAAAAACGCTCTCGGGTGCTTTAGAGTGCCGAGTTTATCACTGCGCATGAAGAAATGACCACCTCCAACGTTTGGTTTATGTTTTATAAGCATTTTTAATTTTATTGCTTAAATCGCATTTTCTCGGCGAGCTGAGCGCTTTTTCTGAATTGTGCCGCTCCCGTCACTCTGGTTAGGTTGGCATCGAAAAAAACGCTCTCGGGTGCTTTAGAGTGCCGAGTTTATCACTGCGCATGAAGAAATGACCACCTCCAACGTTTGGTTTATGTTTTATAAGCATTTTTAATTTTATTGCTTAAATCGCATTTTCTCGGCGAGCTGAGCGCTTTTTCTGAATTGTGCCGCTCCCGTCACTCTGGTTAGGTTGGCATCGAAAAAAACGCTCTCGGGTGCTTTAGAGTGCCGAGTTTATCACTGCGCATGAAGAAATGACCACCTCCAACGTTTGGTTTATGTTTTATAAGCATTTTTAATTTTATTGCTTAAATCGCATTTTCTCGGCGAGCTGAGCGCTTTTTCTGAATTGTGCCGCTCCCGTCACTCTGGTTAGGTTGGCATGGAAAAAAACGCTCTCGGGTGCTTTAGAGTGCCGAGTTTATCACTGCGCATGAAGAAATGACCACCTCCAACGTTTGGCTTATGTTTTATAAGCATTTTTAATTTTATTGCTTAAATCGCATTTTCTCGGCGAGCTGAGCGCTTTTTCTGAATTGTGCCGCTCCCGTCACTCTGGTTAGGTTGGCATCGAAAAAAACGCTCTCGGGTGCTTTAGAGTGCCGAGTTTATCACTGCGCATGAAGAAATGACCACCTCCAACGTTTGGTTTATGTTTTATAAGCATTTTTAATTTTATTGCTTAAATCGCATTTACTCGGCGAGCTGAGCACTTTTTCTGAATTGTGCCGCTCCCGTCACTCTGGTTAGGTTGGCATCGAAAAAAACGCTCTCGGGTGCTTTAGAGTGCCGAGTTTATCACTGCGCATGAAGAAATGACCACCTCCAACGTTTGGTTTATGTTTTATAAGCATTTTTAATTTTATTGCTTAAATCGCATTTTCTCGGCGAGCTGAGCACTTTTTCTGAATTGTGCCGCTCCCGTCACTCTGGTTAGGTTGGCATGGAAAAAAACGCTCTCGGGTGCTTTAGAGTGCCGAGTTTATCACCGCGCATGAAGAAATGACCACCTCCAACGTTTGGTTTATGTTTTATAAGCATTTTTAATTTTATTGCTTAAATCGCATTTTCTCGGCGAGCTGAGCGCTTTTTCTGAATTGTGCCGCTCCCGTCACTCTGGTTAGGTTGGCATCGAATAAAACGCTCTCGGGTGCTTTAGAGTGCCGAGTTTATCACTGCGCATGAAGAAATGACCACCTCCAACGTTTGGTTTATGTTTTATAAGCATTTTTAATTTTATTGCTTAAATCGCATTTTCTCGGCGAGCTGAGCACTTTTTCTGAATTGTGCCGCTCCCGTCACTCTGGTTAGGTTGGCATGGAAAAAAACGCTCTCGGGTGCTTTAGAGTGCCGAGTTTATTACTGCGTAATAAGAAATGACCATCTACAACGTTTGGTTTATGTTTTATAAGCATTTTTAATTTTATTGCTTAAATCGCATTTTCTCGGCGAGCTGAGCACTTTTTCTGAATTGTGCCGCTCCCGTCACTCTGGTTAGGTTGGCATGGAAAAAAACGCTCTCGGGTGCTTTAGAGTGCCGAGTTTATCACTGCGCATGAAGAAATGACCACCTCCAACGTTTGGTTTATGTTTTATAAGCATTTTTAATTTTATTGCTTAAATCGCATTTTCTCGGCGAGCTGAGCACTTTTTCTGAATTGTGCCGCTCCCGTCACTCTGGTTAGGTTGGCATGGAAAAAAACGCTCTCGGGTGCTTTAGAGTGCCGAGTTTATCACTGCGCATGAAGAAATGACCACCTCCAACGTTTGGTTTATGTTTTATAAGCATTTTTAATTTTATTGCTTAAATCGCATTTTCTCGGCGAGCTGAGCACTTTTTCTGAATTGTGCCGCTCCCGTCACTCTGGTTAGGTTGGCATGGAAAAAAACGCTCTCGGGTGCTTTAGAGTGCCGAGTTTATTACTGCGTAATAAGAAATGACCATCTACAACGTTTGGTTTATGTTTTATAAGCATTTTTAATTTTATTGCTTAAATCGCATTTTCTCGGCGAGCTGAGCACTTTTTCTGAATTGTGCCGCTCCCGTCACTCTGGTTAGGTTGGCATCGAAAAAAACGCTCTCGGGTGCTTTAGAGTGCCGAATTTATCACTGCGCATGAAGAAATGACCACCTCCAACGTTTGGTTTATGTTTTATAAGCATTTTTAATTTTATTGCTTAAATCGCATTTTCTCGGCGAGCTGAGCACTTTTTCTGAATTGTGCCGCTCCCGTCACTCTGGTTAGGTTGGCATGGAAAAAAACGCTCTCGGGTGCTTTAGAGTGCCGAGTTTATTACTGCGTAATAAGAAATGACCATCTACAACGTTTGGTTTATGTTTTATAAGCATTTTTAATTTTATTGCTTAAATCGCATTTTCTCGGCGAGCTGAGCACTTTTTCTGAATTGTGCCGCTCCCGTCACTCTGTTTAGGTTGGCATGGAAAAAAACGCTCTCGGGTGCTTTAGAGTGCCGAGTTTATCACTGCACATGAAGAAAAGACCACCTCCAACGTTTGGTTTATGTTTTATAAGCATTTTTAATTTTATTGCTTAAATCGCATTTTCTCGCCGAGCTGAGCGCTTTTTCTGAATTGTGCCGCTCCCGTCACTCTGGTTAGGTTGGCATCGAAAAAAACGCTCTCGGGTGCTTTAGAGTGCCGAGTTTATTACTGCGTAATAAGAAATGACCATTTACAACGTTTGGTTTATGTTTTATAAGCATTTTTAATTTTATTGCTTAAATCGCATTTTCTCGGCGAGCTGAGCACTTTTTCTGAATTGTGCCGCTCCCGTCACTCTGTTTAGGTTGGCATGGAAAAAAACACTCTCGGGTGCTTTAGAGTGCCGAGTTTATCACTGCGCATGAAGAAAAGACCACCTCCAACGTTTGGTTTATGTTTTATAAGCATTTTTAATTTTATTGCTTAAATCGCATTTTCTCGGCGAGCTGAGCACTTTTTCTGAATTGTGCCGCTCCCGTCACTCTGGTTAGGTTGGCATGGAAAAAAACGCTCTCGGGTGCTTTAGAGTGCCGAGTTTATCACTGCGCATGAAGAAATGGCCACCTCCAACGTTTGGTTTATGTTTTATAAGCATTTTTAATTTTATTGCTTAAATCGCATTTTCTCGGCGAGCTGAGCACTTTTTCTGAATTGTGCCGCTCCCGTCACTCTGGTTAGGTTGGCATCGAAAAAAACGCTCTCGGGTGCTTTAGAGTGCCGAGTTTATCACTGCGCATGAAGAAATGACCACCTCCAACGTTTGGTTTATGTTTTATAAGCATTTTTAATTTTATTGCTTAAATTGCATTTTCTCGGCGAGCTGAGCACTTTTTCTGAATTGTGCCGCTCCCGTCACTCTGGTTAGGTTGGCATGGAAAAAATCGCTCTCGGGTGCTTTAGAGTGCCGAGTTTATTACTGCGTAATAAGAAATGACCACCTCCAACGTTTGGTTTATGTTTTATAAGCATTTTTAATTTTATTGCTTAAATCGCATTTTCTCGGCGAGCTGAGCACTTTTTCTGAATTGTGCCGCTCCCGTCACTCTGGTTAGGTTGGCATCGAAAAAAAACGCTCTTGGGTGCTTTAGAGTGCCGAGTTTATCACTGCGCATGAAGAAATGACCACCTCCAACGTTTGGTTTATGTTTTATAAGCATTTTTAATTTTATTGCTTAAATCGCATTTTCTCGGCGAGCTGAGCACTTTTTCTGAATTGTGCCGCTCCCGTCACTCTGGTTAGGTTGGCATGGAAAAAAACGCTCTCGGGTGCTTTAGAGTGCCGAGTTTATTACTGGGTAATAAGAAATGACCACCTCCAACGTTTGGTTTATGTTTTATAAGCATTTTTAATTTTATTGCTTAAATCGCATTTTCTCGGCGAGCTGAGCACTTTTTCTGAATTGTGCCGCTCCCGTCACTCTGGTTAGGTTGGCATCGAAAAAAACGCTCTCGGGTGCTTTAGAGTGCCGAGTTTATCACTGCGCATGAAGAAATGACCACCTCCAACGTTTGGTTTATGTTTTATAAGCATTTTTAATTTTATTGCTTAAATCGCATTTTCTCGGCGAGCTGAGCACTTTTTCTGAATTGTGCCGCTCCCGTCACTCTGGTTAGGTTGGCATCGAAAAAAACGCTCTCGGGTGCTTTAGAGTGCCGAGTTTATCACCGCGCATGAAGAAATGACCACCTCCAACGTTTGGTTTATGTTTTATAAGCATATTTAATTTTATTGCTTAAATCGCATTTTCTCGGCGAGCTGAGCGCTTTTTCTGAATTGTGCCGCTCCCGTCACTCTGGTTAGGTTGGCATCGAAAAAAAACGCTCTTGGGTGCTTTAGAGTGCCGAGTTTATCACTGCGCATGAAGAAATGACCACCTCCAACGTTTGGTTTATGTTTTATAAGCATTTTTAATTTTATTGCTTAAATCGCATTTTCTCGGCGAGCTGAGCACTTTTTCTGAATTGTGCCGCTCCCGTCACTCTGGTTAGGTTGGCATGGAAAAAAACGCTCTCGGGTGCTTTAGAGTGCCGAGTTTATTACTGGGTAATAAGAAATGACCATCTACAACGTTTGGTTTATGTTTTATAAGCATTTTAAATTTTATTGCTTAAATCGCATTTTCTCGGCGAGCTGAGCACTTTTTCTGAATTGTGCCGCTCCCGTCACTCTGGTTAGGTTGTCATCGAAAAAAACGCTCTCGGGTGCTTTAGAGTGCCGAGTTTATCACTGCGCATGAAGAAATGACCACCTCCAACGTTTGGTTTATGTTTTATAAGCATTTTTAATTTTATTGCTTAAATCGCATTTTCTCGGCGAGCTGAGCACTTTTTCTGAATTGTGCCGCTCCCGTCACTCTGGTTAGGTTGGCATCGAAAAAAACGCTCTCGGGTGCTTTAGAGTGCCGAGTTTATCACTGTGCATGAAGAAATGACCACCTCCAACGTTTGGTTTATGTTTTATAAGCAATTTTAATTTTATTGCTTAAATCGCATTTTCTCGGCGAGCTGAGCGCTTTTTCTGAATTGTGCCGCTCCCGTCACTCTGGTTAGGTTGGCATCGAAAAAAACGCTCTCGGGTGCTTTAGAGTGCCGAGTTTATCACTGCGCATGAAGAAATGACCACCTCCAACGTTTGGTTTATGTTTTATAAGCATTTTTAATTTTATTGCTTAAATCGCATTTTCTCGGCGAGCTGAGCACTTTTTCTGAATTGTGCCGCTCCCGTCACTCTGGTTAGGTTGGCATCGAAAAAAACGCTCTCGGGTGCTTTAGAGTGCCGAGTTTATCACTGCGCATGAAGAAATGACCACCTCCAACGTTTGGTTTATGTTTTATAAGCATTTTTAATTTTATTGCTTAAATCGCATTTTCTCGGCGAGCTGAGCGCTTTTTCTGAATTGTGCCGCTCCCGTCACTCTGGTTAGGTTGGCATCGAAAAAAACGCTCTCGGGTGCTTTAGAGTGCCGAGTTTATCACTGCGCATGAAGAAATGACCACCTCCAACGTTTGGTTTATGTTTTATAAGCATTTTTAATTTTATTGCTTAAATCGCATTTTCTCGGCGAGCTGAGCGCTTTTTCTGAATTGTGCCGCTCCCGTCACTCTGGTTAGGTTGGCATCGAAAAAAACGCTCTCGGGTGCTTTAGAGTGCCGAGTTTATCACTGCGCATGAAGAAATGACCACCTCCAACGTTTGGTTTATGTTTTATAAGCATTTTTAATTTTATTGCTTAAATCGCATTTTCTCGGCGAGCTGAGCACTTTTTCTGAATTGTGCCGCTCCCGTCACTCTGGTTAGGTTGGCATCGAAAAAAACGCTCTCGGGTGCTTTAAAGTGCCGAGTTTATCACTGCGCATGAAGAAATGACCACCTCCAACGTTTGGTTTATGTTTTATAAGCATTTTTAATTTTATTGCTTAAATCGCATTTTCTCGGCGAGCTGAGCACTTTTTCTGAATTGTGCCGCTCCCGTCACTCTGGTTAGGTTGGCATGGAAAAAAACGCTCTCGGGTGCTTTAGAGTGCCGAGTTTATTACTGCGTAATAAGAAATGACCATCTACAACGTTTGGTTTATGTTTTATAAGCATTTTTAATTTTATTGCTTAAATCGCATTTTCTCGGCGAGCTGAGCACTTTTTCTGAATTGTGCCGCTCCCGTCACTCTGTTTAGGTTGGCATGGAAAAAAACGCTCTCGGGTGCTTTAGAGTGCCGAGTTTATCACTGCACATGAAGAAAAGACCACCTCCAACGTTTGGTTTATGTTTTATAAGCATTTTTAATTTTATTGCTTAAATCGCATTTTCTCGGCGAGCTGAGCGCTTTTTCTGAATTGTGCCGCTCCCGTCACTCTGGTTAGGTTGGCATCGAAAAAAAACGCTCTCGGGTGCTTTAGAGTGCCGAGTTTATTACTGCGTAATAAGAAATGACCATTTACAACGTTTGGTTTATGTTTTATAAGCATTTTTAATTTTATTGCTTAAATCGCATTTTCTCGGCGAGCTGAGCACTTTTTCTGAATTGTGCCGCTCCCGTCACTCTGGTTAGGTTGGCATCGAAAAAAACGCTCTCGGGTGCTTTAGAGTGCCGAGTTTATCACTGTGCATGAAGAAATGACCACCTCCAACGTTTGGTTTATGTTTTATAAGCATTTTTAATTTTATTGCTTAAATCGCATTTTCTCGGCGAGCTGAGCGCTTTTTCTGAATTGTGCCGCTCCCGTCACTCTGGTTAGGTTGGCATCGAAAAAAACGCTCTCGGGTGCTTTAGAGTGCCGAGTTTATTACTGCGTAATAAGAAATGACCATCTACAACGTTTGGTTTATGTTTTATAAGCATTTTTAATTTTATTGCTTAAATCGCATTTTCTCGGCGAGCTGAGCACTTTTTCTGAATTGTGCCGCTCCCGTCACTCTGGTTAGGTTGGCATCGAAAAAAACGCTCTCGGGTGCTTTAGAGTGCCGAGTTTATCACTGTGCATGAAGAAATGACCACCTCCAACGTTTGGTTTATGTTTTATAAGCATTTTTAATTTTATTGCTTAAATCGCATTTTCTCGGCGAGCTGAGCGCTTTTTCTGAATTGTGCCGCTCCCGTCACTCTGGTTAGGTTGGCATCGAAAAAAACGCTCTTGGGTGCTTTAGAGTGCCGAGTTTATCACTGCGCATGAAGAAATGACCACCTCCAACGTTTGGTTTATGTTTTATAAGCATTTTTAATTTTATTGCTTAAATCGCATTTTCTCGGCGAGCTGAGCACTTTTTCTGAATTGTGCCGCTCCCGTCACTCTGGTTAGGTTGGCATCGAAAAAAACGCTCTCGGGTGCTTTAGAGTGCCGAGTTTATCACTGCGCATGAAGAAATGACCAACTCCAACGTTTGGTTTATGTTTTATAAGCATTTTTAATTTTATTGCTTAAATCGCATTTTCTCGGCGAGCTGAGCACTTTTTCTGAATTGTGCCGCTCCCGTCACTCTGGTTAGGTTGGCATCGAAAAAAACGCTCTCGGGTGCTTTAGAGTGCCGAGTTTATCACTGCGCATGAAGAAATGACCACCTCCAACGTTTGGTTTATGTTTTATAAGCATTTTTAATTTTATTGCTTAAATCGCATTTTCTCGGCGAGCTGAGCACTTTTTCTGAATTGTGCCGCTCCCGTCACTCTGGTTAGGTTGGCATCGAATAAAACGCTCTCGGGTGCTTTAGAGTCCCGAGTTTATCACTGCGCATGAAGAAATGACCACCTCCAACGTTTGGTTTATGTTTTATAAGCATTTTTAATTTTATTGCTTAAATCGCATTTTCTCGGCGAGCTGAGCGCTTTTTCTGAATTGTGCCGCTCCCGTCACTCTGGTTAGGTTGGCATGGAAAAAAACGCTCTCGGGTGCTTTAGAGTGCCGAGTTTATCACTGCGCATGAAGAAATGACCACCTCCAACGTTTGGTTTATGTTTTATAAGCATTTTTAATTTTATTGCTTAAATCGCATTTTCTCGGCGAGCTGAGCGCTTTTTCTGAATTGTGCCGCTCCCGTCACTCTGGTTAGGTTGGCATCGAAAAAAACGCTCTCGGGTGCTTTAGAGTGCCGAGTTTATCACTGCGCATGAAGAAATGACCACCTCCAACGTTTGGTTTATGTTTTATAAGCATTTTTAATTTTATTGCTTAAATCGCATTTACTCGGCGAGCTGAGCACTTTTTCTGAATTGTGCCGCTCCCGTCACTCTGGTTAGGTTGGCATCGAAAAAAACGCTCTCGGGTGCTTTAGAGTGCCGAGTTTATCACTGCGCATGAAGAAATGACCACCTCCAACGTTTGGTTTATGTTTTATAAGCATTTTTAATTTTATTGCTTAAATCGCATTTTCTCGGCGAGCTGAGCACTTTTTCTGAATTGTGCCGCTCCCGTCACTCTGGTTAGGTTGGCATGGAAAAAAACGCTCTCGGGTGCTTTAGAGTGCCGAGTTTATCACCGCGCATGAAGAAATGACCACCTCCAACGTTTGGTTTATGTTTTATAAGCATTTTTAATTTTATTGCTTAAATCGCATTTTCTCGGCGAGCTGAGCGCTTTTTCTGAATTGTGCCGCTCCCGTCACTCTGGTTAGGTTGGCATCGAATAAAACGCTCTCGGGTGCTTTAGAGTGCCGAGTTTATCACTGCGCATGAAGAAATGACCACCTCCAACGTTTGGTTTATGTTTTATAAGCATTTTTAATTTTATTGCTTAAATCGCATTTTCTCGGCGAGCTGAGCACTTTTTCTGAATTGTGCCGCTCCCGTCACTCTGGTTAGGTTGGCATGGAAAAAAACGCTCTCGGGTGCTTTAGAGTGCCGAGTTTATTACTGCGTAATAAGAAATGACCATCTACAACGTTTGGTTTATGTTTTATAAGCATTTTTAATTTTATTGCTTAAATCGCATTTTCTCGGCGAGCTGAGCACTTTTTCTGAATTGTGCCGCTCCCGTCACTCTGGTTAGGTTGGCATCGAAAAAAACGCTCTCGGGTGCTTTAGAGTGCCGAGTTTATCACTGCGCATGAAGAAATGACCACCTCCAACGTTTGGTTTATGTTTTATAAGCATTTTTAATTTTATTGCTTAAATCGCATTTTCTCGGCGAGCTGAGCACTTTTTCTGAATTGTGCCGCTCCCGTCACTCTGGTTAGGTTGGCATGGAAAAAAACGCTCTCGGGTGCTTTAGAGTGCCGAGTTTATTACTGCGTAATAAGAAATGACCATCTACAACGTTTGGTTTATGTTTTATAAGCATTTTTTAATTTTATTGCTTAAATCGCATTTTCTCGGCGAGCTGAGCACTTTTTCTGAATTGTGCCGCTCCCGTCACTCTGTTTAGGTTGGCATGGAAAAAAACGCTCTCGGGTGCTTTAGAGTGCCGAGTTTATCACTGCACATGAAGAAAAGACCACCTCCAACGTTTGGTTTATGTTTTATAAGCATTTTTAATTTTATTGCTTAAATCGCATTTTCTCGGCGAGCTGAGCGCTTTTTCTGAATTGTGCCGCTCCCGTCACTCTGGTTAGGTTGGCATCGAAAAAAACGCTCTCGGGTGCTTTAGAGTGCCGAGTTTATTACTGCGTAATAAGAAATGACCATTTACAACGTTTGGTTTATGTTTTATAAGCATTTTTAATTTTATTGCTTAAATCGCATTTTCTCGGCGAGCTGAGCACTTTTTCTGAATTGTGCCGCTCCCGTCACTCTGGTTAGGTTGGCATCGAAAAAAACGCTCTCGGGTGCTTTAGAGTGCCGAGTTTATCACTGCGCATGAAGAAATGACCACCTCCAACGTTTGGTTTATGTTTTATAAGCATTTTTAATTTTATTGCTTAAATCGCATTTTCTCGGCGAGCTGAGCACTTTTTCTGAATTGTGCCGCTCCCGTCACTCTGGTTAGGTTGGCATCGAAAAAAACGCTCTCGGGTGCTTTAGAGTGCCGAGTTTATCACTGCGCATGAAGAAATGACCACCTCCAACGTTTGGTTTATGTTTTATAAGCATTTTTAATTTTATTGCTTAAATCGCATTTTCTCGGCGAGCTGAGCACTTTTTCTGAATTGTGCCGCTCCCGTCACTCTGGTTAGGTTGGCATCGAAAAAAACGCTCTCGGGTGCTTTAGAGTGCCGAGTTTATCACTGCGCATGAAGAAATGACCACCTCCAACGTTTGGTTTATGTTTTATAAGCATTTTTAATTTTATTGCTTAAATCGCATTTTCTCGGCGAGCTGAGCACTTTTTCTGAATTGTGCCGCTCCCGTCACTCTGGTTAGGTTGGCATGGAAAAAAACGCTCTCGGGTGCTTTAGAGTGCCGAGTTTATTACTGCGTAATAAGAAATGACCATCTACAACGTTTGGTTTATGTTTTATAAGCATTTTTAATTTTATTGCTTAAATCGCATTTTCTCGGCGAGCTGAGCACTTTTTCTGAATTGTGCCGCTCCCGTCACTCTGTTTAGGTTGGCATGGAAAAAAACGCTCTCGGGTGCTTTAGAGTGCCGAGTTTATCACTGCGCATGAAGAAATGACCACCTCCAACGTTTGGTTTATGTTTTATAAGCATTTTTAATTTTATTGCTTAAATCGCATTTTCTCGGCGAGCTGAGCACTTTTTCTGAATTGTGCCGCTCCCGTCACTCTGGTTAGGTTGGCATCGAAAAAAACGCTCTCGGGTGCTTTAGAGTGCCGAGTTTATCACTGCGCATGAAGAAATGACCACCTCCAACGTTTGGTTTATGTTTTATAAGCATTTTTAATTTTATTGCTTAAATCGCATTTTCTCGGCGAGCTGAGCACTTTTTCTGAATTGTGCCGCTCCCGTCACTCTGGTTAGGTTGGCATCGAAAAAAACGCTCTCGGGTGCTTTAGAGTGCCGAGTTTATCACTGCGCATGAAGAAATGACCACCTCCAACGTTTGGTTTATGTTTTATAAGCATTTTTAATTTTATTGCTTAAATCGCATTTTCTCGGCGAGCTGAGCACTTTTTCTGAATTGTGCCGCTCCCGTCACTCTGGTTAGGTTGGCATGGAAAAAAACGCTCTCGGGTGCTTTAGAGTGCCGAGTTTATTACTGCGTAATAAGAAATGACCATCTACAACGTTTGGTTTATGTTTTATAAGCATTTTTAATTTTATTGCTTAAATCGCATTTTCTCGGCGAGCTGAGCACTTTTTCTGAATTGTGCCGCTCCCGTCACTCTGTTTAGGTTGGCATGGAAAAAAACGCTCTCGGGTGCTTTAGAGTGCCGAGTTTATCACTGCACATGAAGAAAAGACCACCTCCAACGTTTGGTTTATGTTTTATAAGCATTTTTAATTTTATTGCTTAAATCGCATTTTCTCGGCGAGCTGAGCGCTTTTTCTGAATTGTGCCGCTCCCGTCACTCTGGTTAGGTTGGCATCGAAAAAAACGCTCTCGGGTGCTTTAGAGTGCCGAGTTTATTACTGCGTAATAAGAAATGACCATTTACAACGTTTGGTTTATGTTTTATAAGCATTTTTAATTTTATTGCTTAAATCGCATTTTCTCGGCGAGCTGAGCACTTTTTCTGAATTGTGCCGCTCCCGTCACTCTGGTTAGGTTGGCATCGAAAAAAACGCTCTCGGGTGCTTTAGAGTGCCGAGTTTATCACTGTGCATGAAGAAATGACCACCTCCAACGTTTGGTTTATGTTTTATAAGCATTTTTAATTTTATTGCTTAAATCGCATTTTCTCGGCGAGCTGAGCGCTTTTTCTGAATTGTGCCGCTCCCGTCACTCTGGTTAGGTTGGCATCGAAAAAAACGCTCTCGGGTGCTTTAGAGTGCCGAGTTTATTACTGCGTAATAAGAAATGACCATCTACAACGTTTGGTTTATGTTTTATAAGCATTTTTAATTTTATTGCTTAAATCGCATTTTCTCGGCGAGCTGAGCACTTTTTCTGAATTGTGCCGCTCCCGTCACTCTGGTTAGGTTGGCATCGAAAAAAACGCTCTCGGGTGCTTTAGAGTGCCGAGTTTATCACTGTGCATGAAGAAATGACCACCTCCAACGTTTGGTTTATGTTTTATAAGCATTTTTAATTTTATTGCTTAAATCGCATTTTCTCGGCGAGCTGAGCGCTTTTTCTGAATTGTGCCGCTCCCGTCACTCTGGTTAGGTTGGCATCGAAAAAAACGCTCTTGGGTGCTTTAGAGTGCCGAGTTTATCACTGCGCATGAAGAAATGACCACCTCCAACGTTTGGTTTATGTTTTATAAGCATTTTTAATTTTATTGCTTAAATCGCATTTTCTCGGCGAGCTGAGCACTTTTTCTGAATTGTGCCGCTCCCGTCACTCTGGTTAGGTTGGCATCGAAAAAAACGCTCTCGGGTGCTTTAGAGTGCCGAGTTTATCACTGCGCATGAAGAAATGACCAACTCCAACGTTTGGTTTATGTTTTATAAGCATTTTTAATTTTATTGCTTAAATCGCATTTTCTCGGCGAGCTGAGCACTTTTTCTGAATTGTGCCGCTCCCGTCACTCTGGTTAGGTTGGCATCGAAAAAAACGCTCTCGGGTGCTTTAGAGTGCCGAGTTTATCACTGCGCATGAAGAAATGACCACCTCCAACGTTTGGTTTATGTTTTATAAGCATTTTTAATTTTATTGCTTAAATCGCATTTTCTCGGCGAGCTGAGCACTTTTTCTGAATTGTGCCGCTCCCGTCACTCTGGTTAGGTTGGCATCGAATAAAACGCTCTCGGGTGTTTTAGAGTGCCGAGTTTATCACTGCGCATGAAGAAATGACCACCTCCAACGTTTGGTTTATGTTTTATAAGCATTTTTAATTTTATTGCTTAAATCGCATTTTCTCGGCGAGCTGAGCACTTTTTCTGAATTGTGCCGCTCCCGTCACTCTGGTTAGGTTGGCATGGAAAAAAACGCTCTCGGGTGCTTTAGAGTGCCGAGTTTATCACTGCGCATGAAGAAATGACCACCTCCAACGTTTGGTTTATGTTTTATAAGCATTTTTAATTTTATTGCTTAAATCGCATTTTCTCGGCGAGCTGAGCACTTTTTCTGAATTGTGCCGCTCCCGTCACTCTGGTTAGGTTGGCATGGAAAAAAACGCTCTCGGGTGCTTTAGAGTGCCGAGTTTATTACTGCGTAATAAGAAATGACCATCTACAACGTTTGGTTTATGTTTTATAAGCATTTTAAATTTTATTGCTTAAATTGCATTTTCTCGGCGAGCTGAGCACTTTTTCTGAATTGTGCCGCTCCCGTCACTCTGGTTAGGTTGGCATCGAAAAAAACGCTCTCGGGTGCTTTAGAGTGCCGAGTTTATCACTGCGCATGAAGAAATGACCACCTCCAACGTTTGGTTTATGTTTTATAAGCATTTTTAATTTTATTGCTTAAATCGCATTTTCTCGGCGAGCTGAGCACTTTTTCTGAATTGTGCCGCTCCCGTCACTCTGGTTAGGTTGGCATCGAAAAAAACGCTCTCGGGTGCTTTAGAGTGCCGAGTTTATCACTGCGCATGAAGAAATGACCACCTCCAACGTTTGGTTTATGTTTTATAAGCATTTTTAATTTTATTGCTTAAATCGCATTTTCTCGGCGAGCTGAGCGCTTTTTCTGAATTGTGCCGCTCCCGTCACTCTGGTTAGGTTGGCATCGAAAAAAACGCTCTCGGGTGCTTTAGAGTGCCGAGTTTATCACTGCGCATGAAGAAATGACCACCTCCAACGTTTGGTTTATGTTTTATAAGCATTTTTAATTTTATTGCTTAAATCGCATTTTCTCGGCGAGCTGAGCGCTTTTTCTGAATTGTGCCGCTCCCGTCACTCTGGTTAGGTTGGCATCGAAAAAAACGCTCTCGGGTGCTTTAGAGTGCCGAGTTTATCACTGCGCATGAAGAAATGACCACCTCCAACGTTTGGTTTATGTTTTATAAGCATTTTTAATTTTATTGCTTAAATCGCATTTTCTCGGCGAGCTGAGCACTTTTTCTGAATTGTGCCGCTCCCGTCACTCTGGTTAGGTTGGCATCGAATAAAACGCTCTCGGGTGCTTTAGAGTCCCGAGTTTATCACTGCGCATGAAGAAATGACCACCTCCAACGTTTGGTTTATGTTTTATAAGCATTTTTAATTTTATTGCTTAAATCGCATTTTCTCGGCGAGCTGAGCACTTTTTCTGAATTGTGCCGCTCCCGTCACTCTGGTTAGGTTGGCATCGAAAAAAACGCTCTCGGGTGCTTTAGAGTGCCGAGTTTATCACTGCGCATGAAGAAATGACCACCTCCAACGTTTGGTTTATGTTTTATAAGCATTTTTAATTTTATTGCTTAAATCGCATTTTCTCGGCGAGCTGAGCACTTTTTCTGAATTGTGCCGCTCCCGTCACTCTGGTTAGGTTGGCATCGAAAAAAACGCTCTCGGGTGCTTTAGAGTGCCGAGTTTATCACTGTGCATGAAGAAATGACCACCTCCAACGTTTGGTTTATGTTTTATAAGCATTTTTAATTTTATTGCTTAAATCGCATTTTCTCGGCGAGCTGAGCGCTTTTTCTGAATTGTGCCGCTCCCGTCACTCTGGTTAGGTTGGCATGGAAAAAAACGCTCTCGGGTGCTTTAGAGTGCCGAGTTTATCACTGCGCATGAAGAAATGACCACCTCCAACGTTTGGTTTATGTTTTATAAGCATTTTTAATTTTATTGCTTAAATCGCATTTTCTCGGCGAGCTGAGCGCTTTTTCTGAATTGTGCCGCTCCCGTCACTCTGGTTAGGTTGGCATCGAAAAAAACGCTCTCGGGTGCTTTAGAGTGCCGAGTTTATCACTGCGCATGAAGAAATGACCACCTCCAACGTTTGGTTTATGTTTTATAAGCATTTTTAATTTTATTGCTTAAATCGCATTTACTCGGCGAGCTGAGCACTTTTTCTGAATTGTGCCGCTCCCGTCACTCTGGTTAGGTTGGCATCGAAAAAAACGCTCTCGGGTGCTTTAGAGTGCCGAGTTTATCACTGCGCATGAAGAAATGACCACCTCCAACGTTTGGTTTATGTTTTATAAGCATTTTTAATTTTATTGCTTAAATCGCATTTTCTCGGCGAGCTGAGCACTTTTTCTGAATTGTGCCGCTCCCGTCACTCTGGTTAGGTTGGCATGGAAAAAAACGCTCTCGGGTGCTTTAGAGTGCCGAGTTTATCACCGCGCATGAAGAAATGACCACCTCCAACGTTTGGTTTATGTTTTATAAGCATTTTTAATTTTATTGCTTAAATCGCATTTTCTCGGCGAGCTGAGCGCTTTTTCTGAATTGTGCCGCTCCCGTCACTCTGGTTAGGTTGGCATCGAATAAAACGCTCTCGGGTGCTTTAGAGTGCCGAGTTTATCACTGCGCATGAAGAAATGACCACCTCCAACGTTTGGTTTATGTTTTATAAGCATTTTTAATTTTATTGCTTAAATCGCATTTTCTCGGCGAGCTGAGCACTTTTTCTGAATTGTGCCGCTCCCGTCACTCTGGTTAGGTTGGCATGGAAAAAAACGCTCTCGGGTGCTTTAGAGTGCCGAGTTTATTACTGCGTAATAAGAAATGACCATCTACAACGTTTGGTTTATGTTTTATAAGCATTTTTAATTTTATTGCTTAAATCGCATTTTCTCGGCGAGCTGAGCACTTTTTCTGAATTGTGCCGCTCCCGTCACTCTGTTTAGGTTGGCATGGAAAAAAACGCTCTCGGGTGCTTTAGAGTGCCGAGTTTATCACTGCACATGAAGAAAAGACCACCTCCAACGTTTGGTTTATGTTTTATAAGCATTTTTAATTTTATTGCTTAAATCGCATTTTCTCGGCGAGCTGAGCGCTTTTTCTGAATTGTGCCGCTCCCGTCACTCTGGTTAGGTTGGCATCGAAAAAAACGCTCTCGGGTGCTTTAGAGTGCCGAGTTTATTACTGCGTAATAAGAAATGACCATTTACAACGTTTGGTTTATGTTTTATAAGCATTTTTAATTTTATTGCTTAAATCGCATTTTCTCGGCGAGCTGAGCACTTTTTCTGAATTGTGCCGCTCCCGTCACTCTGGTTAGGTTGGCATCGAAAAAAACGCTCTCGGGTGCTTTAGAGTGCCGAGTTTATCACTGTGCATGAAGAAATGACCACCTCCAACGTTTGGTTTATGTTTTATAAGCATTTTTAATTTTATTGCTTAAATCGCATTTTCTCGGCGAGCTGAGCGCTTTTTCTGAATTGTGCCGCTCCCGTCACTCTGGTTAGGTTGGCATCGAAAAAAACGCTCTCGGGTGCTTTAGAGTGCCGAGTTTATTACTGCGTAATAAGAAATGACCATCTACAACGTTTGGTTTATGTTTTATAAGCATTTTTAATTTTATTGCTTAAATCGCATTTTCTCGGCGAGCTGAGCACTTTTTCTGAATTGTGCCGCTCCCGTCACTCTGGTTAGGTTGGCATCGAAAAAAACGCTCTCGGGTGCTTTAGAGTGCCGAGTTTATCACTGCGCATGAAGAAATGACCAACTCCAACGTTTGGTTTATGTTTTATAAGCATTTTTAATTTTATTGCTTAAATCGCATTTTCTCGGCGAGCTGAGCACTTTTTCTGAATTGTGCCGCTCCCGTCACTCTGGTTAGGTTGGCATCGAAAAAAACGCTCTCGGGTGCTTTAGAGTGCCGAGTTTATCACTGCGCATGAAGAAATGACCACCTCCAACGTTTGGTTTATGTTTTATAAGCATTTTTAATTTTATTGCTTAAATCGCATTTTCTCGGCGAGCTGAGCACTTTTTCTGAATTGTGCCGCTCCCGTCACTCTGGTTAGGTTGGCATCGAATAAAACGCTCTCGGGTGCTTTAGAGTGCCGAGTTTATCACTGCGCATGAAGAAATGACCACCTCCAACGTTTGGTTTATGTTTTATAAGCATTTTTAATTTTATTGCTTAAATCGCATTTTCTCGGCGAGCTGAGCACTTTTTCTGAATTGTGCCGCTCCCGTCACTCTGGTTAGGTTGGCATCCAAAAAAACGCTCTCGGGTGCTTTAGAGTGCCGAGTTTATCACTGCGCATGAAGAAATGACCACCTCCAACGTTTGGTTTAGGTTTTATAAGCATTTTTAATTTTATTGCTTAAATCGCATTTTCTCGGCGAGCTGAGCACTTTTTCTGAATTGTGCCGCTCCCGTCACTCTGGTTAGGTTGGCATCGAAAAAAACGCTCTCGGGTGCTTTAGAGTGCCGAGTTTATCACTGTGCATGAAGAAATGACCACCTCCAACGTTTGGTTTATGTTTTATAAGCATTTTTAATTTTATTGCTTAAATCGCATTTTCTCGGCGAGCTGAGCACTTTTTCTGAATTGTGCCGCTCCCGTCACTCTGGTTAGGTTGGCATGGAAAAAAACGCTCTCGGGTGCTTTAGAGTGCCGAGTTTATCACTGCGCATGAAGAAATGACCACCTCCAACGTTTGGTTTATGTTTTATAAGCATTTTTAATTTTATTGCTTAAATCGCATTTTCTCGGCGAGCTGAGCACTTTTTCTGAATTGTGCCGCTCCCGTCACTCTGGTTAGGTTGGCATGGAAAAAAACGCTCTCGGGTGCTTTAGAGTGCCGAGTTTATCACTGTGCATGAAGAAATGACCACCTCCAACGTTTGGTTTATGTTTTATAAGCATTTTTAATTTTATTGCTTAAATCGCATTTTCTCGGCGAGCTGAGCACTTTTTCTGAATTGTGCCGCTCCCGTCACTCTGGTTAGGTTGGCATCGAAAAAAACGCTCTCGGGTGCTTTAGAGTGCCGAGTTTATCACTGCGCATGAAGAAATGACCACCTCCAACGTTTGGTTTATGTTTTATAAGCATTTTTAATTTTATTGCTTAAATCGCATTTTCTCGGCGAGCTGAGCACTTTTTCTGAATTGTGCCGCTCCCGTCACTCTGGTTAGGTTGGCATGGAAAAAAACGCTCTCGGGTGCTTTAGAGTGCCGAGTTTATTACTGCGTAATAAGAAATGACCATCTACAACGTTTGGTTTATGTTTTATAAGCATTTTAAATTTTATTGCTTAAATTGCATTTTCTCGGCGAGCTGAGCACTTTTTCTGAATTGTGCCGCTCCCGTCACTCTGGTTAGGTTGGCATCGAAAAAAACGCTCTCGGGTGCTTTAGAGTGCCGAGTTTATCACTGCGCATGAAGAAATGACCACCTCCAACGTTTGGTTTATGTTTTATAAGCATTTTTAATTTTATTGCTTAAATCGCATTTTCTCGGCGAGCTGAGCACTTTTTCTGAATTGTGCCGCTCCCGTCACTCTGGTTAGGTTGGCATGGAAAAAAAACGCTCTCGGGTGCTTTAGAGTGCCGAGTTTATCACTGCACATGAAGAAATGACCACCTCCAACGTTTGGTTTATGTTTTATAAGCATTTTTAATTGTATTGCTTAAATCGCATTTTCTCGGCGAGCTGAGCTATTTTTCTGAATTGTGCCGCTCCCGTCACTCTGGTTAGGTTGGCATGGAAAAAAACGCTCTCGGGTGCTTTAGAGTGCCGAGTTTATCACTGCGCATGAAGAAATGGCCACCTCCAACGTTTGGTTTATGTTTTATAAGCATTTTTAATTTTATTGCTTAAATTGCATTTTCTCGGCGAGCTGAGCACTTTTTCTGAATTGTGCCGCTCCCGTCACTCTGGTTAGGTTGGCATGGAAAAAAACGCTCTCGGGTGCTTTAGAGTGCCGAGTTTATTACTGCGTAATAAGAAATGACCATCTACAACGTTTGGTTTATGTTTTATAAGCATTTTTAATTTTATTGCTTAAATCGCATTTTCTCGGCGAGCTGAGCACTTTTTCTGAATTGTGCCGCTCCCGTCACTCTGGTTAGGTTGGCATCGAAAAAAACGCTCTCGGGTGCTTTAGAGTGCCGAGTTTATCACTGCGCATGAAGAAATGACCACCTCCAACGTTTGGTTTATGTTTTATAAGCATTTTTAATTTTATTGCTTAAATCGCATTTTCTCGGCGAGCTGAGCGCTTTTTCTGAATTGTGCCGCTCCCGTCACTCTGGTTAGGTTGGCATCGAATAAAACGCTCTCGGGTGCTTTAGAGTGCCGAGTTTATCACTGCGCATGAAGAAATTACCACCTCCAACGTTTGGTTTATGTTTTATAAGCATTTTTAATTTTATTGCTTAAATCGCATTTTCTCGGCGAGCTGAGCACTTTTTCTGAATTGTGCCGCTCCCGTCACTCTGGTTAGGTTGGCATGGAAAAAAACGCTCTCGGGTGCTTTAGAGTGCCGAGTTTATTACTGCGTAATAAGAAATGACCATCTACAACGTTTGGTTTATGTTTTATAAGCATTTTTAATTTTATTGCTTAAATCGCATTTTCTCGGCGAGCTGAGCACTTTTTCTGAATTGTGCCGCTCCCGTCACTCTGGTTAGGTTGGCATGGAAAAAAACGCTCTCGGGTGCTTTAGAGTGCCGAGTTTATCACTGCGCATGAAGAAATGACCACCTCCAACGTTTGGTTTATGTTTTATAAGCATTTTTAATTTTATTGCTTAAATCGCATTTTCTCGGCGAGCTGAGCACTTTTTCTGAATTGTGCCGCTCCCGTCACTCTGGTTAGGTTGGCATGGAAAAAAACGCTCTCGGGTGCTTTAGAGTGCCGAGTTTATCACTGCGCATGAAGAAATGGCCACCTCCAACGTTTGGTTTATGTTTTATAAGCATTTTTAATTTTATTGCTTGAATCGCATTTTCTCGGCGAGCTGAGCACTTTTTCTGAATTGTGCCGCTCCCGTCACTCTGGTTAGGTTGGCATGGAAAAAAACGCTCTCGGGTGCTTTAGAGTGCCGAGTTTATCACTGCGCATGAAGAAATGGCCACCTCCAACGTTTGGTTTATGTTTTATAAGCATTTTTAATTTTATTGCTTAAATCGCATTTTCTCGGCGAGCTGAGCACTTTTTCTGAATAGTGCCGCTCCCGTCACTCTGTTTAGGTTGGCATGGAAAAAAACGCTCTCGGGTGCTTTAGAGTGCCGAGTTTATCACTGCGCATGAAGAAAAGACCACCTCCAACGTTTGGTTTATGTTTTATAAGCATTTTTAAGTTTATTGCTTAAATCGCATTTTCTCGGCGAGCTGAGCACTTTTTCTGAATTGTGCCGCTCCTGTCACTCTGGTTAGGTTGGCATGGAAAAAAACGCTCTCGGGTGCTTTAGAGTGCCGAGTTTATCACTGCGCATGAAGAAATGACCACCTCCAACGTTTGGTTTATGTTTTATAAGCATTTTTAATTTTATTGCTTAAATCGCATTTTCTCGGCGAGCTGAGCACTTTTTCTGAATTGTGCCGCTCCCGTCACTCTGGTTAGGTTGGCATGGAAAAAAACGCTCTCGGGTGCTTTAGAGTGCCGAGTTTATCACTGCGCATGAAGAAATGGCCACCTCCAACGTTTGGTTTATGTTTTATAAGCATTTTTAATTTTATTGCTTAAATCGCATTTTCTCGGCGAGCTGAGCACTTTTTCTGAATTGTGCCGCTCCCGTCACTCTGGTTAGGTTGGCATGCAAAAAAACGCTCTCGGGTGCTTTAGAGTGCCGAGTTTATCACTGCGCATGAAGAAATGGCCACCTCCAACGTTTGGTTTATGTTTTATAAGCATTTTTAATTTTATTGCTTAAATCGCATTTTCTCGGCGAGCTGAGCACTTTTTCTGAATTGTGCCGCTCCCGTCACTCTGGTTAGGTTGGCATGGAAAAAAACGCTCTCGGGTGCTTTAGAGTGCCGAGTTTATCACTGCGCATGAAGAAATGACCACCTCCAACGTTTGGTTTATGTTTTATAAGCATTTTTAATTTTATTGCTTAAATCGCATTTTCTCGGCGAGCTGAGCACTTTTTCTGAATTGTGCCGCTCCCGTCACTCTGGTTAGGTTGGCATGGAAAAAAACGCTCTCGGGTGCTTTAGAGTGCCGAGTTTATCACTGCGCATGAAGAAATGGCCACCTCCAACGTTTGGTTTATGTTTTATAAGCATTTTTAATTTTATTGCTTAAATCGCATTTTCTCGGCGAGCTGAGCACTTTTTCTGAATTGTGCCGCTCCCGTCACTCTGGTTAGGTTGGCATCGAAAAAAACGCTCTCGGGTGCTTTAGAGTGCCGAGTTTATCACTGCGCATGAAGAAATGACCACCTCCAACGTTTGGTTTATGTTTTATAAGCATTTTTAATTTTATTGCTTAAATCGCATTTTCTCGGCGAGCTGAGCACTTTTTCTGAATTGTGCCGCTCCCGTCACTCTGGTTAGGTTGGCATGGAAAAAAACGCTCTCGGGTGCTTTAGAGTGCCGAGTTTATTACTGCGTAATAAGAAATGACCATCTACAACGTTTGGTTTATGTTTTATAAGCATTTTTAATTTTATTGCTTAAATCGCATTTTCTCGGCGAGCTGAGCACTTTTTCTGAATTGTGCCGCTCCCGTCACTCTGTTTAGGTTGGCATGGAAAAAAACGCTCTCGGGTGCTTTAGAGTGCCGAGTTTATCACTGCGCATGAAGAAAAGACCACCTCCAACGTTTGGTTTATGTTTTATAAGCATTTTTAATTTTATTGCTTAAATCGCATTTTCTCGGCGAGCTGAGCACTTTTTCTGAATTGTGCCGCTCCTGTCACTCTGGTTAGGTTGGCATGGAAAAAAACGCTCTCGGGTGCTTTAGAGTGCCGAGTTTATCACTGCGCATGAAGAAATGACCACCTCCAACGTTTGGTTTATGTTTTATAAGCATTTTTAATTTTATTGCTTAAATCGCATTTTCTCGGCGAGCTGAGCACTTTTTCTGAATTGTGCCGCTCCCGTCACTCTGGTTAGGTTGGCATGGAAAAAAACGCTCTCGGGTGCTTTAGAGTGCCGAGTTTATCACTGCGCATGAAGAAATGGCCACCTCCAACGTTTGGTTTATGTTTTATAAGCATTTTTAATTTAGTTGCTTAAATCGCATTTTCTCGGCGAGCTGAGCACTTTTTCTGAATTGTGCCGCTCCCGTCACTCTGGTTAGGTTGGCATGGAAAAAAACGCTCTCGGGTGCTTTAGAGTGCCGAGTTTATCACTGCGCATGAAGAAATGGCCACCTCCAACGTTTAGTTTATGTTTTATAAGCATTTTTAATTTTATTGCTTAAATCGCATTTTCTCGGCGAGCTGATCACTTTTTCTGAATTGTGCCGCTCCCGTCACTCTGGTTAGGTTGGCATGGAAAAAAACGCTCTCGGGTGCTTTAGAGTGCCGAGTTTATCACTGCGCATGAAGAAATGACCACCTCCAACGTTTGGTTTATGTTTTATAAGCATTTTTAATTTTATTGCTTAAATCGCATTTTCTCGGCGAGCTGAGCACTTTTTCTGAATTGTGCCGCTCCCGTCACTCTGGTTAGGTTGGCATGGAAAAAAACGCTCTCGGGTGCTTTAGAGTGCCGAGTTTATCACTGCGCATGAAGAAATGACAACCTCCAACGTTTGGTTTATGTTTTATAAGCATTTTTAATTTTATTGCTTAAATCGCATTTTCTCGGCGAGCTGAGCGCTTTTTCTGAATTGTGCCGCTCCCGTCACTCTGGTTAGGTTGGCATCGAAAAAAACGCTCTCGGGTGCTTTAGAGTGCCGAGTTTATCACTGCGCATGAAGAAATGACCACCTCCAACGTTTGGTTTATGTTTTATAAGCATTTTTAATTTTATTGCTTAAATCGCATTTTCTCGGCGAGCTGAGCACTTTTTCTGAATTGTGCCGCTCCCGTCACTCTGGTTAGGTTGGCATCGAAAAAAACGCTCTCGGGTGCTTTAGAGTGCCGAGTTTATCACTGCGCATGAAGAAATGACCACCTCCAACGTTTGGTTTATGTTTTATAAGCATTTTTAATTTTATTGCTTAAATCGCATTTTCTCGGCGAGCTGAGCACTTTTTCTGAATTGTGCCGCTCCCGTCACTCTGGTTAGGTTGGCATCGAACAAACGCTCTCGGGTGCTTTAGAGTGCCGAGTTTATCACCGCGCATGAAGAAATGACCACCTCCAACGTTTGGTTTATGTTTTATAAGCATTTTTAATTTTATTGCTTAAATCGCATTTTCTCGGCGAGCTGAGCGCTTTTTCTGAATTGTGCCGCTCCCGTCACTCTGGTTAGGTTGGCATCGAAAAAAACGCTCTTGGGTGCTTTAGAGTGCCGAGTTTATCACTGCGCATGAAGAAATGACCACCTCCAACGTTTGGTTTATGTTTTATAAGCATTTTTAATTTTATTGCTTAAATCGCATTTTCTCGGCGAGCTGAGCACTTTTTCTGAATTGTGCCGCTCCCGTCACTCTGGTTAGGTTGGCATGGAAAAAAACGCTCTCGGGTGCTTTAGAGTGCCGAGTTTATTACTGCGTAATAAGAAATGACCATCTACAACGTTTGGTTTATGTTTTATAAGCATTTTAAATTTTATTGCTTAAATCGCATTTTCTCGGCGAGCTGAGCACTTTTTCTGAATTGTGCCGCTCCCGTCACTCTGGTTAGGTTGGCATCGAAAAAAACGCTCTCGGGTGCTTTAGAGTGCCGAGTTTATCACTGCGCATGAAGAAATGACCACCTCCAACGTTTGGTTTATGTTTTATAAGCATTTTTAATTTTATTGCTTAAATCGCATTTTCTCGGCGAGCTGAGCACTTTTTCTGAATTGTGCCGCTCCCGTCACTCTGGTTAGGTTGGCATCGAAAAAAACGCTCTCGGGTGCTTTAGAGTGCCGAGTTTATCACTGTGCATGAAGAAATGACCACCTCCAACGTTTGGTTTATGTTTTATAAGCATTTTTAATTTTATTGCTTAAATCGCATTTTCTCGGCGAGCTGAGCACTTTTTCTGAATTGTGCCGCTCCCGTCACTCTGGTTAGGTTGGCATGGAAAAAAACGCTCTCGGGTGCTTTAGAGTGCCGAGTTTATCACTGCACATGAAGAAATGACCACCTCCAACGTTTGGTTTATGTTTTATAAGCATTTTTAATTGTATTGCTTAAATCGCATTTTCTCGGCGAGCTGAGCACTTTTTCTGAATTGTGCCGCTCCCGTCACTCTGGTTAGGTTGGCATGGAAAAAAACGCTCTCGGGTGCTTTAGAGTGCCGAGTTTATTACTGCGTAATAAGAAATGACCATCTACAACGTTTGGTTTATGTTTTATAAGCATTTTTAATTTTATTGCTTAAATCGCATTTTCTCGGCGAGCTGAGCACTTTTTCTGAATTGTGCCGCTCCCGTCACTCTGGTTAGGTTGGCATCGAAAAAAACGCACTCGGGTGCTTTAGAGTGCCGAGTTTATCACTGCGCATGAAGAAATGACCACCTCCAACGTTTGGTTTGTGTTTTATAAGCATTTTTAATTTTATTGCTTAAATCGCATTTTCTCGGCGAGCTGAGCACTTTTTCTGAATTGTGCCGCTCCCGTCACTCTGGTTAGGTTGGCATGGAAAAAAACGCTCTCGGGTGCTTTAGAGTGCCGAGTTTATCACCGCGCATGAAGAAATGACCACCTCCAACGTTTGGTTTATGTTTTATAAGCATTTTTAATTTTATTGCTTAAATCGCATTTTCTCGGCGAGCTGAGCGCTTTTTCTGAATTGTGCCGCTCCCGTCACTCTGGTTAGGTTGGCATCGAATAAAACGCTCTCGGGTGCGTTAGAGTGCCGAGTTTATCACTGCGCATGAAGAAATGACCACCTCCAACGTTTGGTTTATGTTTTATAAGCATTTTTAATTTTATTGCTTAAATCGCATTTTCTCGGCGAGCTGAGCACTTTTTCTGAATTGTGCCGCTCCCGTCACTCTGGTTAGGTTGGCATGGAAAAAAACGCTCTCGGGTGCTTTAGAGTGCCGAGTTTATTACTGCGTAATAAGAAATGACCATCTACAACGTTTGGTTTATGTTTTATAAGCATTTTTAATTTTATTGCTTAAATCGCATTTTCTCGGCGAGCTGAGCACTTTTTCTGAATTGTGCCGCTCCCGTCACTCTGGTTAGGTTGGCATGGAAAAAAACGCTCTCGGGTGCTTTAGAGTGCCGAGTTTATCACTGCGCATGAAGAAATGACCACCTCCAACGTTTGGTTTAAGTTTTATAAGCATTTTTAATTTTATTGCTTAAATCGCATTTTCTCGGCGAGCTGAGCACTTTTTCTGAATTGTGCCGCTCCCGTCACTCTGGTTAGGTTGGCATCGAAAAAAACGCTCTCGGGTGCTTTAGAGTGCCGAGTTTATTACTGCGTAATAAGAAATGACCATTTACAACGTTTGGTTTATGTTTTATAAGCATTTTTAATTTTATTGCTTAAATCGCATTTTCTCGGCGAGCTGAGCACTTTTTCTGAATTGTGCCGCTCCCGTCACTCTGGTTAGGTTGGCATCGAAAAAAACGCTCTCGGGTGCTTTAGAGTGCCGAGTTTATCACTGTGCATGAAGAAATGACCACCTCCAACGTTTGGTTTATGTTTTATAAGCATTTTTAATTTTATTGCTTAAATCGCATTTTCTCGGCGAGCTGAGCGCTTTTTCTGAATTGTGCCGCTCCCGTCACTCTGGTTAGGTTGGCATCGAAAAAAACGCTCTCGGGTGCTTTAGAGTGCCGAGTTTATTACTGCGTAATAAGAAATGACCATCTACAACGTTTGGTTTATGTTTTATAAGCATTTTTAATTTTATTGCTTAAATCGCATTTTCTCGGCGAGCTGAGCACTTTTTCTGAATTGTGCCGCTCCCGTCACTCTGGTTAGGTTGGCATCGAAAAAAACGCTCTCGGGTGCTTTAGAGTGCCGAGTTTATCACTGTGCATGAAGAAATGACCACCTCCAACGTTTGGTTTATGTTTTATAAGCATTTTTAATTTTATTGCTTAAATCGCATTTTCTCGGCGAGCTGAGCGCTTTTTCTGAATTGTGCCGCTCCCGTCACTCTGGTTAGGTTGGCATCGAAAAAAACGCTCTTGGGTGCTTTAGAGTGCCGAGTTTATCACTGCGCATGAAGAAATGACCACCTCCAACGTTTGGTTTATGTTTTATAAGCATTTTTAATTTTATTGCTTAAATCGCATTTTCTCGGCGAGCTGAGCACTTTTTCTGAATTGTGCCGCTCCCGTCACTCTGGTTAGGTTGGCATCGAAAAAAACGCTCTCGGGTGCTTTAGAGTGCCGAGTTTATCACTGCGCATGAAGAAATGACCAACTCCAATGTTTGGTTTATGTTTTATAAGCATTTTTAATTTTATTGCTTAAATCGCATTTTCTCGGCGAGCTGAGCACTTTTTCTAAATTGTGCCGCTCCCGTCACTCTGGTTAGGTTGGCATCGAAAAAAACGCTCTCGGGTGCTTTAGAGTGCCGAGTTTATCACTGCGCATGAAGAAATGACCACCTCCAACGTTTGGTTTATGTTTTATAAGCATTTTTAATTTTATTGCTTAAATCGCATTTTCTCGGCGAGCTGAGCACTTTTTCTGAATTGTGCCGCTCCCGTCACTCTGGTTAGGTTGGCATCGAAAAAAACGCTCTCGGGTGCTTTAGAGTGCCGAATTTATCACTGCGCATGAAGAAATGACCACCTCCAACGTTTGGTTTATGTTTTATAAGCATTTTTAATTTTATTGCTTAAATCGCATTTTCTCGGCGAGCTGAGCACTTTTTCTGAATTGTGCCGCTCCCGTCACTCTGGTTAGGTTGGCATCGAAAAAAACGCTCTCGGGTGCTTTAGAGTGCCGAGTTTATCACCGCGCATGAAGAAATGACCACCTCCAACGTTTGGTTTATGTTTTATAAGCATTTTTAATTTTATTGCTTAAATCGCATTTTCTCGGCGAGCTGAGCGCTTTTTCAGAATTGTGCCGCTCCCGTCACTCTGGTTAGGTTGGCATCGAAAAAAACGCTCTCGGGTGCTTTAGAGTGCCGAGTTTATCACTGCGCATGAAGAAGTGACCACCTCCAACGTTTGGTTTATGTTTTATAAGCATTTTTAATTTTATTGCTTAAATCGCATTTTCTCGGCGAGCTGAGCACTTTTTCTGAATTGTGCCGCTCCCGTAACTCTGGTTAGGTTGGCATCAAATAAAACGCTCTCGGGTGCTTTAGAGTGCCGAGTTTATCACTGCGCATGAAGAAATGACCACCTCCAACGTTTGGTTTATGTTTTATAAGCATTTTTAATTTTATTGCTTAAATCGCATTTTCTCGGCGAGCTGAGCACTTTTTCTGAATTGTGCCGCTCCCGTCACTCTGGTTAGGTTGGCATGGAAAAAAACGCTCTCGGGTGCTTTAGAGTGCCGAGTTTATCACTGCGCATGAAGAAATGACCACCTCCAACGTTTGGTTTATGTTTTATAAGCATTTTTAATTTTATTGCTTAAATCGCATTTTCTCGGCGAGCTGAGCACTTTTTCTGAATTGTGCCGCTCCCGTCACTCTGGTTAGGTTGGCATGGAAAAAAACGCTCTCGGGTGCTTTAGAGTGCCGAGTTTATTACTGCGTAATAAGAAATGACCATCTACAACGTTTGGTTTATGTTTTATAAGCATTTTAAATTTTATTGCTTAAATTGCATTTTCTCGGCGAGCTGAGCACTTTTTCTGAATTGTGCCGCTCCCGTCACTCTGGTTAGGTTGGCATCGAAAAAAACGCTCTCGGGTGCTTTAGAGTGCCGAGTTTATCACTGCGCATGAAGAAATGACCACCTCCAACGTTTGGTTTATGTTTTATAAGCATTTTTAATTTTATTGCTTAAATCGCATTTTCTCGGCGAGCTGAGCACTTTTTCTGAATTGTGCCGCTCCCGTCACTCTGGTTAGGTTGGTACCGAAAAAAACGCTCTCGGGTGCTTTAGAGTGCCGAGTTTATCACTGTGCATGAAGAAATGACCACCTCCAACGTTTGGTTTATGTTTTATAAGCATTTTTAATTTTATTGCTTAAATCGCATTTTCTCGGCGAGCTGAGCGCTTTTTCTGAATTGTGCCGCTCCCGTCACTCTGGTTAGGTTGGCATCGAAAAAAACGCTCTCGGGTGCTTTAGAGTGCCGAGTTTATCACTGTGCATGAAGAAATGACCACCTCCAACGTTTGGTTTATGTTTTATAAGCATTTTTAATTTTATTGCTTAAATCGCATTTTCTCGGCGAGCTGAGCACTTTTTCTGAATTGTGCCGCTCCCGTCACTCTGGTTAGGTTGGCATGGAAAAAAACGCTCTCGGGTGCTTTAGAGTGCCGAGTTTATCACTGCCCATGAAGAAATGACCACCTCCAACGTTTGGTTTATGTTTTATAAGCATTTTTAATTGTATTGCTTAAATCGCATTTTCTCGGCGAGCTGAGCACTTTTTCTGAATTGTGCCGCTCCCGTCACTCTGGTTAGGTTGGCATGGAAAAAAACGCTCTCGGGTGCTTTAGAGTGCCGAGTTTATTACTGCGTAATAAGAAATGACCATCTACAACGTTTGGTTTATGTTTTATAAGCATTTTTAATTTTATTGCTTAAATCGCATTTTCTCGGCGAGCTGAGCACTTTTTCTGAATTGTGCCGCTCCCGTCACTCTGGTTAGGTTGGCATCGAAAAAAACGCTCTCGGGTGCTTTAGAGTGCCGAGTTTATCACTGCGCATGAAGAAATGACCACCTCCAACGTTTGGTTTATGTTTTATAAGCATTTTTAATTTTATTGCTTAAATCGCATTTTCTCGGCGAGCTGAGCACTTTTTCTGAATTGTGCCGCTCCCGTCACTCTGGTTAGGTTGGCATGGAAAAAAACGCTCTCGGGTGCTTTAGAGTGCCGAGTTTATCACTGCGCATGAAGAAATGGCAACCTCCAACGTTTGGTTTATGTTTTATAAGCATTTTTAATTTTATTGCTTAAATCGCATTTTCTCGGCGAGCTGAGCACTTTTTCTGAATTGTGCCGCTCCCGTCACTCTGGTTAGGTTGGCATCGAAAAAAACGCTCTCGGGTGCTTTAGAGTGCCGAGTTTATCACTGCGCATGAAGAAATGACCACCTCCAACGTTTGGTTTATGTTTTATAAGCATTTTTAATTTTATTGCTTAAATCGCATTTTCTCGGCGAGCTGAGCACTTTTTCTGAATTGTGCCGCTCCCGTCACTCTGGTTAGGTTGGCATGGAAAAAAACGCTCTCGGGTGCTTTAGAGTGCCGAGTTTATTACTGCGTAATAAGAAATGACCATCTACAACGTTTGGTTTATGTTTTATAAGCATTTTTAATTTTATTGCTTAAATCGCATTTTCTCGGCGAGCTGAGCACTTTTTCTGAATTGTGCCGCTCCCGTCACTCTGTTTAGGTTGGCATGGAAAAAAACGCTCTCGGGTGCTTTAGAGTGCCGAGTTTATCACTGCGCATGAAGAAAAGACCACCTCCAACGTTTGGTTTATGTTTTATAAGCATTTTTAATTTTATTGCTTAAATCGCATTTTCTCGGCGAGCTGAGCACTTTTTCTGAATTGTGCCGCTCCTGTCACTCTGGTTAGGTTGGCATGGAAAAAAACGCTCTCGGGTGCTTTAGAGTGCCGAGTTTATCACTGCGCATGAAGAAATGACCACCTCCAACGTTTGGTTTATGTTTTATAAGCATTTTTAATTTTATTGCTTAAATCGCATTTTCTCGGCGAGCTGAGCACTTTTTCTGAATTGTGCCGCTCCCGTCACTCTGGTTAGGTTGGCATGGAAAAAAACGCTCTCGGGTGCTTTAGAGTGCCGAGTTTATCACTGCGCATGAAGAAATGACCACCTCCAACGTTTGGTTTATGTTTTATAAGCATTTTTAATTTTATTGCTTAAATCGCATTTTCTCGGCGAGCTGAGCACTTTTTCTGAATTGTGCCGCTCCCGTCACTCTGGTTAGGTTGGCATGGAAAAAAACGCTCTCGGGTGCTTTAGAGTGCCGAGTTTATTACTGCGTAATAAGAAATGACCATCTACAACGTTTGGTTTATGTTTTATAAGCATTTTTAATTTTATTGCTTAAATCGCATTTTCTCGGCGAGCTGAGCACTTTTTCTGAATTGTGCCGCTCCCGTCACTCTGTTTAGGTTGGCATGGAAAAAAACACTCTCGGGTGCTTTAGAGTGCCGAGTTTATCACTGCGCATGAAGAAAAGACCACCTCCAACGTTTGGTTTATGTTTTATAAGCATTTTTAATTTTATTGCTTAAATCGCATTTTCTCGGCGAGCTGAGCACTTTTTCTGAATTGTGCCGCTCCTGTCACTCTGGTTAGGTTGGCATGGAAAAAAACGCTCTCGGGTGCTTTAGAGTGCCGAGTTTATCACTGTGCATGAAGAAATGACCACCTCCAACGTTTGGTTTATGTTTTATAAGCATTTTTAATTTTATTGCTTAAATCGCATTTTCTCGGCGAGCTGAGCACTTTTTCTGAATTGTGCCGCTCCCGTCACTCTGGTTAGGTTGGCATGGAAAAAAACGCTCTCGGGTGCTTTAGAGTGCCGAGTTTATTACTGCGTAATAAGAAATGACCATCTACAACGTTTGGTTTATGTTTTATAAGCATTTTTAATTTTATTGCTTAAATCGCATTTTCTCGGCGAGCTGAGCACTTTTTCTGAATTGTGCCGCTCCCGTCACTCTGTTTAGGTTGGCATGGAAAAAAACGCTCTCGGGTGCTTTAGAGTGCCGAGTTTATCACTGCACATGAAGAAAAGACCACCTCCAACGTTTGGTTTATGTTTTATAAGCATTTTTAATTTTATTGCTTAAATCGCATTTTCTCGGCGAGCTGAGCGCTTTTTCTGAATTGTGCCGCTCCCGTCACTCTGGTTAGGTTGGCATCGAAAAAAACGCTCTCGGGTGCTTTAGAGTGCCGAGTTTATTACTGCGTAATAAGAAATGACCATTTACAACGTTTGGTTTATGTTTTATAAGCATTTTTAATTTTATTGCTTAAATCGCATTTTCTCGGCGAGCTGAGCACTTTTTCTGAATTGTGCCGCTCCCGTCACTCTGGTTAGGTTGGCATCGAAAAAAACGCTCTCGGGTGCTTTAGAGTGCCGAGTTTATCACTGTGCATGAAGAAATGACCACCTCCAACGTTTGGTTTATGTTTTATAAGCATTTTTAATTTTATTGCTTAAATCGCATTTTCTCGGCGAGCTGAGCGCTTTTTCTGAATTGTGCCGCTCCCGTCACTCTGGTTAGGTTGGCATCGAAAAAAACGCTCTCGGGTGCTTTAGAGTGCCGAGTTTATCACTGCGCATGAAGAAATGACCACCTCCAACGTTTGGTTTATGTTTTATAAGCATTTTTAATTTTATTGCTTAAATCGCATTTTCTCGGCGAGCTGAGCACTTTTTCTGAATTGTGCCGCTCCCGTCACTCTGGTTAGGTTGGCATCGAAAAAAACGCTCTCGGGTGCTTTAGAGTGCCGAGTTTATCACTGCGCATGAAGAAATGACCACCTCCAACGTTTGGTTTATGTTTTATAAGCATTTTTAATTTTATTGCTTAAATCGCATTTTCTCGGCGAGCTGAGCACTTTTTCTGAATTGTGCCGCTCCCGTCACTCTGGTTAGGTTGGCATGGAAAAAAACGCTCTCGGGTGCTTTAGAGTGCCGAGTTTATTACTGCGTAATAAGAAATGACCATCTACAACGTTTGGTTTATGTTTTATAAGCATTTTAAATTTTATTGCTTAAATTGCATTTTCTCGGCGAGCTGAGCACTTTTTCTGAATTGTGCCGCTCCCGTCACTCTGGTTAGGTTGGCATCGAAAAAAACGCTCTCGGGTGCTTTAGAGTGCCGAGTTTATCACTGCGCATGAAGAAATGACCACCTCCAACGTTTGGTTTATGTTTTATAAGCATTTTTAATTTTATTGCTTAAATCGCATTTTCTCGGCGAGCTGAGCACTTTTTCTGAATTGTGCCGCTCCCGTCACTCTGGTTAGGTTGGCATCGAAAAAAACGCTCTCGGGTGCTTTAGAGTGCCGAGTTTATCACTGCGCATGAAGAAATGACCACCTCCAACGTTTGGTTTATGTTTTATAAGCATTTTTAATTTTATTGCTTAAATCGCATTTTCTCGGCGAGCTGAGCGCTTTTTCTGAATTGTGCCGCTCCCGTCACTCTGGTTAGGTTGGCATCGAAAAAAACGCTCTCGGGTGCTTTAGAGTGCCGAGTTTATCACTGCGCATGAAGAAATGACCACCTCCAACGTTTGGTTTATGTTTTATAAGCATTTTTAATTTTATTGCTTAAATCGCATTTTCTCGGCGAGCTGAGCGCTTTTTCTGAATTGTGCCGCTCCCGTCACTCTGGTTAGGTTGGCATCGAAAAAAACGCTCTCGGGTGCTTTAGAGTGCCGAGTTTATCACTGCGCATGAAGAAATGACCACCTCCAACGTTTGGTTTATGTTTTATAAGCATTTTTAATTTTATTGCTTAAATCGCATTTTCTCGGCGAGCTGAGCACTTTTTCTGAATTGTGCCGCTCCCGTCACTCTGGTTAGGTTGGCATCGAATAAAACGCTCTCGGGTGCTTTAGAGTCCCGAGTTTATCACTGCGCATGAAGAAATGACCACCTCCAACGTTTGGTTTATGTTTTATAAGCATTTTTAATTTTATTGCTTAAATCGCATTTTCTCGGCGAGCTGAGCACTTTTTCTGAATTGTGCCGCTCCCGTCACTCTGGTTAGGTTGGCATCGAAAAAAACGCTCTCGGGTGCTTTAGAGTGCCGAGTTTATCACTGCGCATGAAGAAATGACCACCTCCAACGTTTGGTTTATGTTTTATAAGCATTTTTAATTTTATTGCTTAAATCGCATTTTCTCGGCGAGCTGAGCACTTTTTCTGAATTGTGCCGCTCCCGTCACTCTGGTTAGGTTGGCATCGAAAAAAACGCTCTCGGGTGCTTTAGAGTGCCGAGTTTATCACTGTGCATGAAGAAATGACCACCTCCAACGTTTGGTTTATGTTTTATAAGCATTTTTAATTTTATTGCTTAAATCGCATTTTCTCGGCGAGCTGAGCGCTTTTTCTGAATTGTGCCGCTCCCGTCACTCTGGTTAGGTTGGCATGGAAAAAAACGCTCTCGGGTGCTTTAGAGTGCCGAGTTTATCACTGCGCATGAAGAAATGACCACCTCCAACGTTTGGTTTATGTTTTATAAGCATTTTTAATTTTATTGCTTAAATCGCATTTTCTCGGCGAGCTGAGCGCTTTTTCTGAATTGTGCCGCTCCCGTCACTCTGGTTAGGTTGGCATCGAAAAAAACGCTCTCGGGTGCTTTAGAGTGCCGAGTTTATCACTGCGCATGAAGAAATGACCACCTCCAACGTTTGGTTTATGTTTTATAAGCATTTTTAATTTTATTGCTTAAATCGCATTTACTCGGCGAGCTGAGCACTTTTTCTGAATTGTGCCGCTCCCGTCACTCTGGTTAGGTTGGCATCGAAAAAAACGCTCTCGGGTGCTTTAGAGTGCCGAGTTTATCACTGCGCATGAAGAAATGACCACCTCCAACGTTTGGTTTATGTTTTATAAGCATTTTTAATTTTATTGCTTAAATCGCATTTTCTCGGCGAGCTGAGCACTTTTTCTGAATTGTGCCGCTCCCGTCACTCTGGTTAGGTTGGCATGGAAAAAAACGCTCTCGGGTGCTTTAGAGTGCCGAGTGTATCACCGCGCATGAAGAAATGACCACCTCCAACGTTTGGTTTATGTTTTATAAGCATTTTTAATTTTATTGCTTAAATCGCATTTTCTCGGCGAGCTGAGCGCTTTTTCTGAATTGTGCCGCTCCCGTCACTCTGGTTAGGTTGGCATCGAATAAAACGCTCTCGGGTGCTTTAGAGTGCCGAGTTTATCACTGCGCATGAAGAAATGACCACCTCCAACGTTTGGTTTATGTTTTATAAGCATTTTTAATTTTATTGCTTAAATCGCATTTTCTCGGCGAGCTGAGCACTTTTTCTGAATTGTGCCGCTCCCGTCACTCTGGTTAGGTTGGCATGGAAAAAAACGCTCTCGGGTGCTTTAGAGTGCCGAGTTTATTACTGCGTAATAAGAAATGACCATCTACAACGTTTGGTTTATGTTTTATAAGCATTTTTAATTTTATTGCTTAAATCGCATTTTCTCGGCGAGCTGAGCACTTTTTCTGAATTGTGCCGCTCCCGTCACTCTGGTTAGGTTGGCATGGAAAAAAACGCTCTCGGGTGCTTTAGAGTGCCGAGTTTATCACTGCGCATGAAGAAATGACCACCTCCAACGTTTGGTTTATGTTTTATAAGCATTTTTAATTTTATTGCTTAAATCGCATTTTCTCGGCGAGCTGAGCACTTTTTCTGAATTGTGCCGCTCCCGTCACTCTGGTTAGGTTGGCATGGAAAAAAACGCTCTCGGGTGCTTTAGAGTGCCGAGTTTATCACTGCGCATGAAGAAATGACCACCTCCAACGTTTGGTTTATGTTTTATAAGCATTTTTAATTTTATTGCTTAAATCGCATTTTCTCGGCGAGCTGAGCACTTTTTCTGAATTGTGCCGCTCCCGTCACTCTGGTTAGGTTGGCATGGAAAAAAACGCTCTCGGGTGCTTTAGAGTGCCGAGTTTATTACTGCGTAAAAAGAAATGACCATCTACAACGTTTGGTTTATGTTTTATAAGCATTTTTAATTTTATTGCTTAAATCGCATTTTCTCGGCGAGCTGAGCACTTTTTCTGAATTGTGCCGCTCCCGTCACTCTGGTTAGGTTGGCATCGAAAAAAACGCTCTCGGGTGCTTTAGAGTGCCGAGTTTATCACTGCGCATGAAGAAATGACCACCTCCAACGTTTGGTTTATGTTTTATAAGCATTTTTAATTTTATTGCTTAAATCGCATTTTCTCGGCGAGCTGAGCACTTTTTCTGAATTGTGCCGCTCCCGTCACTCTGGTTAGGTTGGCATGGAAAAAAACGCTCTCGGGTGCTTTAGAGTGCCGAGTTTATTACTGCGTAATAAGAAATGACCATCTACAACGTTTGGTTTATGTTTTATAAGCATTTTTAATTTTATTGCTTAAATCGCATTTTCTCGGCGAGCTGAGCACTTTTTCTGAATTGTGCCGCTCCCGTCACTCTGTTTAGGTTGGCATGGAAAAAAACGCTCTCGGGTGCTTTAGAGTGCCGAGTTTATCACTGCACATGAAGAAAAGACCACCTCCAACGTTTGGTTTATGTTTTATAAGCATTTTTAATTTTATTGCTTAAATCGCATTTTCTCGGCGAGCTGAGCGCTTTTTCTGAATTGTGCCGCTCCCGTCACTCTGGTTAGGTTGGCATCGAAAAAAACGCTCTCGGGTGCTTTAGAGTGCCGAGTTTATTACTGCGTAATAAGAAATGACCATTTACAACGTTTGGTTTATGTTTTATAAGCATTTTTAATTTTATTGCTTAAATCGCATTTTCTCGGCGAGCTGAGCACTTTTTCTGAATTGTGCCGCTCCCGTCACTCTGGTTAGGTTGGCATCGAAAAAAACGCTCTCGGGTGCTTTAGAGTGCCGAGTTTATCACTGCGCATGAAGAAATGACCACCTCCAACGTTTGGTTTATGTTTTATAAGCATTTTTAATTTTATTGCTTAAATCGCATTTTCTCGGCGAGCTGAGCACTTTTTCTGAATTGTGCCGCTCCCGTCACTCTGGTTAGGTTGGCATCGAAAAAAACGCTCTCGGGTGCTTTAGAGTGCCGAGTTTATCACTGCGCATGAAGAAATGACCACCTCCAACGTTTGGTTTATGTTTTATAAGCATTTTTAATTTTATTGCTTAAATCGCATTTTCTCGGCGAGCTGAGCACTTTTTCTGAATTGTGCCGCTCCCGTCACTCTGGTTAGGTTGGCATCGAAAAAAACGCTCTCGGGTGCTTTAGAGTGCCGAGTTTATCACTGCGCATGAAGAAATGACCACCTCCAACGTTTGGTTTATGTTTTATAAGCATTTTTAATTTTATTGCTTAAATCGCATTTTCTCGGCGAGCTGAGCACTTTTTCTGAATTGTGCCGCTCCCGTCACTCTGGTTAGGTTGGCATGGAAAAAAACGCTCTCGGGTGCTTTAGAGTGCCGAGTTTATTACTGCGTAATAAGAAATGACCATCTACAACGTTTGGTTTATGTTTTATAAGCATTTTTAATTTTATTGCTTAAATCGCATTTTCTCGGCGAGCTGAGCACTTTTTCTGAATTGTGCCGCTCCCGTCACTCTGTTTAGGTTGGCATGGAAAAAAACGCTCTCGGGTGCTTTAGAGTGCCGAGTTTATCACTGCACATGAAGAAAAGACCACCTCCAACGTTTGGTTTATGTTTTATAAGCATTTTTAATTTTATTGCTTAAATCGCATTTTCTCGGCGAGCTGAGCGCTTTTTCTGAATTGTGCCGCTCCCGTCACTCTGGTTAGGTTGGCATCGAAAAAAACGCTCTCGGGTGCTTTAGAGTGCCGAGTTTATTACTGCGTAATAAGAAATGACCATTTACAACGTTTGGTTTATGTTTTATAAGCATTTTTAATTTTATTGCTTAAATCGCATTTTCTCGGCGAGCTGAGCACTTTTTCTGAATTGTGCCGCTCCCGTCACTCTGGTTAGGTTGGCATCGAAAAAAACGCTCTCGGGTGCTTTAGAGTGCCGAGTTTATCACTGTGCATGAAGAAATGACCACCTCCAACGTTTGGTTTATGTTTTATAAGCATTTTTAATTTTATTGCTTAAATCGCATTTTCTCGGCGAGCTGAGCGCTTTTTCTGAATTGTGCCGCTCCCGTCACTCTGGTTAGGTTGGCATCGAAAAAAACGCTCTCGGGTGCTTTAGAGTGCCGAGTTTATTACTGCGTAATAAGAAATGACCATCTACATACAACGTTTGGTTTATGTTTTATAAGCATTTTTAATTTTATTGCTTAAATCGCATTTTCTCGGCGAGCTGAGCACTTTTTCTGAATTGTGCCGCTCCCGTCACTCTGGTTAGGTTGGCATCGAAAAAAACGCTCTCGGGTGCTTTAGAGTGCCGAGTTTATCACTGTGCATGAAGAAATGACCACCTCCAACGTTTGGTTTATGTTTTATAAGCATTTTTAATTTTATTGCTTAAATCGCATTTTCTCGGCGAGCTGAGCGCTTTTTCTGAATTGTGCCGCTCCCGTCACTCTGGTTAGGTTGGCATCGAAAAAAACGCTCTTGGGTGCTTTAGAGTGCCGAGTTTATCACTGCGCATGAAGAAATGACCACCTCCAACGTTTGGTTTATGTTTTATAAGCATTTTTAATTTTATTGCTTAAATCGCATTTTCTCGGCGAGCTGAGCACTTTTTCTGAATTGTGCCGCTCCCGTCACTCTGGTTAGGTTGGCATCGAAAAAAACGCTCTCGGGTGCTTTAGAGTGCCGAGTTTATCACTGCGCATGAAGAAATGACCAACTCCAACGTTTGGTTTATGTTTTATAAGCATTTTTAATTTTATTGCTTAAATCGCATTTTCTCGGCGAGCTGAGCACTTTTTCTGAATTGTGCCGCTCCCGTCACTCTGGTTAGGTTGGCATCGAAAAAAACGCTCTCGGGTGCTTTAGAGTGCCGAGTTTATCACTGCGCATGAAGAAATGACCACCTCCAACGTTTGGTTTATGTTTTATAAGCATTTTTAATTTTATTGCTTAAATCGCATTTTCTCGGCGAGCTGAGCACTTTTTCTGAATTGTGCCGCTCCCGTCACTCTGGTTAGGTTGGCATCGAATAAAACGCTCTCGGGTGCTTTAGAGTGCCGAGTTTATCACTGCGCATGAAGAAATGACCACCTCCAACGTTTGGTTTATGTTTTAGAAGCATTTTTAATTTTATTGCTTAAATCGCATTTTCTCGGCGAGCTGAGCACTTTTTCTGAATTGTGCCGCTCCCGTCACTCTGGTTAGGTTGGCATCCAAAAAAACGCTCTCGGGTGCTTTAGAGTGCCGAGTTTATCACTGCGCATGAAGAAATGACCACCTCCAACGTTTGGTTTAGGTTTTATAAGCATTTTTAATTTTATTGCTTAAATCGCATTTTCTCGGCGAGCTGAGCACTTTTTCTGAATTGTGCCGCTCCCGTCACTCTGGTTAGGTTGGCATCGAAAAAAACGCTCTCGGGTGCTTTAGAGTGCCGAGTTTATCACTGTGCATGAAGAAATGACCACCTCCAACGTTTGGTTTATGTTTTATAAGCATTTTTAATTTTATTGCTTAAATCGCATTTTCTCGGCGAGCTGAGCACTTTTTCTGAATTGTGCCGCTCCCGTCACTCTGGTTAGGTTGGCATGGAAAAAAACGCTCTCGGGTGCTTTAGAGTGCCGAGTTTATCACTGCGCATGAAGAAATGACCACCTCCAACGTTTGGTTTATGTTTTATAAGCATTTTTAATTTTATTGCTTAAATCGCATTTTCTCGGCGAGCTGAGCACTTTTTCTGAATTGTGCCGCTCCCGTCACTCTGGTTAGGTTGGCATGGAAAAAAACGCTCTCGGGTGCTTTAGAGTGCCGAGTTTATCACTGTGCATGAAGAAATGACCACCTCCAACGTTTGGTTTATGTTTTATAAGCATTTTTAATTTTATTGCTTAAATCGCATTTTCTCGGCGAGCTGAGCACTTTTTCTGAATTGTGCCGCTCCCGTCACTCTGGTTAGGTTGGCATCGAAAAAAACGCTCTCGGGTGCTTTAGAGTGCCGAGTTTATCACTGCGCATGAAGAAATGACCACCTCCAACGTTTGGTTTATGTTTTATAAGCATTTTTAATTTTATTGCTTAAATCGCATTTTCTCGGCGAGCTGAGCACTTTTTCTGAATTGTGCCGCTCCCGTCACTCTGGTTAGGTTGGCATGGAAAAAAACGCTCTCGGGTGCTTTAGAGTGCCGAGTTTATTACTGCGTAATAAGAAATGACCATCTACAACGTTTGGTTTATGTTTTATAAGCATTTTTAATTTTATTGCTTAAATCGCATTTTCTCGGCGAGCTGAGCACTTTTTCTGAATTGTGCCGCTCCCGTCACTCTGTTTAGGTTGGCATGGAAAAAAACGCTCTCGGGTGCTTTAGAGTGCCGAGTTTATCACTGCGCATGAAGAAAAGACCACCTCCAACGTTTGGTTTATGTTTTATAAGCATTTTTAATTTTATTGCTTAAATCGCATTTTCTCGGCGAGCTGAGCGCTTTTTCTGTATTGTGCCGCTCCCGTCACTCTGGTTAGGTTGGCATCGAAAAAACGCTCTCGGGTGCTTTAGAGTGCCGAGTTTATTACTGCGTAATAAGAAATGACCATTTACAACGTTTGGTTTATGTTTTATAAGCATTTTTAATTTTATTGCTTAAATCGCATTTTCTCGGCGAGCTGAGCACTTTTTCTGAATTGTGCCGCTCCCGTCACTCTGGTTAGGTTGGCATCGAAAAAAACGCTCTTGGGTGCTTTAGAGTGCCGAGTTTATCACTGCGCATGAAGAAATGACCACCTCCAACGTTTGGTTTATGTTTTATAAGCATTTTTAATTTTATTGCTTAAATCGCATTTTCTCGGCGAGCTGAGCACTTTTTCTGAATTGTGCCGCTCCCGTCACTCTGGTTAGGTTGGCATGGAAAAAAACGCTCTCGGGTGCTTTAGAGTGCCGAGTTTATTACTGCGTAATAAGAAATGACCATCTACAACGTTTGGTTTATGTTTTATAAGCATTTTTAATTTTATTGCTTAAATCGCATTTTCTCGGCGAGCTGAGCACTTTTTCTGAATTGTGCCGCTCCCGTCACTCTGGTTAGGTTGGCATGGAAAAAAACGCTCTCGGGTGCTTTAGAGTGCCGAGTTTATCACTGCGCATGAAGAAATGACCACCTCCAACGTTTGGTTTATGTTTTATAAGCATTTTTAATTTTATTGCTTAAATCGCATTTTCTCGGCGAGCTGAGCACTTTTTCTGAATTGTGCCGCTCCCGTCACTCTGGTTAGGTTGGCATGGAAAAAAACGCTCTCGGGTGCTTTAGAGTGCCGAGTTTATCACTGCGCATGAAGAAATGACCACCTCCAACGTTTGGTTTATGTTTTATAAGCATTTTTAATTTTATTGCTTAAATCGCATTTTCTCGGCGAGCTGAGCACTTTTTCTGAATTGTGCCGCTCCCGTCACTCTGGTTAGGTTGGCATGGAAAAAAACGCTCTCGGGTGCTTTAGAGTGCCGAGTTTATTACTGCGTAATAAGAAATGACCATCTACAACGTTTGGTTTATGTTTTATAAGCATTTTTAATTTTATTGCTTAAATCGCATTTTCTCGGCGAGCTGAGCACTTTTTCTGAATTGTGCCGCTCCCGTCACTCTGGTTAGGTTGGCATCGAAAAAAACGCTCTCGGGTGCTTTAGAGTGCCGAGTTTATCACTGCGCATGAAGAAATGACCACCTCCAACGTTTGGTTTATGTTTTATAAGCATTTTTAATTTTATTGCTTAAATCGCATTTTCTCGGCGAGCTGAGCACTTTTTCTGAATTGTGCCGCTCCCGTCACTCTGGTTAGGTTGGCATGGAAAAAAACGCTCTCGGGTGCTTTAGAGTGCCGAGTTTATTACTGCGTAATAAGAAATGACCATCTACAACGTTTGGTTTATGTTTTATAAGCATTTTTAATTTTATTGCTTAAATCGCATTTTCTCGGCGAGCTGAGCACTTTTTCTGAATTGTGCCGCTCCCGTCACTCTGTTTAGGTTGGCATGGAAAAAAACGCTCTCGGGTGCTTTAGAGTGCCGAGTTTATCACTGCACATGAAGAAAAGACCACCTCCAACGTTTGGTTTATGTTTTATAAGCATTTTTAATTTTATTGCTTAAATCGCATTTTCTCGGCGAGCTGAGCGCTTTTTCTGAATTGTGCCGCTCCCGTCACTCTGGTTAGGTTGGCATCGAAAAAAACGCTCTCGGGTGCTTTAGAGTGCCGAGTTTATTACTGCGTAATAAGAAATGACCATTTACAACGTTTGGTTTATGTTTTATAAGCATTTTTAATTTTATTGCTTAAATCGCATTTTCTCGGCGAGCTGAGCACTTTTTCTGAATTGTGCCGCTCCCGTCACTCTGGTTAGGTTGGCATCGAAAAAAACGCTCTCGGGTGCTTTAGAGTGCCGAGTTTATCACTGCGCATGAAGAAATGACCACCTCCAACGTTTGGTTTATGTTTTATAAGCATTTTTAATTTTATTGCTTAAATCGCATTTTCTCGGCGAGCTGAGCACTTTTTCTGAATTGTGCCGCTCCCGTCACTCTGGTTAGGTTGGCATCGAAAAAAACGCTCTCGGGTGCTTTAGAGTGCCGAGTTTATCACTGCGCATGAAGAAATGACCACCTCCAACGTTTGGTTTATGTTTTATAAGCATTTTTAATTTTATTGCTTAAATCGCATTTTCTCGGCGAGCTGAGCACTTTTTCTGAATTGTGCCGCTCCCGTCACTCTGGTTAGGTTGGCATCGAAAAAAACGCTCTCGGGTGCTTTAGAGTGCCGAGTTTATCACTGCGCATGAAGAAATGACCACCTCCAACGTTTGGTTTATGTTTTATAAGCATTTTTAATTTTATTGCTTAAATCGCATTTTCTCGGCGAGCTGAGCACTTTTTCTGAATTGTGCCGCTCCCGTCACTCTGGTTAGGTTGGCATGGAAAAAAACGCTCTCGGGTGCTTTAGAGTGCCGAGTTTATTACTGCGTAATAAGAAATGACCATCTACAACGTTTGGTTTATGTTTTATAAGCATTTTTAATTTTATTGCTTAAATCGCATTTTCTCGGCGAGCTGAGCACTTTTTCTGAATTGTGCCGCTCCCGTCACTCTGGTTAGGTTGGCATCGAAAAAAACGCTCTCGGGTGCTTTAGAGTGCCGAGTTTATCACTGCGCATGAAGAAATGACCACCTCCAACGTTTGGTTTATGTTTTATAAGCATTTTTAATTTTATTGCTTAAATCGCATTTTCTCGGCGAGCTGAGCACTTTTTCTGAATTGTGCCGCTCCCGTCACTCTGGTTAGGTTGGCATCGAATAAAACGCTCTCGGGTGCTTTAGAGTGCCGAGTTTATCACTGCGCATGAAGAAATGACCACCTCCAACGTTTGGTTTATGTTTTATAAGCATTTTTAATTTTATTGCTTAAATCGCATTTTCTCGGCGAGCTGAGCACTTTTTCTGAATTGTGCCGCTCCCGTCACTCTGGTTAGGTTGGCATCCAAAAAAACGCTCTCGGGTGCTTTAGAGTGCCGAGTTTATCACTGCGCATGAAGAAATGACCACCTCCAACGTTTGGTTTATGTTTTATAAGCATTTTTAATTTTATTGCTTAAATCGCATTTTCTCGGCGAGCTGAGCACTTTTTCTGAATTGTGCCGCTCCCGTCACTCTGGTTAGGTTGGCATCGAAAAAAACGCTCTCGGGTGCTTTAGAGTGCCGAGTTTATCACTGTGCATGAAGAAATGACCACCTCCAACGTTTGGTTTATGTTTTATAAGCATTTTTAATTTTATTGCTTAAATCGCATTTTCTCGGCGAGCTGAGCACTTTTTCTGAATTGTGCCGCTCCCGTCACTCTGGTTAGGTTGGCATGGAAAAAAACGCTCTCGGGTGCTTTAGAGTGCCGAGTTTATCACTGCGCATGAAGAAATGACCACATCCAACGTTTGGTTTATGTTTTATAAGCATTTTTAATTTTATTGCTTAAATCGCATTTTCTCGGCGAGCTGAGCACTTTTTCTGAATTGTGCCGCTCCCGTCACTCTGGTTAGGTTGGCATGGAAAAAAACGCTCTCGGGTGCTTTAGAGTGCCGAGTTTATCACTGTGCATGAAGAAATGACCACCTCCAACGTTTGGTTTATGTTTTATAAGCATTTTTAATTTTATTGCTTAAATCGCATTTTCTCGGCGAGCTGAGCACTTTTTCTGAATTGTGCCGCTCCCGTCACTCTGGTTAGGTTGGCATCGAAAAAAACGCTCTCGGGTGCTTTAGAGTGCCGAGTTTATCACTGCGCATGAAGAAATGACCACCTCCAACGTTTGGTTTATGTTTTATAAGCATTTTTAATTTTATTGCTTAAATCGCATTTTCTCGGCGAGCTGAGCACTTTTTCTGAATTGTGCCGCTCCCGTCACTCTGGTTAGGTTGGCATGGAAAAAAACGCTCTCGGGTGCTTTAGAGTGCCGAGTTTATTACTGCGTAATAAGAAATGACCATCTACAACGTTTGGTTTATGTTTTATAAGCATTTTTAATTTTATTGCTTAAATCGCATTTTCTCGGCGAGCTGAGCACTTTTTCTGAATTGTGCCGCTCCCGTCACTCTGTTTAGGTTGGCATGGAAAAAAACGCTCTCGGGTGCTTTAGAGTGCCGAGTTTATCACTGCGCATGAAGAAAAGACCACCTCCAACGTTTGGTTTATGTTTTATAAGCATTTTTAATTTTATTGCTTAAATCGCATTTTCTCGGCGAGCTGAGCGCTTTTTCTGTATTGTGCCGCTCCCGTCACTCTGGTTAGGTTGGCATCGAAAAAACGCTCTCGGGTGCTTTAGAGTGCCGAGTTTATTACTGCGTAATAAGAAATGACCATTTACAACGTTTGGTTTATGTTTTATAAGCATTTTTAATTTTATTGCTTAAATCGCATTTTCTCGGCGAGCTGAGCACTTTTTCTGAATTGTGCCGCTCCCGTCACTCTGGTTAGGTTGGCATCGAAAAAAACGCTCTCGGGTGCTTTAGAGTGCCGAGTTTATCACTGTGCATGAAGAAATGACCACCTCCAACGTTTGGTTTATGTTTTATAAGCATTTTTAATTTTATTGCTTAAATCGCATTTTCTCGGCGAGCTGAGCGCTTTTTCTGAATTGTGCCGCTCCCGTCACTCTGGTTAGGTTGGCATCGAAAAAAACGCTCTCGGGTGCTTTAGAGTGCCGAGTTTATCACTGCGCATGAAGAAATGACCACCTCCAACGTTTGGTTTATGTTTTATAAGCATTTTTAATTTTATTGCTTAAATCGCATTTTCTCGGCGAGCTGAGCACTTTTTCTGAATTGTGCCGCTCCCGTCACTCTGGTTAGGTTGGCATCAAATAAAACGCTCTCGGGTGCTTTAGAGTGCCGAGTTTATCACTGCGCATGAAGAAATGACCACCTCCAACGTTTGGTTTATGTTTTATAAGCATTTTTAATTTTATTGCTTAAATCGCATTTTCTCGGCGAGCTGAGCACTTTTTCTGAATTGTGCCGCTCCCGTCACTCTGGTTAGGTTGGCATGGAAAAAAACGCTCTCGGGTGCTTTAGAGTGCCGAGTTTATCACTGCGCATGAAGAAATGACCACCTCCAACGTTTGGTTTATGTTTTATAAGCATTTTTAATTTTATTGCTTAAATCGCATTTTCTCGGCGAGCTGAGCACTTTTTCTGAATTGTGCCGCTCCCGTCACTCTGGTTAGGTTGGCATGGAAAAAAACGCTCTCGGGTGCTTTAGAGTGCCGAGTTTATTACTGCGTAATAAGAAATGACCATCTACAACGTTTGGTTTATGTTTTATAAGCATTTTAAATTTTATTGCTTAAATTGCATTTTCTCGGCGAGCTGAGCACTTTTTCTGAATTGTGCCGCTCCCGTCACTCTGGTTAGGTTGGCATCGAAAAAAACGCTCTCGGGTGCTTTAGAGTGCCGAGTTTATCACTGCGCATGAAGAAATGACCACCTCCAACGTTTGGTTTATGTTTTATAAGCATTTTTAATTTTATTGCTTAAATCGCATTTTCTCGGCGAGCTGAGCACTTTTTCTGAATTGTGCCGCTCCCGTCACTCTGGTTAGGTTGGCATGGAAAAAAAACGCTCTCGGGTGCTTTAGAGTGCCGAGTTTATCACTGCACATGAAGAAATGACCACCTCCAACGTTTGGTTTATGTTTTATAAGCATTTTTAATTGTATTGCTTAAATCGCATTTTCTCGGCGAGCTGAGCACTTTTTCTGAATTGTGCCGCTCCCGTCACTCTGGTTAGGTTGGCATGGAAAAAAACGCTCTCGGGTGCTTTAGAGTGCCGAGTTTATTACTGCGTAATAAGAAATGACCATCTACAACGTTTGGTTTATGTTTTATAAGCATTTTTAATTTTATTGCTTAAATCGCATTTTCTCGGCGAGCTGAGCACTTTTTCTGAATTGTGCCGCTCCCGTCACTCTGGTTAGGTTGGCATCGAAAAAAACGCTCTCGGGTGCTTTAGAGTGCCGAGTTTATCACTGCGCATGAAGAAATGACCACCTCCAACGTTTGGTTTATGTTTTATAAGCATTTTTAATTTTATTGCTTAAATCGCATTTTCTCGGCGAGCTGAGCACTTTTTCTGAATTGTGCCGCTCCCGTCACTCTGGTTAGGTTGGCATGGAAAAAAACGCTCTCGGGTGCTTTAGAGTGCCGAGTTTATCACTGCGCATGAAGAAATGACCACCTCCAACGTTTGGTTTATGTTTTATAAGCATTTTTAATTTTATTGCTTAAATCGCATTTTCTCGGCGAGCTGAGCACTTTTTCTGAATTGTGCCGCTCCCGTCACTCTGGTTAGGTTGGCATCGAAAAAAACGCTCTCGGGTGCTTTAGAGTGCCGAGTTTATCACTGCGCATGAAGAAATGGCCACCTCCAACGTTTGGTTTATGTTTTATAAGCATTTTTAATTTTATTGCTTAAATCGCATTTTCTCGGCGAGCTGAGCACTTTTTCTGAATTGTGCCGCTCCCGTCACTCTGGTTAGGTTGGCATGGAAAAAAAACGCTCTCGGGTGCTTTAGAGTGCCGAGTTTATTACTGCGCATGAAGAAATGACCACCTCCAACGTTTGGTTTATGTTTTATAAGCATTTTTAATTTTATTGCTTAAATCGCATTTTCTCGGCGAGCTGAGCACTTTTTCTGAATTGTGCCGCTCCCGTCACTCTGGTTAGGTTGGCATCGAAAAAAACGCTCTCGGGTGCTTTAGAGTGCCGAGTTTATCACTGCGCATGAAGAAATGACCACCTCCAACGTTTGGTTTATGTTTTATAAGCATTTTTAATTTTATTGCTTAAATCGCATTTTCTCGGCGAGCTGAGCGCTTTTTCTGAATTGTGCCGCTCCCGTCACTCTGGTTAGGTTGGCATCGAAAAAAACGCTCTCGGGTGCTTTAGAGTGCTGAGTTTATCACTGCGCATGAAGAAATGACCACCTCCAACGTTTGGTTTATGTTTTATAAGCATTTTTAATTTTATTGCTTAAATCGCATTTTCTCGGCTAGCTGAGCGCTTTTTCTGAATTGTGCCGCTCCCGTCACTCTGGTTAGGTTGGCATCGAAAAAAACGCTCTCGGGTGCTTTAGAGTGCCGAGTTTATCACTGCGCATGAAGAAATGACCACCTCCAACGTTTGGTTTATGTTTTATAAGCATTTTTAATTTTATTGCTTAAATCGCATTTTCTCGGCGAGCTGAGCACTTTTTCTGAATTGTGCCGCTCCCGTCACTCTGGTTAGGTTGGCATGGAAAAAAACGCTCTCGGGTGCTTTAGAGTGCCGAGTTTATCACTGCGCATGAAGAAATGACCACCTCCAACGTTTGGTTTATGTTTTATAAGCATTTTTAATTTTATTGCTTAAATCGCATTTTCTCGGCGAGCTGAGCACTTTTTCTGAATTGTGCCGCTCCCGTCACTCTGGTTAGGTTGGCATGGAAAAAAACGCTCTCGGGTGCTTTAGAGTGCCGAGTTTATCACTGCGCATGAAGAAATGACCACCTCCAACGTTTGGTTTATGTTTTATAAGCATTTTTAATTTTATTGCTTAAATCGCATTTTCTCGGCGAGCTGAGCACTTTTTCTGAATTGTGCCGCTCCCGTCACTCTGGTTAGGTTGGCATGGAAAAAAACGCTCTCGGGTGCTTTAGAGTGCCGAGTTTATCACTGCGCATGAAGAAATGGCCACCTCCAACGTTTGGTTTATGTTTTATAAGCATTTTTAATTTTATTGCTTAAATCGCATTTTCTCGGCGAGCTGAGCTATTTTTCTGAATTGTGCCGCTCCCGTCACTCTGGTTAGGTTGGCATGGAAAAAAACGCTCTCGGGTGCTTTAGAGTGCCGAGTTTATCACTGCGCATGAAGAAATGGCCACCTCCAACGTTTGGTTTATGTTTTATAAGCATTTTTAATTTTATTGCTTAAATCGCATTTTCTCGGCGAGCTGAGCACTTTTTCTGAATTGTGCCGCTCCCGTCACTCTGGTTAGGTTGGCATGGAAAAAAACGCTCTCGGGTGCTTTAGAGTGCCGAGTTTATTACTGCGTAATAAGAAATGACCATCTACAACGTTTGGTTTATGTTTTATAAGCATTTTTAATTTTATTGCTTAAATCGCATTTTCTCGGCGAGCTGAGCACTTTTTCTGAATTGTGCCGCTCCCGTCACTCTGGTTAGGTTGGCATCGAAAAAAACGCTCTCGGGTGCTTTAGAGTGCCGAGTTTATCACTGCGCATGAAGAAATGACCACCTCCAACGTTTGGTTTATGTTTTATAAGCATTTTTAATTTTATTGCTTAAATCGCATTTTCTCGGCGAGCTGAGCGCTTTTTCTGAATTGTGCCGCTCCCGTCACTCTGGTTAGGTTGGCATCGAATAAAACGCTCTCGGGTGCTTTAGAGTGCCGAGTTTATCACTGCGCATGAAGAAATTACCACCTCCAACGTTTGGTTTATGTTTTATAAGCATTTTTAATTTTATTGCTTAAATCGCATTTTCTCGGCGAGCTGAGCACTTTTTCTGAATTGTGCCGCTCCCGTCACTCTGGTTAGGTTGGCATGGAAAAAAACGCTCTCGGGTGCTTTAGAGTGCCGAGTTTATTACTGCGTAATAAGAAATGACCATCTACAACGTTTGGTTTATGTTTTATAAGCATTTTTAATTTTATTGCTTAAATCGCATTTTCTCGGCGAGCTGAGCACTTTTTCTGAATTGTGCCGCTCCCGTCACTCTGGTTAGGTTGGCATGGAAAAAAACGCTCTCGGGTGCTTTAGAGTGCCGAGTTTATCACTGCGCATGAAGAAATGACCACCTCCAACGTTTGGTTTATGTTTTATAAGCATTTTTAATTTTATTGCTTAAATCGCATTTTCTCGGCGAGCTGAGCACTTTTTCTGAATTGTGCCGCTCCCGTCACTCTGGTTAGGTTGGCATGGAAAAAAACGCTCTCGGGTGCTTTAGAGTGCCGAGTTTATCACTGCGCATGAAGAAATGGCCACCTCCAACGTTTGGTTTATGTTTTATAAGCATTTTTAATTTTATTGCTTGAATCGCATTTTCTCGGCGAGCTGAGCACTTTTTCTGAATTGTGCCGCTCCCGTCACTCTGGTTAGGTTGGCATGGAAAAAAACGCTCTCGGGTGCTTTAGAGTGCCGAGTTTATCACTGCGCATGAAGAAATGGCCACCTCCAACGTTTGGTTTATGTTTTATAAGCATTTTTAATTTTATTGCTTAAATCGCATTTTCTCGGCGAGCTGAGCACTTTTTCTGAATAGTGCCGCTCCCGTCACTCTGTTTAGGTTGGCATGGAAAAAAACGCTCTCGGGTGCTTTAGAGTGCCGAGTTTATCACTGCGCATGAAGAAAAGACCACCTCCAACGTTTGGTTTATGTTTTATAAGCATTTTTAAGTTTATTGCTTAAATCGCATTTTCTCGGCGAGCTGAGCACTTTTTCTGAATTGTGCCGCTCCTGTCACTCTGGTTAGGTTGGCATGGAAAAAAACGCTCTCGGGTGCTTTAGAGTGCCGAGTTTATCACTGCGCATGAAGAAATGACCACCTCCAACGTTTGGTTTATGTTTTATAAGCATTTTTAATTTTATTGCTTAAATCGCATTTTCTCGGCGAGCTGAGCACTTTTTCTGAATTGTGCCGCTCCCGTCACTCTGGTTAGGTTGGCATGGAAAAAAACGCTCTCGGGTGCTTTAGAGTGCCGAGTTTATCACTGCGCATGAAGAAATGGCCACCTCCAACGTTTGGTTTATGTTTTATAAGCATTTTTAATTTTATTGCTTAAATCGCATTTTCTCGGCGAGCTGAGCACTTTTTCTGAATTGTGCCGCTCCCGTCACTCTGGTTAGGTTGGCATGCAAAAAAACGCTCTCGGGTGCTTTAGAGTGCCGAGTTTATCACTGCGCATGAAGAAATGGCCACCTCCAACGTTTGGTTTATGTTTTATAAGCATTTTTAATTTTATTGCTTAAATCGCATTTTCTCGGCGAGCTGAGCACTTTTTCTGAATTGTGCCGCTCCCGTCACTCTGGTTAGGTTGGCATGGAAAAAAACGCTCTCGGGTGCTTTAGAGTGCCGAGTTTATCACTGCGCATGAAGAAATGACCACCTCCAACGTTTGGTTTATGTTTTATAAGCATTTTTAATTTTATTGCTTAAATCGCATTTTCTCGGCGAGCTGAGCACTTTTTCTGAATTGTGCCGCTCCCGTCACTCTGGTTAGGTTGGCATGGAAAAAAACGCTCTCGGGTGCTTTAGAGTGCCGAGTTTATCACTGCGCATGAAGAAATGGCCACCTCCAACGTTTGGTTTATGTTTTATAAGCATTTTTAATTTTATTGCTTAAATCGCATTTTCTCGGCGAGCTGAGCACTTTTTCTGAATTGTGCCGCTCCCGTCACTCTGGTTAGGTTGGCATCGAAAAAAACGCTCTCGGGTGCTTTAGAGTGCCGAGTTTATCACTGCGCATGAAGAAATGACCACCTCCAACGTTTGGTTTATGTTTTATAAGCATTTTTAATTTTATTGCTTAAATCGCATTTTCTCGGCGAGCTGAGCACTTTTTCTGAATTGTGCCGCTCCCGTCACTCTGGTTAGGTTGGCATGGAAAAAAACGCTCTCGGGTGCTTTAGAGTGCCGAGTTTATTACTGCGTAATAAGAAATGACCATCTACAACGTTTGGTTTATGTTTTATAAGCATTTTTAATTTTATTGCTTAAATCGCATTTTCTCGGCGAGCTGAGCACTTTTTCTGAATTGTGCCGCTCCCGTCACTCTGTTTAGGTTGGCATGGAAAAAAACGCTCTCGGGTGCTTTAGAGTGCCGAGTTTATCACTGCGCATGAAGAAAAGACCACCTCCAACGTTTGGTTTATGTTTTATAAGCATTTTTAATTTTATTGCTTAAATCGCATTTTCTCGGCGAGCTGAGCACTTTTTCTGAATTGTGCCGCTCCTGTCACTCTGGTTAGGTTGGCATGGAAAAAAACGCTCTCGGGTGCTTTAGAGTGCCGAGTTTATCACTGCGCATGAAGAAATGACCACCTCCAACGTTTGGTTTATGTTTTATAAGCATTTTTAATTTTATTGCTTAAATCGCATTTTCTCGGCGAGCTGAGCACTTTTTCTGAATTGTGCCGCTCCCGTCACTCTGGTTAGGTTGGCATGGAAAAAAACGCTCTCGGGTGCTTTAGAGTGCCGAGTTTATCACTGCGCATGAAGAAATGGCCACCTCCAACGTTTGGTTTATGTTTTATAAGCATTTTTAATTTAGTTGCTTAAATCGCATTTTCTCGGCGAGCTGAGCACTTTTTCTGAATTGTGCCGCTCCCGTCACTCTGGTTAGGTTGGCATGGAAAAAAACGCTCTCGGGTGCTTTAGAGTGCCGAGTTTATCACTGCGCATGAAGAAATGGCCACCTCCAACGTTTGGTTTATGTTTTATAAGCATTTTTAATTTTATTGCTTAAATCGCATTTTCTCGGCGAGCTGAGCACTTTTTCTGAATTGTGCCGCTCCCGTCACTCTGGTTAGGTTGGCATGGAAAAAAACGCTCTCGGGTGCTTTAGAGTGCCGAGTTTATCACTGCGCATGAAGAAATGACCACCTCCAACGTTTGGTTTATGTTTTATAAGCATTTTTAATTTTATTGCTTAAATCGCATTTTCTCGGCGAGCTGAGCACTTTTTCTGAATTGTGCCGCTCCCGTCACTCTGGTTAGGTTGGCATGGAAAAAAACGCTCTCGGGTGCTTTAGAGTGCCGAGTTTATCACTGCGCATGAAGAAATGACAACCTCCAACGTTTGGTTTATGTTTTATAAGCATTTTTAATTTTATTGCTTAAATCGCATTTTCTCGGCGAGCTGAGCGCTTTTTCTGATTTGTGCCGCTCCCGTCACTCTGGTTAGGTTGGCATCGAAAAAAACGCTCTCGGGTGCTTTAGAGTGCCGAGTTTATCACTGCGCATGAAGAAATGACCACCTCCAACGTTTGGTTTATGTTTTATAAGCATTTTTAATTTTATTGCTTAAATCGCATTTTCTCGGCGAGCTGAGCACTTTTTCTGAATTGTGCCGCTCCCGTCACTCTGGTTAGGTTGGCATCGAAAAAAACGCTCTCGGGTGCTTTAGAGTGCCGAGTTTATCACTGCGCATGAAGAAATGACCACCTCCAACGTTTGGTTTATGTTTTATAAGCATTTTTAATTTTATTGCTTAAATCGCATTTTCTCGGCGAGCTGAGCACTTTTTCTGAATTGTGCCGCTCCCGTCACTCTGGTTAGGTTGGCATCGAAAAAAACGCTCTCGGGTGCTTTAGAGTGCAGAGTTTATCACCGCGCATGAAGAAATGACCACCTCCAACGTTTGGTTTATGTTTTATAAGCATTTTTAATTTTATTGCTTAAATCGCATTTTCTCGGCGAGCTGAGCGCTTTTTCTGAATTGTGCCGCTCCCGTCACTCTGGTTAGGTTGGCATCGAAAAAAACGCTCTTGGGTGCTTTAGAGTGCCGAGTTTATCACTGCGCATGAAGAAATGACCACCTCCAACGTTTGGTTTATGTTTTATAAGCATTTTTAATTTTATTGCTTAAATCGCATTTTCTCGGCGAGCTGAGCACTTTTTCTGAATTGTGCCGCTCCCGTCACTCTGGTTAGGTTGGCATGGAAAAAAACGCTCTCGGGTGCTTTAGAGTGCCGAGTTTATTACTGCGTAATAAGAAATGACCATCTACAACGTTTGGTTTATGTTTTATAAGCATTTTAAATTTTATTGCTTAAATCGCATTTTCTCGGCGAGCTGAGCACTTTTTCTGAATTGTGCCGCTCCCGTCACTCTGGTTAGGTTGGCATCGAAAAAAACGCTCTCGGGTGCTTTAGAGTGCCGAGTTTATCACTGCGCATGAAGAAATGACCACCTCCAACGTTTGGTTTATGTTTTATAAGCATTTTTAATTTTATTGCTTAAATCGCATTTTCTCGGCGAGCTGAGCACTTTTTCTGAATTGTGCCGCTCCCGTCACTCTGGTTAGGTTGGCATCGAAAAAAACGCTCTCGGGTGCTTTAGAGTGCCGAGTTTATCACCGCGCATGAAGAAATGACCACCTCCAACGTTTGGTTTATGTTTTATAAGCATTTTTAATTTTATTGCTTAAATCGCATTTTCTCGGCGAGCTGAGCGCTTTTTCTGAATTGTGCCGCTCCCGTCACTCTGGTTAGGTTGGCATCGAAAAAAACGCTCTTGGGTGCTTTAGAGTGCCGAGTTTATCACTGCGCATGAAGAAATGACCACCTCCAACGTTTGGTTTATGTTTTATAAGCATTTTTAATTTTATTGCTTAAATCGCATTTTCTCGGCGAGCTGAGCACTTTTTCTGAATTGTGCCGCTCCCGTCACTCTGGTTAGGTTGGCATCGAAAAAAACGCTCTCGGGTGCTTTAGAGTGCCGAGTTTATCACTGCGCATGAAGAAATGACCACCTCCAACGTTTGGTTTATGTTTTATAAGCATTTTTAATTTTATTGCTTAAATCGCATTTTCTCGGCGAGCTGAGCACTTTTTCTGAATTGTGCCGCTCCCGTCACTCTGGTTAGGTTGGCATCGAAAAAAACGCTCTCGGGTGCTTTAGAGTGCCGAGTTTATCACCGCGCATGAAGAAATGACCACCTCCAACGTTTGGTTTATGTTTTATAAGCATTTTTAATTTTATTGCTTAAATCGCATTTTCTCGGCGAGCTGAGCGCTTTTTCTGAATTGTGCCGCTCCCGTCACTCTGGTTAGGTTGGCATCGAAAAAAACGCTCTTGGGTGCTTTAGAGTGCCGAGTTTATCACTGCGCATGAAGAAATGACCACCTCCAACGTTTGGTTTATGTTTTATAAGCATTTTTAATTTTATTGCTTAAATCGCATTTTCTCGGCGAGCTGAGCACTTTTTCTGAATTGTGCCGCTCCCGTCACTCTGGTTAGGTTGGCATGGAAAAAAACGCTCTCGGGTGCTTTAGAGTGCCGAGTTTATTACTGCGTAATAAGAAATGACCATCTACAACGTTTGGTTTATGTTTTATAAGCATTTTAAATTTTATTGCTTAAATCGCATTTTCTCGGCGAGCTGAGCACTTTTTCTGAATTGTGCCGCTCCCGTCACTCTGGTTAGGTTGGCATCGAAAAAAACGCTCTCGGGTGCTTTAGAGTGCCGAGTTTATCACTGCGCATGAAGAAATGACCACCTCCAACGTTTGGTTTATGTTTTATAAGCATTTTTAATTTTATTGCTTAAATCGCATTTTCTCGGCGAGCTGAGCACTTTTTCTGAATTGTGCCGCTCCCGTCACTCTGGTTAGGTTGGCATCGAAAAAAACGCTCTCGGGTGCTTTAGAGTGCCGAGTTTATCACCGCGCATGAAGAAATGACCACCTCCAACGTTTGGTTTATGTTTTATAAGCATTTTTAATTTTATTGCTTAAATCGCATTTTCTCGGCGAGCTGAGCGCTTTTTCTGAATTGTGCCGCTCCCGTCACTCTGGTTAGGTTGGCATCGAAAAAAACGCTCTTGGGTGCTTTAGAGTGCCGAGTTTATCACTGCGCATGAAGAAATGACCACCTCCAACGTTTGGTTTATGTTTTATAAGCATTTTTAATTTTATTGCTTAAATCGCATTTTCTCGGCGAGCTGAGCACTTTTTCTGAATTGTGCCGCTCCCGTCACTCTGGTTAGGTTGGCATGGAAAAAAACGCTCTCGGGTGCTTTAGAGTGCCGAGTTTATTACTGCGTAATAAGAAATGACCATCTACAACGTTTGGTTTATGTTTTATAAGCATTTTAAATTTTATTGCTTAAATCGCATTTTCTCGGCGAGCTGAGCACTTTTTCTGAATTGTGCCGCTCCCGTCACTCTGGTTAGGTTGGCATCGAAAAAAACGCTCTCGGGTGCTTTAGAGTGCCGAGTTTATCACTGCGCATGAAGAAATGACCACCTCCAACGTTTGGTTTATGTTTTATAAGCATTTTTAATTTTATTGCTTAAATCGCATTTTCTCGGCGAGCTGAGCACTTTTTCTGAATTGTGCCGCTCCCGTCACTCTGGTTAGGTTGGCATCGAAAAAAACGCTCTCGGGTGCTTTAGAGTGCCGAGTTTATCACTGTGCATGAAGAAATGACCACCTCCAACGTTTGGTTTATGTTTTATAAGCATTTTTAATTTTATTGCTTAAATCGCATTTTCTCGGCGAGCTGAGCACTTTTTCTGAATTGTGCCGCTCCCGTCACTCTGGTTAGGTTGGCATGGAAAAAAACGCTCTCGGGTGCTTTAGAGTGCCGAGTTTATCACTGCACATGAAGAAATGACCACCTCCAACGTTTGGTTTATGTTTTATAAGCATTTTTAATTGTATTGCTTAAATCGCATTTTCTCGGCGAGCTGAGCACTTTTTCTGAATTGTGCCGCTCCCGTCACTCTGGTTAGGTTGGCATGGAAAAAAACGCTCTCGGGTGCTTTAGAGTGCCGAGTTTATTACTGCGTAATAAGAAATGACCATCTACAACGTTTGGTTTATGTTTTATAAGCATTTTTAATTTTATTGCTTAAATCGCATTTTCTCGGCGAGCTGAGCACTTTTTCTGAATTGTGCCGCTCCCGTCACTCTGGTTAGGTTGGCATGGAAAAAAACGCTCTCGGGTGCTTTAGAGTGCCGAGTTTATTACTGCGTAATAAGAAATGACCATCTACAACGTTTGGTTTATGTTTTATAAGCATTTTTAATTTTATTGCTTAAATCGCATTTTCTCGGCGAGCTGAGCACTTTTTCTGAATTGTGCCGCTCCCGTCACTCTGGTTAGGTTGGCATGGAAAAAAACGCTCTCGGGTGCTTTAGAGTGCCGAGTTTATCACTGCGCATGAAGAAATGACCACCTCCAACGTTTGGTTTATGTTTTATAAGCATTTTTAATTTTATTGCTTAAATCGCATTTTCTCGGCGAGCTGAGCACTTTTTCTGAATTGTGCCGCTCCCGTCACTCTGGTTAGGTTGGCATCGAAAAAAACGCTCTCGGGTGCTTTAGAGTGCCGAGTTTATTACTGCGTAATAAGAAATGACCATTTACAACGTTTGGTTTATGTTTTATAAGCATTTTTAATTTTATTGCTTAAATCGCATTTTCTCGGCGAGCTGAGCACTTTTTCTGAATTGTGCCGCTCCCGTCACTCTGGTTAGGTTGGCATCGAAAAAAACGCTCTCGGGTGCTTTAGAGTGCCGAGTTTATCACTGTGCATGAAGAAATGACCACCTCCAACGTTTGGTTTATGTTTTATAAGCATTTTTAATTTTATTGCTTAAATCGCATTTTCTCGGCGAGCTGAGCGCTTTTTCTGAATTGTGCCGCTCCCGTCACTCTGGTTAGGTTGGCATCGAAAAAAACGCTCTCGGGTGCTTTAGAGTGCCGAGTTTATTACTGCGTAATAAGAAATGACCATCTACAACGTTTGGTTTATGTTTTATAAGCATTTTTAATTTTATTGCTTAAATCGCATTTTCTCGGCGAGCTGAGCACTTTTTCTGAATTGTGCCGCTCCCGTCACTCTGGTTAGGTTGGCATCGAAAAAAACGCTCTCGGGTGCTTTAGAGTGCCGAGTTTATCACTGTGCATGAAGAAATGACCACCTCCAACGTTTGGTTTATGTTTTATAAGCATTTTTAATTTTATTGCTTAAATCGCATTTTCTCGGCGAGCTGAGCGCTTTTTCTGAATTGTGCCGCTCCCGTCACTCTGGTTAGGTTGGCATCGAAAAAAACGCTCTTGGGTGCTTTAGAGTGCCGAGTTTATCACTGCGCATGAAGAAATGACCACCTCCAACGTTTGGTTTATGTTTTATAAGCATTTTTAATTTTATTGCTTAAATCGCATTTTCTCGGCGAGCTGAGCACTTTTTCTGAATTGTGCCGCTCCCGTCACTCTGGTTAGGTTGGCATCGAAAAAAACGCTCTCGGGTGCTTTAGAGTGCCGAGTTTATCACTGCGCATGAAGAAATGACCAACTCCAATGTTTGGTTTATGTTTTATAAGCATTTTTAATTTTATTGCTTAAATCGCATTTTCTCGGCGAGCTGAGCACTTTTTCTAAATTGTGCCGCTCCCGTCACTCTGGTTAGGTTGGCATCGAAAAAAACGCTCTCGGGTGCTTTAGAGTGCCGAGTTTATCACTGCGCATGAAGAAATGACCACCTCCAACGTTTGGTTTATGTTTTATAAGCATTTTTAATTTTATTGCTTAAATCGCATTTTCTCGGCGAGCTGAGCACTTTTTCTGAATTGTGCCGCTCCCGTCACTCTGGTTAGGTTGGCATCGAAAAAAACGCTCTCGGGTGCTTTAGAGTGCCGAATTTATCACTGCGCATGAAGAAATGACCACCTCCAACGTTTGGTTTATGTTTTATAAGCATTTTTAATTTTATTGCTTAAATCGCATTTTCTCGGCGAGCTGAGCGCTTTTTCTGAATTGTGCCGCTCCCGTCACTCTGGTTAGGTTGGCATCGAAAAAAACGCTCTCGGGTGCTTTAGAGTGCCGAGTTTATCACTGCGCATGAAGAAATGACCACCTCCAACGTTTGGTTTATGTTTTATAAGCATTTTTAATTTTATTGCTTAAATCGCATTTTCTCGGCGAGCCGAGCGCTTTTTCTGAATTGTGCCGCTCCCGTCACTCTGGTTAGGTTGGCATCGAAAAAAACGCTCTCGGGTGCTTTAGAGTGCCGAGTTTATCACTGCGCATGAAGAAATGACCACCTCCAACGTTTGGTTTATGTTTTATAAGCATTTTTAATTTTATTGCTTAAATCGCATTTTCTCGGCGAGCTGAGCACTTTTTCTGAATTGTGCCGCTCCCGTCACTCTGGTTAGGTTGGCATCGAAAAAAACGCTCTCGGGTGCTTTAGAGTGCCGAGTTTATCACTGCGCATGAAGAAATGACCACCTCCAACGTTTGGTTTATGTTTTATAAGCATTTTTAATTTTATTGCTTAAATCGCATTTTCTCGGCGAGCTGAGCACTTTTTCTGAATTGTGCCGCTCCCGTCACTCTGGTTAGGTTGGCATCGAAAAAAACGCTCTCGGGTGCTTTAGAGTGCCGAGTTTATCACCGCGCATGAAGAAATGACCACCTCCAACGTTTGGTTTATGTTTTATAAGCATTTTTAATTTTATTGCTTAAATCGCATTTTCTCGGCGAGCTGAGCGCTTTTTCAGAATTGTGCCGCTCCCGTCACTCTGGTTAGGTTGGCATCGAAAAAAACGCTCTCGGGTGCTTTAGAGTGCCGAGTTTATCACTGCGCATGAAGAAATGACCACCTCCAACGTTTGGTTTATGTTTTATAAGCATTTTTAATTTTATTGCTTAAATCGCATTTTCTCGGCGAGCTGAGCACTTTTTCTGAATTGTGCCGCTCCCGTAACTCTGGTTAGGTTGGCATCAAATAAAACGCTCTCGGGTGCTTTAGAGTGCCGAGTTTATCACTGCGCATGAAGAAATGACCACCTCCAACGTTTGGTTTATGTTTTATAAGCATTTTTAATTTTATTGCTTAAATCGCATTTTCTCGGCGAGCTGAGCACTTTTTCTGAATTGTGCCGCTCCCGTCACTCTGGTTAGGTTGGCATGGAAAAAAACGCTCTCGGGTGCTTTAGAGTGCCGAGTTTATCACTGCGCATGAAGAAATGACCACCTCCAACGTTTGGTTTATGTTTTATAAGCATTTTTAATTTTATTGCTTAAATCGCATTTTCTCGGCGAGCTGAGCACTTTTTCTGAATTGTGCCGCTCCCGTCACTCTGGTTAGGTTGGCATGGAAAAAAACGCTCTCGGGTGCTTTAGAGTGCCGAGTTTATTACTGCGTAATAAGAAATGACCATCTACAACGTTTGGTTTATGTTTTATAAGCATTTTAAATTTTATTGCTTAAATTGCATTTTCTCGGCGAGCTGAGCACTTTTTCTGAATTGTGCCGCTCCCGTCACTCTGGTTAGGTTGGCATCGAAAAAAACGCTCTCGGGTGCTTTAGAGTGCCGAGTTTATCACTGCGCATGAAGAAATGACCACCTCCAACGTTTGGTTTATGTTTTATAAGCATTTTTAATTTTATTGCTTAAATCGCATTTTCTCGGCGAGCTGAGCACTTTTTCTGAATTGTGCCGCTCCCGTCACTCTGGTTAGGTTGGTACCGAAAAAAACGCTCTCGGGTGCTTTAGAGTGCCGAGTTTATCACTGTGCATGAAGAAATGACCACCTCCAACGTTTGGTTTATGTTTTATAAGCATTTTTAATTTTATTGCTTAAATCGCATTTTCTCGGCGAGCTGAGCACTTTTTCTGAATTGTGCCGCTCCCGTCACTCTGGTTAGGTTGGCATGGAAAAAAACGCTCTCGGGTGCTTTAGAGTGCCGAGTTTATCACTGCACATGAAGAAATGACCACCTCCAACGTTTGGTTTATGTTTTATAAGCATTTTTAATTGTATTGCTTAAATCGCATTTTCTCGGCGAGCTGAGCACTTTTTCTGAATTGTGCCGCTCCCGTCACTCTGGTTAGGTTGGCATGGAAAAAAACGCTCTCGGGTGCTTTAGAGTGCCGAGTTTATTACTGCGTAATAAGAAATGACCATCTACAACGTTTGGTTTATGTTTTATAAGCATTTTTAATTTTATTGCTTAAATCGCATTTTCTCGGCGAGCTGAGCACTTTTTCTGAATTGTGCCGCTCCCGTCACTCTGTTTAGGTTGGCATGGAAAAAAACGCTCTCGGGTGCTTTAGAGTGCCGAGTTTATCACTGCGCATGAAGAAAAGACCACCTCCAACGTTTGGTTTATGTTTTATAAGCATTTTTAATTTTATTGCTTAAATCGCATTTTCTCGGCGAGCTGAGCACTTTTTCTGAATTGTGCCGCTCCTGTCACTCTGGTTAGGTTGGCATGGAAAAAAACGCTCTCGGGTGCTTTAGAGTGCCGAGTTTATCACTGCGCATGAAGAAATGACCACCTCCAACGTTTGGTTTATGTTTTATAAGCATTTTTAATTTTATTGCTTAAATCGCATTTTCTCGGCGAGCTGAGCACTTTTTCTGAATTGTGCCGCTCCCGTCACTCTGGTTAGGTTGGCATGGAAAAAAACGCTCTCGGGTGCTTTAGAGTGCCGAGTTTATTACTGCGTAATAAGAAATGACCATCTACAACGTTTGGTTTATGTTTTATAAGCATTTTTAATTTTATTGCTTAAATCGCATTTTCTCGGCGAGCTGAGCACTTTTTCTGAATTGTGCCGCTCCCGTCACTCTGTTTAGGTTGGCATGGAAAAAAACACTCTCGGGTGCTTTAGAGTGCCGAGTTTATCACTGCGCATGAAGAAAAGACCACCTCCAACGTTTGGTTTATGTTTTATAAGCATTTTTAATTTTATTGCTTAAATCGCATTTTCTCGGCGAGCTGAGCACTTTTTCTGAATTGTGCCGCTCCTGTCACTCTGGTTAGGTTGGCATGGAAAAAAACGCTCTCGGGTGCTTTAGAGTGCCGAGTTTATCACTGTGCATGAAGAAATGACCACCTCCAACGTTTGGTTTATGTTTTATAAGCATTTTTAATTTTATTGCTTAAATCGCATTTTCTCGGCGAGCTGAGCACTTTTTCTGAATTGTGCCGCTCCCGTCACTCTGGTTAGGTTGGCATGGAAAAAAACGCTCTCGGGTGCTTTAGAGTGCCGAGTTTATCACTGCGCATGAAGAAATGGCCACCTCCAACGTTTGGTTTATGTTTTATAAGCATTTTTAATTTTATTGCTTGAATCGCATTTTCTCGGCGAGCTGAGCACTTTTTCTGAATTGTGCCGCTCCCGTCACTCTGGTTAGGTTGGCATGGAAAAAAACGCTCTCGGGTGCTTTAGAGTGCCGAGTTTATCACTGCGCATGAAGAAATGGCCACCTCCAACGTTTGGTTTATGTTTTATAAGCATTTTTAATTTTATTGCTTAAATCGCATTTTCTCGGCGAGCTGAGCACTTTTTCTGAATTGTGCCGCTCCCGTCACTCTGGTTAGGTTGGCATGGAAAAAAACGCTCTCGGGTGCTTTAGAGTGCCGAGTTTATCACTGCGCATGAAGAAATGACCACCTCCAACGTTTGGTTTATGTTTTATAAGCATTTTTAATTTTATTGCTTAAATCGCATTTTCTCGGCGAGCTGAGCACTTTTTCTGAATTGTGCCGCTCCCGTCACTCTGGTTAGGTTGGCATCGAAAAAAACGCTCTCGGGTGCTTTAAAGTGCCGAGTTTATCACTGCGCATGAAGAAATGACCACCTCCAATATTTGGTTTATGTTTTATAAGCATTTTTAATTTTATTGCTTAAATCGCATTTTCTCGGCGAGCTGAGCACTTTTTCTGAATTGTGCCGCTCCCGTCACTCTGGTTAGGTTGGCATGAAAAAAAACGCTCTCGGGTGCTTTAGAGTGCCGAGTTTATCACTGTGCATGAAGAAATGACCACCTCCAACGTTTGGTTTATGTTTTATAAGCATTTTTAATTTTATTGCTTAAATCGCATTTTCTCGGCGAGCTGAGCGCTTTTTCTGAATTGTGCCGCTCCCGTCACTCTGGTTAGGTTGGCATCGAAAAAAACGCTCTCGGGTGCTTTAGAGTGCCGAGTTTATTACTGCGTAATAAGAAATGACAATTTACAACGTTTGGTTTATGTTTTATAAGCATTTTTAATTTTATTGCTTAAATCGCATTTTCTCGGCGAGCTGAGCACTTTTTCTGAATTGTGCCGCTCCCGTCACTCTGGTTAGGTTGGCATCGAAAAAAACGCTCTCGGGTGCTTTAGAGTGCCGAGTTTATCACTGCGCATGAAGAAATGACCACCTCCAACGTTTGGTTTATGTTTTATAAGCATTTTTAATTTTATTGCTTAAATCGCATTTTCTCGGCGAGCTGAGCGCTTTTTCTGAATTGTGCCGCTCCCGTCACTCTGGTTAGGTTGGCATCGAAAAAAACGCTCTCGGGTGCTTTAGAGTGCCGAGTTTATCACTGCGCATGAAGAAATGACCACCTCCAACGTTTGGTTTATGTTTTATAAGCATTTTTAATTTTATTGCTTAAATCGCATTTTCTCGGCGAGCTGAGCGCTTTTTCTGAATTGTGCCGCTCCCGTCACTCTGGTTAGGTTGGCATCGAAAAAAACGCTCTCGGGTGCTTTAGAGTGCCGAGTTTATCACTGCGCATGAAGAAATGACCACCTCCAACGTTTGGTTTATGTTTTATAAGCATTTTTAATTTTATTGCTTAAATCGCATTTTCTCGGCGAGCTGAGCACTTTTTCTGAATTGTGCCGCTCCCGTCACTCTGGTTAGGTTGGCATCGAATAAAACGCTCTCGGGTGCTTTAGAGTCCCGAGTTTATCACTGCGCATGAAGAAATGACCACCTCCAACGTTTGGTTTATGTTTTATAAGCATTTTTAATTTTATTGCTTAAATCGCATTTTCTCGGCGAGCTGAGCACTTTTTCTGAATTGTGCCGCTCCCGTCACTCTGGTTAGGTTGGCATCGAAAAAAACGCTCTCGGGTGCTTTAGAGTGCCGAGTTTATCACTGCGCATGAAGAAATGACCACCTCCAACGTTTGGTTTATGTTTTATAAGCATTTTTAATTTTATTGCTTAAATCGCATTTTCTCGGCGAGCTGAGCACTTTTTCTGAATTGTGCCGCTCCCGTCACTCTGGTTAGGTTGGCATCGAAAAAAACGCTCTCGGGTTCTTTAGAGTGCCGAGTTTATCACTGTGCATGAAGAAATGACCACCTCCAACGTTTGGTTTATGTTTTATAAGCATTTTTAATTTTATTGCTTAAATCGCATTTTCTCGGCGAGCTGAGCGCTTTTTCTGAATTGTGCCGCTCCCGTCACTCTGGTTAGGTTGGCATGGAAAAAAACGCTCTCGGGTGCTTTAGAGTGCCGAGTTTATCACTGCGCATGAAGAAATGACCACCTCCAACGTTTGGTTTATGTTTTATAAGCATTTTTAATTTTATTGCTTAAATCGCATTTTCTCGGCGAGCTGAGCGCTTTTTCTGAATTGTGCCGCTCCCGTCACTCTGGTTAGGTTGGCATCGAAAAAAACGCTCTCGGGTGCTTTAGAGTGCCGAGTTTATCACTGCGCATGAAGAAATGACCACCTCCAACGTTTGGTTTATGTTTTATAAGCATTTTTAATTTTATTGCTTAAATCGCATTTACTCGGCGAGCTGAGCACTTTTTCTGAATTGTGCCGCTCCCGTCACTCTGGTTAGGTTGGCATCGAAAAAAACGCTCTCGGGTGCTTTAGAGTGCCGAGTTTATCACTGCGCATGAAGAAATGACCACCTCCAACGTTTGGTTTATGTTTTATAAGCATTTTTAATTTTATTGCTTAAATCGCATTTTCTCGGCGAGCTGAGCACTTTTTCTGAATTGTGCCGCTCCCGTCACTCTGGTTAGGTTGGCATGGAAAAAAACGCTCTCGGGTGCTTTAGAGTGCCGAGTTTATCACCGCGCATGAAGAAATGACCACCTCCAACGTTTGGTTTATGTTTTATAAGCATTTTTAATTTTATTGCTTAAATCGCATTTTCTCGGCGAGCTGAGCGCTTTTTCTGAATTGTGCCGCTCCCGTCACTCTGGTTAGGTTGGCATCGAATAAAACGCTCTCGGGTGCTTTAGAGTGCCGAGTTTATCACTGCGCATGAAGAAATGACCACCTCCAACGTTTGGTTTATGTTTTATAAGCATTTTTAATTTTATTGCTTAAATCGCATTTTCTCGGCGAGCTGAGCACTTTTTCTGAATTGTGCCGCTCCCGTCACTCTGGTTAGGTTGGCATGGAAAAAAACGCTCTCGGGTGCTTTAGAGTGCCGAGTTTATTACTGCGTAATAAGAAATGACCATCTACAACGTTTGGTTTATGTTTTATAAGCATTTTTAATTTTATTGCTTAAATCGCATTTTCTCGGCGAGCTGAGCACTTTTTCTGAATTGTGCCGCTCCCGTCACTCTGGTTAGGTTGGCATGGAAAAAAACGCTCTCGGGTGCTTTAGAGTGCCGAGTTTATCACTGCGCATGAAGAAATGACCACCTCCAACGTTTGGTTTATGTTTTATAAGCATTTTTAATTTTATTGCTTAAATCGCATTTTCTCGGCGAGCTGAGCACTTTTTCTGAATTGTGCCGCTCCCGTCACTCTGGTTAGGTTGGCATGGAAAAAAACGCTCTCGGGTGCTTTAGAGTGCCGAGTTTATCACTGCACATGAAGAAATGACCACCTCCAACGTTTGGTTTATGTTTTATAAGCATTTTTAATTGTATTGCTTAAATCGCATTTTCTCGGCGAGCTGAGCACTTTTTCTGAATTGTGCCGCTCCCGTCACTCTGGTTAGGTTGGCATGGAAAAAAACGCTCTCGGGTGCTTTAGAGTGCCGAGTTTATTACTGCGTAATAAGAAATGACCATCTACAACGTTTGGTTTATGTTTTATAAGCATTTTTAATTTTATTGCTTAAATCGCATTTTCTCGGCGAGCTGAGCACTTTTTCTGAATTGTGCCGCTCCCGTCACTCTGGTTAGGTTGGCATCGAAAAAAACGCACTCGGGTGCTTTAGAGTGCCGAGTTTATCACTGCGCATGAAGAAATGACCACCTCCAACGTTTGGTTTGTGTTTTATAAGCATTTTTAATTTTATTGCTTAAATCGCATTTTCTCGGCGAGCTGAGCACTTTTTCTGAATTGTGCCGCTCCCGTCACTCTGGTTAGGTTGGCATGGAAAAAAACGCTCTCGGGTGCTTTAGAGTGCCGAGTTTATCACCGCGCATGAAGAAATGACCACCTCCAACGTTTGGTTTATGTTTTATAAGCATTTTTAATTTTATTGCTTAAATCGCATTTTCTCGGCGAGCTGAGCGCTTTTTCTGAATTGTGCCGCTCCCGTCACTCTGGTTAGGTTGGCATCGAATAAAACGCTCTCGGGTGCGTTAGAGTGCCGAGTTTATCACTGCGCATGAAGAAATGACCACCTCCAACGTTTGGTTTATGTTTTATAAGCATTTTTAATTTTATTGCTTAAATCGCATTTTCTCGGCGAGCTGAGCACTTTTTCTGAATTGTGCCGCTCCCGTCACTCTGGTTAGGTTGGCATGGAAAAAAACGCTCTCGGGTGCTTTAGAGTGCCGAGTTTATTACTGCGTAATAAGAAATGACCATCTACAACGTTTGGTTTATGTTTTATAAGCATTTTTAATTTTATTGCTTAAATCGCATTTTCTCGGCGAGCTGAGCACTTTTTCTGAATTGTGCCGCTCCCGTCACTCTGGTTAGGTTGGCATGGAAAAAAACGCTCTCGGGTGCTTTAGAGTGCCGAGTTTATCACTGCGCATGAAGAAATGACCACCTCCAACGTTTGGTTTATGTTTTATAAGCATTTTTAATTTTATTGCTTAAATCGCATTTTCTCGGCGAGCTGAGCACTTTTTCTGAATTGTGCCGCTCCCGTCACTCTGGTTAGGTTGGCATCGAAAAAAACGCTCTCGGGTGCTTTAGAGTGCCGAGTTTATTACTGCGTAATAAGAAATGACCATTTACAACGTTTGGTTTATGTTTTATAAGCATTTTTAATTTTATTGCTTAAATCGCATTTTCTCGGCGAGCTGAGCACTTTTTCTGAATTGTGCCGCTCCCGTCACTCTGGTTAGGTTGGCATCGAAAAAAACGCTCTCGGGTGCTTTAGAGTGCCGAGTTTATCACTGTGCATGAAGAAATGACCACCTCCAACGTTTGGTTTATGTTTTATAAGCATTTTTAATTTTATTGCTTAAATCGCATTTTCTCGGCGAGCTGAGCGCTTTTTCTGAATTGTGCCGCTCCCGTCACTCTGGTTAGGTTGGCATCGAAAAAAACGCTCTCGGGTGCTTTAGAGTGCCGAGTTTATTACTGCGTAATAAGAAATGACCATCTACAACGTTTGGTTTATGTTTTATAAGCATTTTTAATTTTATTGCTTAAATCGCATTTTCTCGGCGAGCTGAGCACTTTTTCTGAATTGTGCCGCTCCCGTCACTCTGGTTAGGTTGGCATCGAAAAAAACGCTCTCGGGTGCTTTAGAGTGCCGAGTTTATCACTGTGCATGAAGAAATGACCACCTCCAACGTTTGGTTTATGTTTTATAAGCATTTTTAATTTTATTGCTTAAATCGCATTTTCTCGGCGAGCTGAGCGCTTTTTCTGAATTGTGCCGCTCCCGTCACTCTGGTTAGGTTGGCATCGAAAAAAACGCTCTCGGGTGCTTTAGAGTGCCGAGTTTATCACTGCGCATGAAGAAATGACCACCTCCAACGTTTGGTTTATGTTTTATAAGCATTTTTAATTTTATTGCTTAAATCGCATTTTCTCGGCGAGCTGAGCACTTTTTCTGAATTGTGCCGCTCCCGTCACTCTGGTTAGGTTGGCATCGAATAAAACGCTCTCGGGTGCTTTAGAGTCCCGAGTTTATCACTGCGCATGAAGAAATGACCACCTCCAACGTTTGGTTTATGTTTTATAAGCATTTTTAATTTTATTGCTTAAATCGCATTTTCTCGGCGAGCTGAGCACTTTTTCTGAATTGTGCCGCTCCCGTCACTCTGGTTAGGTTGGCATCGAAAAAAACGCTCTCGGGTGCTTTAGAGTGCCGAGTTTATCACTGCGCATGAAGAAATGACCACCTCCAACGTTTGGTTTATGTTTTATAAGCATTTTTAATTTTATTGCTTAAATCGCATTTTCTCGGCGAGCTGAGCACTTTTTCTGAATTGTGCCGCTCCCGTCACTCTGGTTAGGTTGGCATCGAAAAAAACGCTCTCGGGTGCTTTAGAGTGCCGAGTTTATCACTGTGCATGAAGAAATGACCACCTCCAACGTTTGGTTTATGTTTTATAAGCATTTTTAATTTTATTGCTTAAATCGCATTTTCTCGGCGAGCTGAGCGCTTTTTCTGAATTGTGCCGCTCCCGTCACTCTGGTTAGGTTGGCATGGAAAAAAACGCTCTCGGGTGCTTTAGAGTGCCGAGTTTATCACTGCGCATGAAGAAATGACCACCTCCAACGTTTGGTTTATGTTTTATAAGCATTTTTAATTTTATTGCTTAAATCGCATTTTCTCGGCGAGCTGAGCGCTTTTTCTGAATTGTGCCGCTCCCGTCACTCTGGTTAGGTTGGCATCGAAAAAAACGCTCTCGGGTGCTTTAGAGTGCCGAGTTTATCACTGCGCATGAAGAAATGACCACCTCCAACGTTTGGTTTATGTTTTATAAGCATTTTTAATTTTATTGCTTAAATCGCATTTACTCGGCGAGCTGAGCACTTTTTCTGAATTGTGCCGCTCCCGTCACTCTGGTTAGGTTGGCATCGAAAAAAACGCTCTCGGGTGCTTTAGAGTGCCGAGTTTATCACTGCGCATGAAGAAATGACCACCTCCAACGTTTGGTTTATGTTTTATAAGCATTTTTAATTTTATTGCTTAAATCGCATTTTCTCGGCGAGCTGAGCACTTTTTCTGAATTGTGCCGCTCCCGTCACTCTGGTTAGGTTGGCATGGAAAAAAACGCTCTCGGGTGCTTTAGAGTGCCGAGTTTATCACCGCGCATGAAGAAATGACCACCTCCAACGTTTGGTTTATGTTTTATAAGCATTTTTAATTTTATTGCTTAAATCGCATTTTCTCGGCGAGCTGAGCGCTTTTTCTGAATTGTGCCGCTCCCGTCACTCTGGTTAGGTTGGCATCGAATAAAACGCTCTCGGGTGCTTTAGAGTGCCGAGTTTATCACTGCGCATGAAGAAATGACCACCTCCAACGTTTGGTTTATGTTTTATAAGCATTTTTAATTTTATTGCTTAAATCGCATTTTCTCGGCGAGCTGAGCACTTTTTCTGAATTGTGCCGCTCCCGTCACTCTGGTTAGGTTGGCATGGAAAAAAACGCTCTCGGGTGCTTTAGAGTGCCGAGTTTATTACTGCGTAATAAGAAATGACCATCTACAACGTTTGGTTTATGTTTTATAAGCATTTTTAATTTTATTGCTTAAATCGCATTTTCTCGGCGAGCTGAGCACTTTTTCTGAATTGTGCAGCTCCCGTCACTCTGGTTAGGTTGGCATGGAAAAAAACGCTCTCGGGTGCTTTAGAGTGCCGAGTTTATCACTGCGCATGAAGAAATGACCACCTCCAACGTTTGGTTTATGTTTTATAAGCATTTTTAATTTTATTGCTTAAATCGCATTTTCTCGGCGAGCTGAGCACTTTTTCTGAATTGTGCCGCTCCCGTCACTCTGGTTAGGTTGGCATGGAAAAAAACGCTCTCGGGTGCTTTAGAGTGCCGAGTTTATCACTGCACATGAAGAAATGACCACCTCCAACGTTTGGTTTATGTTTTATAAGCATTTTTAATTGTATTGCTTAAATCGCATTTTCTCGGCGAGCTGAGCACTTTTTCTGAATTGTGCCGCTCCCGTCACTCTGGTTAGGTTGGCATGGAAAAAAACGCTCTCGGGTGCTTTAGAGTGCCGAGTTTATTACTGCGTAATAAGAAATGACCATCTACAACGTTTGGTTTATGTTTTATAAGCATTTTTAATTTTATTGCTTAAATCGCATTTTCTCGGCGAGCTGAGCACTTTTTCTGAATTGTGCCGCTCCCGTCACTCTGGTTAGGTTGGCATCGAAAAAAACGCACTCGGGTGCTTTAGAGTGCCGAGTTTATCACTGCGCATGAAGAAATGACCACCTCCAACGTTTGGTTTGTGTTTTATAAGCATTTTTAATTTTATTGCTTAAATCGCATTTTCTCGGCGAGCTGAGCACTTTTTCTGAATTGTGCCGCTCCCGTCACTCTGGTTAGGTTGGCATGGAAAAAAACGCTCTCGGGTGCTTTAGAGTGCCGAGTTTATCACCGCGCATGAAGAAATGACCACCTCCAACGTTTGGTTTATGTTTTATAAGCATTTTTAATTTTATTGCTTAAATCGCATTTTCTCGGCGAGCTGAGCGCTTTTTCTGAATTGTGCCGCTCCCGTCACTCTGGTTAGGTTGGCATCGAATAAAACGCTCTCGGGTGCGTTAGAGTGCCGAGTTTATCACTGCTCATGAAGAAATGACCACCTCCAACGTTTGGTTTATGTTTTATAAGCATTTTTAATTTTATTGCTTAAATCGCATTTTCTCGGCGAGCTGAGCACTTTTTCTGAATTGTGCCGCTCCCGTCACTCTGGTTAGGTTGGCATGGAAAAAAACGCTCTCGGGTGCTTTAGAGTGCCGAGTTTATTACTGCGTAATAAGAAATGACCATCTACAACGTTTGGTTTATGTTTTATAAGCATTTTTAATTTTATTGCTTAAATCGCATTTTCTCGGCGAGCTGAGCACTTTTTCTGAATTGTGCCGCTCCCGTCACTCTGGTTAGGTTGGCATGGAAAAAAACGCTCTCGGGTGCTTTAGAGTGCCGAGTTTATCACTGCGCATGAAGAAATGACCACCTCCAACGTTTGGTTTATGTTTTATAAGCATTTTTAATTTTATTGCTTAAATCGCATTTTCTCGGCGAGCTGAGCACTTTTTCTGAATTGTGCCGCTCCCGTCACTCTGGTTAGGTTGGCATCGAAAAAAACGCTCTCGGGTGCTTTAGAGTGCCGAGTTTATTACTGCGTAATAAGAAATGACCATTTACAACGTTTGGTTTATGTTTTATAAGCATTTTTAATTTTATTGCTTAAATCGCATTTTCTCGGCGAGCTGAGCACTTTTTCTGAATTGTGCCGCTCCCGTCACTCTGGTTAGGTTGGCATCGAAAAAAACGCTCTCGGGTGCTTTAGAGTGCCGAGTTTATCACTGTGCATGAAGAATTGACCACCTCCAACGTTTGGTTTATGTTTTATAAGCATTTTTAATTTTATTGCTTAAATCGCATTTTCTCGGCGAGCTGAGCGCTTTTTCTGAATTGTGCCGCTCCCGTCACTCTGGTTAGGTTGGCATCGAAAAAAACGCTCTCGGGTGCTTTAGAGTGCCGAGTTTATTACTGCGTAATAAGAAATGACCATCTACAACGTTTGGTTTATGTTTTATAAGCATTTTTAATTTTATTGCTTAAATCGCATTTTCTCGGCGAGCTGAGCACTTTTTCTGAATTGTGCCGCTCCCGTCACTCTGGTTAGGTTGGCATCGAAAAAAACGCTCTCGGGTGCTTTAGAGTGCCGAGTTTATCACTGTGCATGAAGAAATGACCACCTCCAACGTTTGGTTTATGTTTTATAAGCATTTTTAATTTTATTGCTTAAATCGCATTTTCTCGGCGAGCTGAGCGCTTTTTCTGAATTGTGCCGCTCCCGTCACTCTGGTTAGGTTGGCATCGAAAAAAACGCTCTTGGGTGCTTTAGAGTGCCGAGTTTATCACTGCGCATGAAGAAATGACCACCTCCAACGTTTGGTTTATGTTTTATAAGCATTTTTAATTTTATTGCTTAAATCGCATTTTCTCGGCGAGCTGAGCACTTTTTCTGAATTGTGCCGCTCCCGTCACTCTGGTTAGGTTGGCATCGAAAAAAACGCTCTCGGGTGCTTTAGAGTGCCGAGTTTATCACTGCGCATGAAGAAATGACCAACTCCAATGTTTGGTTTATGTTTTATAAGCATTTTTAATTTTATTGCTTAAATCGCATTTTCTCGGCGAGCTGAGCACTTTTTCTAAATTGTGCCGCTCCCGTCACTCTGGTTAGGTTGGCATCGAAAAAAACGCTCTCGGGTGCTTTAGAGTGCCGAGTTTATCACTGCGCATGAAGAAATGACCACCTCCAACGTTTGGTTTATGTTTTATAAGCATTTTTAATTTTATTGCTTAAATCGCATTTTCTCGGCGAGCTGAGCACTTTTTCTGAATTGTGCCGCTCCCGTCACTCTGGTTAGGTTGGCATCGAAAAAAACGCTCTCGGGTGCTTTAGAGTGCCGAATTTATCACTGCGCATGAAGAAATGACCACCTCCAACGTTTGGTTTATGTTTTATAAGCATTTTTAATTTTATTGCTTAAATCGCATTTTCTCGGCGAGCTGAGCGCTTTTTCTGAATTGTGCCGCTCCCGTCACTCTGGTTAGGTTGGCATCGAAAAAAACGCTCTCGGGTGCTTTAGAGTGCCGAGTTTATCACTGCGCATGAAGAAATGACCACCTCCAACGTTTGGTTTATGTTTTATAAGCATTTTTAATTTTATTGCTTAAATCGCATTTTCTCGGCGAGCCGAGCGCTTTTTCTGAATTGTGCCGCTCCCGTCACTCTGGTTAGGTTGGCATCGAAAAAAACGCTCTCGGGTGCTTTAGAGTGCCGAGTTTATCACTGCGCATGAAGAAATGACCACCTCCAACGTTTGGTTTATGTTTTATAAGCATTTTTAATTTTATTGCTTAAATCGCATTTTCTCGGCGAGCTGAGCACTTTTTCTGAATTGTGCCGCTCCCGTCACTCTGGTTAGGTTGGCATCGAAAAAAACGCTCTCGGGTGCTTTAGAGTGCCGAGTTTATCACTGCGCATGAAGAAATGACCACCTCCAACGTTTGGTTTATGTTTTATAAGCATTTTTAATTTTATTGCTTAAATCGCATTTTCTCGGCGAGCTGAGCACTTTTTCTGAATTGTGCCGCTCCCGTCACTCTGGTTAGGTTGGCATCGAAAAAAACGCTCTCGGGTGCTTTAGAGTGCCGAGTTTATCACCGCGCATGAAGAAATGACCACCTCCAACGTTTGGTTTATGTTTTATAAGCATTTTTAATTTTATTGCTTAAATCGCATTTTCTCGGCGAGCTGAGCGCTTTTTCAGAATTGTGCCGCTCCCGTCACTCTGGTTAGGTTGGCATCGAAAAAAACGCTCTCGGGTGCTTTAGAGTGCCGAGTTTATCACTGCGCATGAAGAAATGACCACCTCCAACGTTTGGTTTATGTTTTATAAGCATTTTTAATTTTATTGCTTAAATCGCATTTTCTCGGCGAGCTGAGCACTTTTTCTGAATTGTGCCGCTCCCGTAACTCTGGTTAGGTTGGCATCAAATAAAACGCTCTCGGGTGCTTTAGAGTGCCGAGTTTATCACTGCGCATGAAGAAATGACCACCTCCAACGTTTGGTTTATGTTTTATAAGCATTTTTAATTTTATTGCTTAAATCGCATTTTCTCGGCGAGCTGAGCACTTTTCCTGAATTGTGCCGCTCCCGTCACTCTGGTTAGGTTGGCATGGAAAAAAACGCTCTCGGGTGCTTTAGAGTGCCGAGTTTATCACTGCGCATGAAGAAATGACCACCTCCAACGTTTGGTTTATGTTTTATAAGCATTTTTAATTTTATTGCTTAAATCGCATTTTCTCGGCGAGCTGAGCACTTTTTCTGAATTGTGCCGCTCCCGTCACTCTGGTTAGGTTGGCATGGAAAAAAACGCTCTCGGGTGCTTTAGAGTGCCGAGTTTATTACTGCGTAATAAGAAATGACCATCTACAACGTTTGGTTTATGTTTTATAAGCATTTTAAATTTTATTGCTTAAATTGCATTTTCTCGGCGAGCTGAGCACTTTTTCTGAATTGTGCCGCTCCCGTCACTCTGGTTAGGTTGGCATCGAAAAAAACGCTCTCGGGTGCTTTAGAGTGCCGAGTTTATCACTGCGCATGAAGAAATGACCACCTCCAACGTTTGGTTTATGTTTTATAAGCATTTTTAATTTTATTGCTTAAATCGCATTTTCTCGGCGAGCTGAGCACTTTTTCTGAATTGTGCCGCTCCCGTCACTCTGGTTAGGTTGGTACCGAAAAAAACGCTCTCGGGTGCTTTAGAGTGCCGAGTTTATCACTGTGCATGAAGAAATGACCACCTCCAACGTTTGGTTTATGTTTTATAAGCATTTTTAATTTTATTGCTTAAATCGCATTTTCTCGGCGAGCTGAGCGCTTTTTCTGAATTGTGCCGCTCCCGTCACTCTGGTTAGGTTGGCATCGAAAAAAACGCTCTCGGGTGCTTTAGAGTGCCGAGTTTATCACTGTGCATGAAGAAATGACCACCTCCAACGTTTGGTTTATGTTTTATAAGCATTTTTAATTTTATTGCTTAAATCGCATTTTCTCGGCGAGCTGAGCACTTTTTCTGAATTGTGCCGCTCCCGTCACTCTGGTTAGGTTGGCATGGAAAAAAACGCTCTCGGGTGCTTTAGAGTGCCGAGTTTATCACTGCACATGAAGAAATGACCACCTCCAACGTTTGGTTTATGTTTTATAAGCATTTTTAATTGTATTGCTTAAATCGCATTTTCTCGGCGAGCTGAGCACTTTTTCTGAATTGTGCCGCTCCCGTCACTCTGGTTAGGTTGGCATGGAAAAAAACGCTCTCGGGTGCTTTAGAGTGCCGAGTTTATTACTGCGTAATAAGAAATGACCATCTACAACGTTTGGTTTATGTTTTATAAGCATTTTTAATTTTATTGCTTAAATCGCATTTTCTCGGCGAGCTGAGCACTTTTTCTGAATTGTGCCGCTCCCGTCACTCTGTTTAGGTTGGCATGGAAAAAAACGCTCTCGGGTGCTTTAGAGTGCCGAGTTTATCACTGCGCATGAAGAAAAGACCACCTCCAACGTTTGGTTTATGTTTTATAAGCATTTTTAATTTTATTGCTTAAATCGCATTTTCTCGGCGAGCTGAGCACTTTTTCTGAATTGTGCCGCTCCTGTCACTCTGGTTAGGTTGGCATGGAAAAAAACGCTCTCGGGTGCTTTAGAGTGCCGAGTTTATCACTGCGCATGAAGAAATGACCACCTCCAACGTTTGGTTTATGTTTTATAAGCATTTTTAATTTTATTGCTTAAATCGCATTTTCTCGGCGAGCTGAGCACTTTTTCTGAATTGTGCCGCTCCCGTCACTCTGGTTAGGTTGGCATGGAAAAAAACGCTCTCGGGTGCTTTAGAGTGCCGAGTTTATTACTGCGTAATAAGAAATGACCATCTACAACGTTTGGTTTATGTTTTATAAGCATTTTTAATTTTATTGCTTAAATCGCATTTTCTCGGCGAGCTGAGCACTTTTTCTGAATTGTGCCGCTCCCGTCACTCTGTTTAGGTTGGCATGGAAAAAAACACTCTCGGGTGCTTTAGAGTGCCGAGTTTATCACTGCGCATGAAGAAAAGACCACCTCCAACGTTTGGTTTATGTTTTATAAGCATTTTTAATTTTATTGCTTAAATCGCATTTTCTCGGCGAGCTGAGCACTTTTTCTGAATTGTGCCGCTCCTGTCACTCTGGTTAGGTTGGCATGGAAAAAAACGCTCTCGGGTGCTTTAGAGTGCCGAGTTTATCACTGTGCATGAAGAAATGACCACCTCCAACGTTTGGTTTATGTTTTATAAGCATTTTTAATTTTATTGCTTAAATCGCATTTTCTCGGCGAGCTGAGCACTTTTTCTGAATTGTGCCGCTCCCGTCACTCTGGTTAGGTTGGCATGGAAAAAAACGCTCTCGGGTGCTTTAGAGTGCCGAGTTTATCACTGCGCATGAAGAAATGGCCACCTCCAACGTTTGGTTTATGTTTTATAAGCATTTTTAATTTTATTGCTTGAATCGCATTTTCTCGGCGAGCTGAGCACTTTTTCTGAATTGTGCCGCTCCCGTCACTCTGGTTAGGTTGGCATGGAAAAAAACGCTCTCGGGTGCTTTAGAGTGCCGAGTTTATCACTGCGCATGAAGAAATGGCCACCTCCAACGTTTGGTTTATGTTTTATAAGCATTTTTAATTTTATTGCTTAAATCGCATTTTCTCGGCGAGCTGAGCACTTTTTCTGAATTGTGCCGCTCCCGTCACTCTGGTTAGGTTGGCATGAAAAAAAACGCTCTCGGGTGCTTTAGAGTGCCGAGTTTATCACTGTGCATGAAGAAATGACCACCTCCAACGTTTGGTTTATGTTTTATAAGCATTTTTAATTTTATTGCTTAAATCGCATTTTCTCGGCGAGCTGAGCGCTTTTTCTGAATTGTGCCGCTCCCGTCACTCTGGTTAGGTTGGCATCGAAAAAAACGCTCTCGGGTGCTTTAGAGTGCCGAGTTTATTACTGCGTAATAAGAAATGACAATTTACAACGTTTGGTTTATGTTTTATAAGCATTTTTAATTTTATTTCTTAAATCGCATTTTCTCGGCGAGCTGAGCACTTTTTCTGAATTGTGCCGCTCCCGTCACTCTGGTTAGGTTGGCATCGAAAAAAACGCTCTCGGGTGCTTTAGAGTGCCGAGTTTATCACTGTGCATGAAGAAATGACCACCTCCAACGTTTGGTTTATGTTTTATAAGCATTTTTAATTTTATTGCTTAAATCGCATTTTCTCGGCGAGCTGAGCGCTTTTTCTGAATTGTGCCGCTCCCGTCACTCTGGTTAGGTTGGCATCGAAAAAAACGCTCTCGGGTGCTTTAGAGTGCCGAGTTTATTACTGCGTAATAAGAAATGACCATCTACAACGTTTGGTTTATGTTTTATAAGCATTTTTAATTTTATTGCTTAAATCGCATTTTCTCGGCGAGCTGAGCACTTTTTCTGAATTGTGCCGCTCCCGTCACTCTGGTTAGGTTGGCATCGAAAAAAACGCTCTCGGGTGCTTTAGAGTGCCGAGTTTATCACTGTGCATGAGGAAATGACCACCTCCAACGTTTGGTTTATGTTTTATAAGCATTTTTAATTTTATTGCTTAAATCGCATTTTCTCGGCGAGCTGAGCGCTTTTTCTGAATTGTGCCGCTCCCGTCACTCTGGTTAGGTTGGCATCGAAAAAAACGCTCTTGGGTGCTTTAGAGTGCCGAGTTTATCACTGCGCATGAAGAAATGACCACCTCCAACGTTTGGTTTATGTTTTATAAGCATTTTTAATTTTATTGCTTAAATCGCATTTTCTCGGCGAGCTGAGCACTTTTTCTGAATTGTGCCGCTCCCTTCACTCTGGTTAGGTTGGCATCGAAAAAAACGCTCTCGGGTGCTTTAGAGTGCCGAGTTTATCACTGCGCATGAAGAAATGACCAACTCCAACGTTTGGTTTATGTTTTATAAGCATTTTTAATTTTATTGCTTAAATCGCATTTTCTCGGCGAGCTGAGCACTTTTTCTGAATTGTGCCGCTCCCGTCACTCTGGTTAGGTTGGCATCGAAAAAAACGCTCTCGGGTGCTTTAGAGTGCCGAGTTTATCACTGCGCATGAAGAAATTACCACCTCCAACGTTTGGTTTATGTTTTATAAGCATTTTTAATTTTATTGCTTGAATCGCATTTTCTCGGCGAGCTGAGCGCTTTTTCTGAATTGTGCCGCTCGCGTCACTCTGGTTAGGTTGGCATCGAAAAAAACGCTCTCGGGTGCTTTAGAGTGCCGAGTTTATCACTGCGCATGAAGAAATGACCACCTCCAACGTTTGGTATAAGCATTTTTAATTTTATTGCTTAAATCGCATTTTCTCGGCGAGCTGAGCACTTTTTCTGAATTGTGCCGCTCCCGTCACTCTGGTTAGGTTGGCATCGAAAAAAACGCTCTCGGGTGCTTTAGAGTGCCGAGTTTATCACTGTGCATGAAGAAATGACCACCTCCAACGTTTGGTTTATGTTTTATAAGCATTTTTAATTTTATTGCTTAAATCGCATTTTCTCGGCGAGCTGAGCGCTTTTTCTGAATTGTGCCGCTCCCGTCACTCTGGTTAGGTTGGCATCGAAAAAAACGCTCTTGGGTGCTTTAGAGTGCCGAGTTTATCACTGCGCATGAAGAAATGACCACCTCCAACGTTTGGTTTATGTTTTATAAGCATTTTTAATTTTATTGCTTAAATCGCATTTTCTCGGCGAGCTGAGCACTTTTTCTGAATTGTGCCGCTCCCGTCACTCTGGTTAGGTTGGCATCGAAAAAAACGCTCTCGGGTGCTTTAGAGTGCCGAGTTTATCACTGCGCATGAAGAAATGACCAACTCCAACGTTTGGTTTATGTTTTATAAGCATTTTTAATTTTATTGCTTAAATCGCATTTTCTCGGCGAGCTGAGCACTTTTTCTGAATTGTGCCGCTCCCGTCACTCTGGTTAGGTTGGCATCGAAAAAAACGCTCTCGGGTGCTTTAGAGTGCCGAGTTTATCACTGCGCATGAAGAAATGACCACCTCCAACATTTGGTTTATGTTTTATAAGCATTTTTAATTTTATTGCTTAAATCGCATTTTCTCGGCGAGCTGAGCACTTTTTCTGAATTGTGCCGCTCCCGTCACTCTGGTTAGGTTGGCATCGAATAAAACGCTCTCGGGTGCTTTAGAGTGCCGAGTTTATCACTGCGCATGAAGAAATGACCACCTCCAACGTTTGGTTTATGTTTTATAAGCATTTTTAATTTTATTGCTTAAATCGCATTTTCTCGGCGAGCTGAGCACTTTTTCTGAATTGTGCCGCTCCCGTCACTCTGGTTAGGTTGGCATGGAAAAAAACGCTCTCGGGTGCTTTAGAGTGCCGAGTTTATCACTGCGCATGAAGAAATGACCACCTCCAACGTTTGGTTTATGTTTTATAAGCATTTTTAATTTTATTGCTTAAATCGCATTTTCTCGGCGAGCTGAGCACTTTTTCTGAATTGTGCCGCTCCCGTCACTCTGGTTAGGTTGGCATGGAAAAAAACGCTCTCGGGTGCTTAAGAGTGCCGAGTTTATTACTGCGTAATAAGAAATGACCATCTACAACGTTTGGTTTATGTTTTATAAGCATTTTAAATTTTATTGCTTAAATTGCATTTTCTCGGCGAGCTGAGCACTTTTTCTGAATTGTGCCGCTCCCGTCACTCTGGTTAGGTTGGCATCGAAAAAAACGCTCTCGGGTGCTTTAGAGTGCCGAGTTTATCACTGCGCATGAAGAAATGACCACCTCCAACGTTTGGTTTATGTTTTATAAGCATTTTTAATTTTATTGCTTAAATCGCATTTTCTCGGCGAGCTGAGCACTTTTTCTGAATTGTGCCGCTCCCGTCACTCTGGTTAGGTTGGCATCGAAAAAAACGCTCTCGGGTGCTTTAGAGTGCCGAGTTTATCACTGCGCATGAAGAAATGACCACCTCCAACGTTTGGTTTATGTTTTATAAGCATTTTTAATTTTATTGCTTAAATCGCATTTTCTCGGCGAGCTGAGCGCTTTTTCTGAATTGTGCCGCTCCCGTCACTCTGGTTAGGTTGGCATCGAAAAAAACGCTCTCGGGTGCTTTAGAGTGCCGAGTTTATCACTGCGCATGAAGAAATGACCACCTCCAACGTTTGGTTTATGTTTTATAAGCATTTTTAATTTTATTGCTTAAATCGCATTTTCTCGGCGAGCTGAGCGCTTTTTCTGAATTGTGCCGCTCCCGTCACTCTGGTTAGGTTGGCATCGAAAAAAACGCTCTCGGGTGCTTTAGAGTGCCGAGTTTATCACTGCGCATGAAGAAATGACCACCTCCAACGTTTGGTTTATGTTTTATAAGCATTTTTAATTTTATTGCTTAAATCGCATTTTCTCGGCGAGCTGAGCACTTTTTCTGAATTGTGCCGCTCCCGTCACTCTGGTTAGGTTGGCATCGAATAAAACGCTCTCGGGTGCTTTAGAGTCCCGAGTTTATCACTGCGCATGAAGAAATGACCACCTCCAACGTTTGGTTTATGTTTTATAAGCATTTTTAATTTTATTGCTTAAATCGCATTTTCTCGGCGAGCTGAGCACTTTTTCTGAATTGTGCCGCTCCCGTCACTCTGGTTAGGTTGGCATCGAAAAAAACGCTCTCGGGTGCTTTAGAGTGCCGAGTTTATCACTGCGCATGAAGAAATGACCACCTCCAACGTTTGGTTTATGTTTTATAAGCATTTTTAATTTTATTGCTTAAATCGCATTTTATCGGCGAGCTGAGCACTTTTTCTGAATTGTGCCGCTCCCGTCACTCTGGTTAGGTTGGCATCGAAAAAAACGCTCTCGGGTGCTTTAGAGTGCCGAGTTTATCACTGTGCATGAAGAAATGACCACCTCCAACGTTTGGTTTATGTTTTATAAGCATTTTTAATTTTATTGCTTAAATCGCATTTTCTCGGCGAGCTGAGCGCTTTTTCTGAATTGTGCCGCTCCCGTCACTCTGGTTAGGTTGGCATGGAAAAAAACGCTCTCGGGTGCTTTAGAGTGCCGAGTTTATCACTGCGCATGAAGAAATGACCACCTCCAACGTTTGGTTTATGTTTTATAAGCATTTTTAATTTTATTGCTTAAATCGCATTTTCTCGGCGAGCTGAGCACTTTTTCTGAATTGTGCCGCTCCCGTCACTCTGTTTAGGTTGGCATGGAAAAAAACGCTCTCGGGTGCTTTAGAGTGCCGAGTTTATCACTGCACATGAAGAAAAGACCACCTCCAACGTTTGGTTTATGTTTTATAAGCATTTTTAATTTTATTGCTTAAATCGCATTTTCTCGGCGAGCTGAGCGCTTTTTCTGAATTGTGCCGCTCCCGTCACTCTGGTTAGGTTGGCATCGAAAAAAACGCTCTCGGGTGCTTTAGAGTGCCGAGTTTATTACTGCGTAATAAGAAATGACCATTTACAACGTTTGGTTTATGTTTTATAAGCATTTTTAATTTTATTGCTTAAATCGCATTTTCTCGGCGAGCTGAGCACTTTTTCTGAATTGTGCCGCTCCCGTCACTCTGTTTAGGTTGGCATGGAAAAAAACACTCTCGGGTGCTTTAGAGTGCCGAGTTTATCACTGCGCATGAAGAAAAGACCACCTCCAACGTTTGGTTTATGTTTTATAAGCATTTTTAATTTTATTGCTTAAATCGCATTTTCTCGGCGAGCTGAGCACATTTTCTGAATTGTGCCGCTCCCGTCACTCTGGTTAGGTTGGCATGGAAAAAAACGCTCTCGGGTGCTTTAGAGTGCCGAGTTTATCACTGCGCATGAAGAAATGGCCACCTCCAACGTTTGGTTTATGTTTTATAAGCATTTTTAATTTTATTGCTTAAATCGCATTTTCTCGGCGAGCTGAGCACTTTTTCTGAATTGTGCCGCTCCCGTCACTCTGGTTAGGTTGGCATCGAAAAAAACGCTCTCGGGTGCTTTAGAGTGCCGAGTTTATCACTGCGCATGAAGAAATGACCACCTCCAACGTTTGGTTTATGTTTTATAAGCATTTTTAATTTTATTGCTTAAATTGCATTTTCTCGGCGAGCTGAGCACTTTTTCTGAATTGTGCCGCTCCCGTCACTCTGGTTAGGTTGGCATGGAAAAAATCGCTCTCGGGTGCTTTAGAGTGCCGAGTTTATTACTGCGTAATAAGAAATGACCATCTACAACGTTTGGTTTATGTTTTATAAGCATTTTTAATTTTATTGCTTAAATCGCATTTTCTCGGCGAGCTGAGCACTTTTTCTGAATTGTGCCGCTCCCGTCACTCTGTTTAGGTTGGCATGGAAAAAAACGCTCTCGGGTGCTTTAGAGTGCCGAGTTTATCACTGCGCATGAAGAAATGACCACCTCCAACGTTTGGTTTATGTTTTATAAGCATTTTTAATTTTATTGCTTAAATCGCATTTTCTCGGCGAGCTGAGCGCTTTTTCTGAATTGTGCCGCTCCCGTCACTCTGGTTAGGTTGGCATCGAAAAAAACGCTCTCGGGTGCTTTAGAGTGCCGAGTTTATCACTGCGCATGAAGAAATGACCACCTCCAACGTTTGGTTTATGTTTTATAAGCATTTTTAATTTTATTGCTTAAATCGCATTTTCTCGGCGAGCTGAGCACTTTTTCTGAATTGTGCCGCTCCCGTCACTCTGGTTAGGTTGGCATCGAAAAAAACGCTCTCGGGTGCTTTAGAGTGCCGAGTTTATCACTGCGCATGAAGAAATGACCACCTCCAACGTTTGGTTTATGTTTTATAAGCATTTTTAATTTTATTGCTTAAATCGCATTTTCTCGGCGAGCTGAGCGCTTTTTCTGAATTGTGCCGCTCCCGTCACTCTGGTTAGGTTGGCATCGAAAAAAACGCTCTCGGGTGCTTTAGAGTGCCGAGTTTATCACTGCGCATGAAGAAATGACCACCTCCAACGTTTGGTTTATGTTTTATAAGCATTTTTAATTTTATTGCTTAAATCGCATTTTCTCGGCGAGCTGAGCACTTTTTCTGAATTGTGCCGCTCCCGTCACTCTGGTTAGGTTGGCATCGAATAAAACGCTCTCGGGTGCTTTAGAGTCCCGAGTTTATCACTGCGCATGAAGAAATGACCACCTCCAACGTTTGGTTTATGTTTTATAAGCATTTTTAATTTTATTGCTTAAATCGCATTTTCTCGGCGAGCTGAGCACTTTTTCTGAATTGTGCCGCTCCCGTCACTCTGGTTAGGTTGGCATCGAAAAAAACGCTCTCGGGTGCTTTAGAGTGCCGAGTTTATCACTGCGCATGAAGAAATGACCACCTCCAACGTTTGGTTTATGTTTTATAAGCATTTTTAATTTTATTGCTTAAATCGCATTTTCTCGGCGAGCTGAGCACTTTTTCTGAATTGTGCCGCTCCCGTCACTCTGGTTAGGTTGGCATCGAAAAAAACGCTCTCGGGTGCTTTAGAGTGCCGAGTTTATCACTGTGCATGAAGAAATGACCACCTCCAACGTTTGGTTTATGTTTTATAAGCATTTTTAATTTTATTGCTTAAATCGCATTTTCTCGGCGAGCTGAGCGCTTTTTCTGAATTGTGCCGCTCCCGTCACTCTGGTTAGGTTGGCATGGAAAAAAACGCTCTCGGGTGCTTTAGAGTGCCGAGTTTATCACTGCGCATGAAGAAATGACCACCTCCAACGTTTGGTTTATGTTTTATAAGCATTTTTAATTTTATTGCTTAAATCGCATTTTCTCGGCGAGCTGAGCGCTTTTTCTGAATTGTGCCGCTCCCGTCACTCTGGTTAGGTTGGCATCGAAAAAAACGCTCTCGGGTGCTTTAGAGTGCCGAGTTTATCACTGCGCATGAAGAAATGACCACCTCCAACGTTTGGTTTATGTTTTATAAGCATTTTTAATTTTATTGCTTAAATCGCATTTTCTCGGCGAGCTGAGCACTTTTTCTGAATTGTGCCGCTCCCGTCACTCTGGTTAGGTTGGCATCGAAAAAAACGCTCTCGGGTGCTTTAGAGTGCCGAGTTTATCACTGTGCATGAAGAAATGACCACCTCCAACGTTTGGTTTATGTTTTATAAGCATTTTTAATTTTATTGCTTAAATCGCATTTTCTCGGCGAGCTGAGCGCTTTTTCTGAATTGTGCCGCTCCCGTCACTCTGGTTAGGTTGGCATCGAAAAAAACGCTCTCGGGTGCTTTAGAGTGCCGAGTTTATCACTGCGCATGAAGAAATGACCACCTCCAACGTTTGGTTTATGTTTTATAAGCATTTTTAATTTTATTGCTTAAATCGCATTTTCTCGGCGAGCTGAGCACTTTTTCTGAATTGTGCCGCTCCCGTCACTCTGGTTAGGTTGGCATCGAAAAAAACGCTCTCGGGTGCTTTAGAGTGCCGAGTTTATCACTGCGCATGAAGAAATGACCACCTCCAACGTTTGGTTTATGTTTTATAAGCATTTTTAATTTTATTGCTTAAATCGCATTTTCTCGGCGAGCTGAGCGCTTTTTCTGAATTGTGCCGCTCCCGTCACTCTGGTTAGGTTGGCATCGAAAAAAACGCTCTCGGGTGCTTTAGAGTGCCGAGTTTATCACTGCGCATGAAGAAATGACCACCTCCAACGTTTGGTTTATGTTTTATAAGCATTTTTAATTTTATTGCTTAAATCGCATTTTCTCGGCGAGCTGAGCGCTTTTTCTGAATTGTGCCGCTCCCGTCACTCTGGTTAGGTTGGCATCGAAAAAAACGCTCTCGGGTGCTTTAGAGTGCCGAGTTTATCACTGCGCATGAAGAAATGACCACCTCCAACGTTTGGTTTATGTTTTATAAGCATTTTTAATTTTATTGCTTAAATCGCATTTTCTCGGCGAGCTGAGCACTTTTTCTGAATTGTGCCGCTCCCGTCACTCTGGTTAGGTTGGCATCGAATAAAACGCTCTCGGGTGCTTTAGAGTCCCGAGTTTATCACTGCGCATGAAGAAATGACCACCTCCAACGTTTGGTTTATGTTTTATAAGCATTTTTAATTTTATTGCTTAAATCGCATTTTCTCGGCGAGCTGAGCACTTTTTCTGAATTGTGCCGCTCCCGTCACTCTGGTTAGGTTGGCATCGAAAAAAACGCTCTCGGGTGCTTTAGAGTGCCGAGTTTATCACTGCGCATGAAGAAATGACCACCTCCAACGTTTGGTTTATGTTTTATAAGCATTTTTAATTTTATTGCTTAAATCGCATTTTCTCGGCGAGCTGAGCACTTTTTCTGAATTGTGCCGCTCCCGTCACTCTGGTTAGGTTGGCATCGAAAAAAACGCTCTCGGGTGCTTTAGAGTGCCGAGTTTATCACTGTGCATGAAGAAATGACCACCTCCAACGTTTGGTTTATGTTTTATAAGCATTTTTAATTTTATTGCTTAAATCGCATTTTCTCGGCGAGCTGAGCGCTTTTTCTGAATTGTGCCGCTCCCGTCACTCTGGTTAGGTTGGCATGGAAAAAAACGCTCTCGGGTGCTTTAGAGTGCCGAGTTTATCACTGCGCATGAAGAAATGACCACCTCCAACGTTTGGTTTATGTTTTATAAGCATTTTTAATTTTATTGCTTAAATCGCATTTTCTCGGCGAGCTGAGCGCTTTTTCTGAATTGTGCCGCTCCCGTCACTCTGGTTAGGTTGGCATCGAAAAAAACGCTCTCGGGTGCTTTAGAGTGCCGAGTTTATCACTGCGCATGAAGAAATGACCACCTCCAACGTTTGGTTTATGTTTTATAAGCATTTTTAATTTTATTGCTTAAATCGCATTTACTCGGCGAGCTGAGCACTTTTTCTGAATTGTGCCGCTCCCGTCACTCTGGTTAGGTTGGCATCGAAAAAAACGCTCTTGGGTGCTTTAGAGTGCCGAGTTTATCACTGCGCATGAAGAAATGACCACCTCCAACGTTTGGTTTATGTTTTATAAGCATTTTTAATTTTATTGCTTAAATCGCATTTTCTCGGCGAGCTGAGCACTTTTTCTGAATTGTGCCGCTCCCGTCACTCTGGTTAGGTTGGCATGGAAAAAAACGCTCTCGGGTGCTTTAGAGTGCCGAGTTTATCACCGCGCATGAAGAAATGACCACCTCCAACGTTTGGTTTATGTTTTATAAGCATTTTTAATTTTATTGCTTAAATCGCATTTTCTCGGCGAGCTGAGCGCTTTTTCTGAATTGTGCCGCTCCCGTCACTCTGGTTAGGTTGGCATCGAATAAAACGCTCTCGGGTGCTTTAGAGTGCCGAGTTTATCACTGCGCATGAAGAAATGACCACCTCCAACGTTTGGTTTATGTTTTATAAGCATTTTTAATTTTATTGCTTAAATCGCATTTTCTCGGCGAGCTGAGCACTTTTTCTGAATTGTGCCGCTCCCGTCACTCTGGTTAGGTTGGCATGGAAAAAAACGCTCTCGGGTGCTTTAGAGTGCCGAGTTTATTACTGCGTAATAAGAAATGACCATCTACAACGTTTGGTTTATGTTTTATAAGCATTTTTAATTTTATTGCTTAAATCGCATTTTCTCGGCGAGCTGAGCACTTTTTCTGAATTGTGCCGCTCCCGTCACTCTGGTTAGGTTGGCATGGAAAAAAACGCTCTCGGGTGCTTTAGAGTGCCGAGTTTATCACTGCGCATGAAGAAATGACCACCTCCAACGTTTGGTTTATGTTTTATAAGCATTTTTAATTTTATTGCTTAAATCGCATTTTCTCGGCGAGCTGAGCACTTTTTCTGAATTGTGCCGCTCCCGTCACTCTGGTTAGGTTGGCATGGAAAAAAACGCTCTCGGGTGCTTTAGAGTGCCGAGTTTATCACTGCGCATGAAGAAATGACCACCTCCAACGTTTGGTTTATGTTTTATAAGCATTTTTAATTTTATTGCTTAAATCGCATTTTCTCGGCGAGCTGAGCACTTTTTCTGAATTGTGCCGCTCCCGTCTCTCTGGTTAGGTTGGCATGGAAAAAAAGGCTCTCGGGTGCTTTAGAGTGCCGAGTTTATTACTGCGTAATAAGAAATGACCATCTACAACGTTTGGTTTATGTTTTATAAGCATTTTTAATTTTATTGCTTAAATCGCATTTTCTCGGCGAGCTGAGCACTTTTTCTGAATTGTGCCGCTCCCGTCACTCTGGTTAGGTTGGCATCGAAAAAAACGCTCTCGGGTGCTTTAGAGTGCCGAGTTTATCACTGCGCATGAAGAAATGACCACCTCCAACGTTTGGTTTATGTTTTATAAGCATTTTTAATTTTATTGCTTAAATCGCATTTTCTCGGCGAGCTGAGCACTTTTTCTGAATTGTGCCGCTCCCGTCACTCTGGTTAGGTTGGCATGGAAAAAAACGCTCTCGGGTGCTTTAGAGTGCCGAGTTTATTACTGCGTAATAAGAAATGACCATCTACAACGTTTGGTTTATGTTTTATAAGCATTTTTAATTTTATTGCTTAAATCGCATTTTCTCGGCGAGCTGAGCACTTTTTCTGAATTGTGCCGCTCCCGTCACTCTGTTTAGGTTGGCATGGAAAAAAACGCTCTCGGGTGCTTTAGAGTGCCGAGTTTATCACTGCACATGAAGAAAAGACCACCTCCAACGTTTGGTTTATGTTTTATAAGCATTTTTAATTTTATTGCTTAAATCGCATTTTCTCGGCGAGCTGAGCGCTTTTTCTGAATTGTGCCGCTCCCGTCACTCTGGTTAGGTTGGCATCGAAAAAAACGCTCTCGGGTGCGTTAGAGTGCCGAGTTTATTACTGCGTAATAAGAAATGACCATTTACAACGTTTGGTTTATGTTTTATAAGCATTTTTAATTTTATTGCTTAAATCGCATTTTCTCGGCGAGCTGAGCACTTTTTCTGAATTGTGCCGCTCCCGTCACTCTGGTTAGGTTGGCATCGAAAAAAACGCTCTCGGGTGCTTTAGAGTGCCGAGTTTATCACTGCGCATGAAGAAATGACCACCTCCAACGTTTGGTTTATGTTTTATAAGCATTTTTAATTTTATTGCTTAAATCGCATTTTCTCGGCGAGCTGAGCACTTTTTCTGAATTGTGCCGCTCCCGTCACTCTGGTTAGGTTGGCATCGAAAAAAACGCTCTCGGGTGCTTTAGAGTGCCGAGTTTATCACTGCGCATGAAGAAATGACCACCTCCAACGTTTGGTTTATGTTTTATAAGCATTTTTAATTTTATTGCTTAAATCGCATTTTCTCGGCGAGCTGAGCACTTTTTCTGAATTGTGCCGCTCCCGTCACTCTGGTTAGGTTGGCATCGAAAAAAACGCTCTCGGGTGCTTTAGAGTGCCGAGTTTATCACTGCGCATGAAGAAATGACCACCTCCAACGTTTGGTTTATGTTTTATAAGCATTTTTAATTTTATTGCTTAAATCGCATTTTCTCGGCGAGCTGAGCACTTTTTCTGAATTGTGCCGCTCCCGTCACTCTGGTTAGGTTGGCATGGAAAAAAACGCTCTCGGGTGCTTTAGAGTGCCGAGTTTATTACTGCGTAATAAGAAATGACCATCTACAACGTTTGGTTTATGTTTTATAAGCATTTTTAATTTTATTGCTTAAATCGCATTTTCTCGGCGAGCTGAGCACTTTTTCTGAATTGTGCCGCTCCCGTCACTCTGTTTAGGTTGGCATGGAAAAAAACGCTCTCGGGTGCTTTAGAGTGCCGAGTTTATCACTGCACATGAAGAAAAGACCACCTCCAACGTTTGGTTTATGTTTTATAAGCATTTTTAATTTTATTGCTTAAATCGCATTTTCTCGGCGAGCTGAGCGCTTTTTCTGAATTGTGCCGCTCCCGTCACTCTGGTTAGGTTGGCATCGAAAAAAACGCTCTCGGGTGCTTTAGAGTGCCGAGTTTATTACTGCGTAATAAGAAATGACCATTTACAACGTTTGGTTTATGTTTTATAAGCATTTTTAATTTTATTGCTTAAATCGCATTTTCTCGGCGAGCTGAGCACTTTTTCTGAATTGTGCCGCTCCCGTCACTCTGGTTAGGTTGGCATCGAAAAAAACGCTCTCGGGTGCTTTAGAGTGCCGAGTTTATCACTGTGCATGAAGAAATGACCACCTCCAACGTTTGGTTTATGTTTTATAAGCATTTTTAATTTTATTGCTTAAATCGCATTTTCTCGGCGAGCTGAGCGCTTTTTCTGAATTGTGCCGCTCCCGTCACTCTGGTTAGGTTGGCATCGAAAAAAACGCTCTCGGGTGCTTTAGAGTGCCGAGTTTATTACTGCGTAATAAGAAATGACCATCTACAACGTTTGGTTTATGTTTTATAAGCATTTTTAATTTTATTGCTTAAATCGCATTTTCTCGGCGAGCTGAGCACTTTTTCTGAATTGTGCCGCTCCCGTCACTCTGGTTAGGTTGGCATCGAAAAAAACGCTCTCGGGTGCTTTAGAGTGCCGAGTTTATCACTGTGCATGAAGAAATGACCACCTCCAACGTTTGGTTTATGTTTTATAAGCATTTTTAATTTTATTGCTTAAATCGCATTTTCTCGGCGAGCTGAGCGCTTTTTCTGAATTGTGCCGCTCCCGTCACTCTGGTTAGGTTGGCATCGAAAAAAACGCTCTTGGGTGCTTTAGAGTGCCGAGTTTATCACTGCGCATGAAGAAATGACCACCTCCAACGTTTGGTTTATGTTTTATAAGCATTTTTAATTTTATTGCTTAAATCGCATTTTCTCGGCGAGCTGAGCACTTTTTCTGAATTGTGCCGCTCCCGTCACTCTGGTTAGGTTGGCATCGAAAAAAACGCTCTCGGGTGCTTTAGAGTGCCGAGTTTATCACTGCGCATGAAGAAATGACCAACTCCAACGTTTGGTTTATGTTTTATAAGCATTTTTAATTTTATTGCTTAAATCGCATTTTCTCGGCGAGCTGAGCACTTTTTCTGAAATGTGCCGCTCCCGTCACTCTGGTTAGGTTGGCATCGAAAAAAACGCTCTCGGGTGCTTTAGAGTGCCGAGTTTATCACTGCGCATGAAGAAATGACCACCTCCAACGTTTGGTTTATGTTTTATAAGCATTTTTAATTTTATTGCTTAAATCGCATTTTCTCGGCGAGCTGAGCACTTTTTCTGAATTGTGCCGCTCCCGTCACTCTGGTTAGGTTGGCATCGAATAAAACGCTCTCGGGTGCTTTAGAGTGCCGAGTTTATCACTGCGCATGAAGAAATGACCACCTCCAACGTTTGGTTTATGTTTTATAAGCATTTTTAATTTTATTGCTTAAATCGCATTTTCTCGGCGAGCTGAGCACTTTTTCTGAATTGTGCCGCTCCCGTCACTCTGGTTAGGTTGGCATCCAAAAAAACGCTCTCGGGTGCTTTAGAGTGCCGAGTTTATCACTGCGCATGAAGAAATGACCACCTCCAACGTTTGGTTTAGGTTTTATAAGCATTTTTAATTTTATTGCTTAAATCGCATTTTCTCGGCGAGCTGAGCGCTTTTTCTGAATTGTGCCGCTCCCGTCACTCTGGTTAGGTTGGCATCGAAAAAAACGCTCTCGGGTGCTTTAGAGTGCCGAGTTTATCACTGTGCATGAAGAAATGACCACCTCCAACGTTTGGTTTATGTTTTATAAGCATTTTTAATTTTATTGCTTAAATCGCATTTTCTCGGCGAGCTGAGCACTTTTTCTGAATTGTGCCGCTCCCGTCACTCTGGTTAGGTTGGCATGGAAAAAAACGCTCTCGGGTGCTTTAGAGTGCCGAGTTTATCACTGCGCATGAAGAAATGACCACCTCCAACGTTTGGTTTATGTTTTATAAGCATTTTTAATTTTATTGCTTAAATCGCATTTTCTCGGCGAGCTGAGCACTTTTTCTGAATTGTGCCGCTCCCGTCACTCTGGTTAGGTTGGCATGGAAAAAAACGCTCTCGGGTGCTTTAGAGTGCCGAGTTTATCACTGTGCATGAAGAAATGACCACCTCCAACGTTTGGTTTATGTTTTATAAGCATTTTTAATTTTATTGCTTAAATCGCATTTTCTCGGCGAGCTGAGCACTTTTTCTGAATTGTGCCGCTCCCGTCACTCTGGTTAGGTTGGCATCGAAAAAAACGCTCTCGGGTGCTTTAGAGTGCCGAGTTTATCACTGCGCATGAAGAAATGACCACCTCCAACGTTTGGTTTATGTTTTATAAGCATTTTTAATTTTATTGCTTAAATCGCATTTTCTCGGCGAGCTGAGCACTTTTTCTGAATTGTGCCGCTCCCGTCACTCTGGTTAGGTTGGCATGGAAAAAAACGCTCTCGGGTGCTTTAGAGTGCCGAGTTTATTACTGCGTAATAAGAAATGACCATCTACAACGTTTGGTTTATATTTTATAAGCATTTTTAATTTTATTGCTTAAATCGCATTTTCTCGGCGAGCTGAGCACTTTTTCTGAATTGTGCCGCTCCCGTCACTCTGTTTAGGTTGGCATGGAAAAAAACGCTCTCGGGTGCTTTAGAGTGCCGAGTTTATCACTGCGCATGAAGAAAAGACCACCTCCAACGTTTGGTTTATGTTTTATAAGCATTTTTAATTTTATTGCTTAAATCGCATTTTCTCGGCGAGCTGAGCGCTTTTTCTGTATTGTGCCGCTCCCGTCACTCTGGTTAGGTTGGCATCGAAAAAACGCTCTCGGGTGCTTTAGAGTGCCGAGTTTATTACTGCGTAATAAGAAATGACCATTTACAACGTTTGGTTTATGTTTTATAAGCATTTTTAATTTTATTGCTTAAATCGCATTTTCTCGGCGAGCTGAGCACTTTTTCTGAATTGTGCCGCTCCCGTCACTCTGGTTAGGTTGGCATCGAAAAAAACGCTCTCGGGTGCTTTAGAGTGCCGAGTTTATCACTGTGCATGAAGAAATGACCACCTCCAACGTTTGGTTTATGTTTTATAAGCATTTTTAATTTTATTGCTTAAATCGCATTTTCTCGGCGAGCTGAGCGCTTTTTCTGAATTGTGCCGCTCCCGTCACTCTGGTTAGGTTGGCATCGAAAAAAACGCTCTCGGGTGCTTTAGAGTGCCGAGTTTATCACTGCGCATGAAGAAATGACCACCTCCAACGTTTGGTTTATGTTTTATAAGCATTTTTAATTTTATTGCTTAAATCGCATTTTCTCGGCGAGCTGAGCACTTTTTCTGAATTGTGCCGCTCCCGTCACTCTGGTTAGGTTGGCATCAAATAAAACGCTCTCGGGTGCTTTAGAGTGCCGAGTTTATCACTGCGCATGAAGAAATGACCACCTCCAACGTTTGGTTTATGTTTTATAAGCATTTTTAATTTTATTGCTTAAATCGCATTTTCTCGGCGAGCTGAGCACTTTTTCTGAATTGTGCCGCTCCCGTCACTCTGGTTAGGTTGGCATGGAAAAAAACGCTCTCGGGTGCTTTAGAGTGCCGAGTTTATCACTGCGCATGAAGAAATGACCACCTCCAACGTTTGGTTTATGTTTTATAAGCATTTTTAATTTTATTGCTTAAATCGCATTTTCTCGGCGAGCTGAGCACTTTTTCTGAATTGTGCCGCTCCCGTCACTCTGGTTAGGTTGGCATCGAAAAAAACGCTCTCGGGTGCTTTAGAGTGCCGAGTTTATCACTGCGCATGAAGAAATGACCACCTCCAACGTTTGGTTTATGTTTTATAAGCATTTTTAATTTTATTGCTTAAATCGCATTTTCTCGGCGAGCTGAGCGCTTTTTCAGAATTGTGCCGCTCCCGTCACTCTGGTTAGGTTGGCATCGAAAAAAACGCTCTCGGGTGCTTTAGAGTGCCGAGTTTATCACTGCGCATGAAGAAATGACCACCTCCAACGTTTGGTTTATGTTTTATAAGCATTTTTAATTTTATTGCTTAAATCGCATTTTCTCGGCGAGCTGAGCACTTTTTCTGAATTGTGCCGCTCCCGTAACTCTGGTTAGGTTGGCATCAAATAAAACGCTCTCGGGTGCTTTAGAGTGCCGAGTTTATCACTGCGCATGAAGAAATGACCACCTCCAACGTTTGGTTTATGTTTTATAAGCATTTTTAATTTTATTGCTTAAATCGCATTTTCTCGGCGAGCTGAGCACTTTTTCTGAATTGTGCCGCTCCCGTCACTCTGGTTAGGTTGGCATCGAAAAAAACGCTCTCGGGTGCTTTAGAGTGCCGAGTTTATCACTGCGCATGAAGAAATGACCACCTCCAACGTTTGGTTTATGTTTTATAAGCATTTTTAATTTTATTGCTTAAATCGCATTTTCTCGGCGAGCTGAGCACTTTTTCTGAATTGTGCCGCTCCCGTCACTCTGGTTAGGTTGGCATGGAAAAAAACGCTCTCGGGTGCTTTAGAGTGCCGAGTTTATTACTGCGTAATAAGAAATGACCATCTACAACGTTTGGTTTATGTTTTATAAGCATTTTTAATTTTATTGCTTAAATCGCATTTTCTCGGCGAGCTGAGCACTTTTTCTGAATTGTGCCGCTCCCGTCACTCTGTTTAGGTTGGCATGGAAAAAAACGCTCTCGGGTGCTTTAGAGTGCCGAGTTTATCACTGCGCATGAAGAAAAGACCACCTCCAACGTTTGGTTTATGTTTTATAAGCATTTTTAATTTTATTGCTTAAATCGCATTTTCTCGGCGAGCTGAGCACTTTTTCTGAATTGTGCCGCTCCTGTCACTCTGGTTAGGTTGGCATGGAAAAAAACGCTCTCGGGTGCTTTAGAGTGCCGAGTTTATCACTGCGCATGAAGAAATGACCACCTCCAACGTTTGGTTTATGTTTTATAAGCATTTTTAATTTTATTGCTTAAATCGCATTTTCTCGGCGAGCTGAGCACTTTTTCTGAATTGTGCCGCTCCCGTCACTCTGGTTAGGTTGGCATGGAAAAAAACGCTCTCGGGTGCTTTAGAGTGCCGAGTTTATCACTGCGCATGAAGAAATGACCACCTCCAACGTTTGGTTTATGTTTTATGAGCATTTTTAATTTTATTGCTTAAATCGCATTTTCTCGACGAGCTGAGCACTTTTTCTGAATTGTGCCGCTCCCGTCACTCTGGTTAGGTTGGCATGGAAAAAAACGCTCTCGGGTGCTTTAGAGTGCCGAGTTTATTACTGCGTAATAAGAAATGACCATCTACAACGTTTGGTTTATGTTTTATAAGCATTTTTAATTTTATTGCTTAAATCGCATTTTCTCGGCGAGCTGAGCACTTTTTCTGAATTGTGCCGCTCCCGTCACTCTGTTTAGGTTGGCATGGAAAAAAACACTCTCGGGTGCTTTAGAGTGCCGAGTTTATCACTGCGCATGAAGAAAAGACCACCTCCAACGTTTGGTTTATGTTTTATAAGCATTTTTAATTTTATTGCTTAAATCGCATTTTCTCGGCGAGCTGAGCACTTTTTCTGAATTGTGCCGCTCCTGTCACTCTGGTTAGGTTGGCATGGAAAAAAACGCTCTCGGGTGCTTTAGAGTGCCGAGTTTATCACTGTGCATGAAGAAATGACCACCTCCAACGTTTGGTTTATGTTTTATAAGCATTTTTAATTTTATTGCTTAAATCGCATTTTCTCGGCGAGCTGAGCACTTTTTCTGAATTGTGCCGCTCCCGTCACTCTGGTTAGGTTGGCATGGAAAAAAACGCTCTCGGGTGCTTTAGAGTGCCGAGTTTATCACTGCGCATGAAGAAATGGCCACCTCCAACGTTTGGTTTATGTTTTATAAGCATTTTTAATTTTATTGCTTGAATCGCATTTTCTCGGCGAGCTGAGCACTTTTTCTGAATTGTGCCGCTCCCGTCACTCTGGTTAGGTTGGCATGGAAAAAAACGCTCTCGGGTGCTTTAGAGTGCCGAGTTTATCACTGCGCATGAAGAAATGGCCACCTCCAACGTTTGGTTTATGTTTTATAAGCATTTTTAATTTTATTGCTTAAATCGCATTTTCTCGGCGAGCTGAGCACTTTTTCTGAATTGTGCCGCTCCCGTCACTCTGGTTAGGTTGGCATGGAAAAAAACGCTCTCGGGTGCTTTAGAGTGCCGAGTTTATCACTGCGCATGAAGAAATGACCACCTCCAACGTTTGGTTTATGTTTTATAAGCATTTTTAATTTTATTGCTTAAATCGCATTTTCTCGGCGAGCTGAGCACTTTTTCTGAATTGTGCCGCTCCCGTCACTCTGGTTAGGTTGGCATCGAAAAAAACGCTCTCGGGTGCTTTAAAGTGCCGAAATTATCACTGCGCATGAAGAAATGACCACCTCCAATATTTGGTTTATGTTTTATAAGCATTTTTAATTTTATTGCTTAAATCGCATTTTCTCGGCGAGCTGAGCACTTTTTCTGAATTGTGCCGCTCCCGTCACTCTGGTTAGGTTGGCATGAAAAAAAACGCTCTCGGGTGCTTTAGAGTGCCGAGTTTATCACTGTGCATGAAGAAATGACCACCTCCAACGTTTGGTTTATGTTTTATAAGCATTTTTAATTTTATTGCTTAAATCGCATTTTCTCGGCGAGCTGAGCGCTTTTTCTGAATTGTGCCGCTCCCGTCACTCTGGTTAGGTTGGCATCGAAAAAAACGCTCTCGGGTGCTTTAGAGTGCCGAGTTTATTACTGCGTAATAAGAAATGACAATTTACAACGTTTGGTTTATGTTTTATAAGCATTTTTAATTTTATTGCTTAAATCGCATTTTCTCGGCGAGCTGAGCACTTTTTCTGAATTGTGCCGCTCCCGTCACTCTGGTTAGGTTGGCATCGAAAAAAACGCTCTCGGGTGCTTTAGAGTGCCGAGTTTATCACTGTGCATGAAGAAATGACCACCTCCAACGTTTGGTTTATGTTTTATAAGCATTTTTAATTTTATTGCTTAAATCGCATTTTCTCGGCGAGCTGAGCGCTTTTTCTGAATTGTGCCGCTCCCGTCACTCTGGTTAGGTTGGCATCGAAAAAAACGCTCTCGGGTGCTTTAGAGTGCCGAGTTTATTACTGCGTAATAAGAAATGACCATCTACAACGTTTGGTTTATGTTTTATAAGCATTTTTAATTTTATTGCTTAAATCGCATTTTCTCGGCGAGCTGAGCACTTTTTCTGAATTGTGCCGCTCCCGTCACTCTGGTTAGGTTGGCATCGAAAAAAACGCTCTCGGGTGCTTTAGAGTGCCGAGTTTATCACTGTGCATGAGGAAATGACCACCTCCAACGTTTGGTTTATGTTTTATAAGCATTTTTAATTTTATTGCTTAAATCGCATTTTCTCGGCGAGCTGAGCGCTTTTTCTGAATTGTGCCGCTCCCGTCACTCTGGTTAGGTTGGCATCGAAAAAAACGCTCTTGGGTGCTTTAGAGTGCCGAGTTTATCACTGCGCATGAAGAAATGACCACCTCCAACGTTTGGTTTATGTTTTATAAGCATTTTTAATTTTATTGCTTAAATCGCATTTTCTCGGCGAGCTGAGCACTTTTTCTGAATTGTGCCGCTCCCTTCACTCTGGTTAGGTTGGCATCGAAAAAAACGCTCTCGGGTGCTTTAGAGTGCCGAGTTTATCACTGCGCATGAAGAAATGACCAACTCCAACGTTTGGTTTATGTTTTATAAGCATTTTTAATTTTATTGCTTAAATCGCATTTTCTCGGCGAGCTGAGCGCTTTTTCTGAATTGTGCCGCTCGCGTCACTCTGGTTAGGTTGGCATCGAAAAAAACGCTCTCGGGTGCTTTAGAGTGCCGAGTTTATCACTGCGCATGAAGAAATGACCACCTCCAACGTTTGGTTTATGTTTTATAAGCATTTTTAATTTTATTGCTTAAATCGCATTTTCTCGGCGAGCTGAGCACTTTTTCTGAATTGTGCCGCTCCCGTCACTCTGGTTAGGTTGGCATCGAAAAAAACGCTCTCGGGTGCTTTAGAGTGCCGAGTTTATCACTGTGCATGAAGAAATGACCACCTCCAACGTTTGGTTTATGTTTTATAAGCATTTTTAATTTTATTGCTTAAATCGCATTTTCTCGGCGAGCTGAGCGCTTTTTCTGAATTGTGCCGCTCCCGTCACTCTGGTTAGGTTGGCATCGAAAAAAACGCTCTTGGGTGCTTTAGAGTGCCGAGTTTATCACTGCGCATGAAGAAATGACCACCTCCAACGTTTGGTTTATGTTTTATAAGCATTTTTAATTTTATTGCTTAAATCGCATTTTCTCGGCGAGCTGAGCACTTTTTCTGAATTGTGCCGCTCCCGTCACTCTGGTTAGGTTGGCATCGAAAAAAACGCTCTCGGGTGCTTTAGAGTGCCGAGTTTATCACTGCGCATGAAGAAATGACCAACTCCAACGTTTGGTTTATGTTTTATAAGCATTTTTAATTTTATTGCTTAAATCGCATTTTCTCGGCGAGCTGAGCACTTTTTCTGAATTGTGCCGCTCCCGTCACTCTGGTTAGGTTGGCATCGAAAAAAACGCTCTCGGGTGCTTTAGAGTGCCGAGTTTATCACTGCGCATGAAGAAATGACCACCTCCAACGTTTGGTTTATGTTTTATAAGCATTTTTAATTTTATTGCTTAAATCGCATTTTCTCGGCGAGCTGAGCACTTTTTCTGAATTGTGCCGCTCCCGTCACTCTGGTTAGGTTGGCATCGAATAAAACGCTCTCGGGTGCTTTAGAGTGCCGAGTTTATCACTGCGCATGAAGAAATGACCACCTCCAACGTTTGGTTTATGTTTTATAAGCATTTTTAATTTTATTGCTTAAATCGCATTTTCTCGGCGAGCTGAGCACTTTTTCTGAATTGTGCCGCTCCCGTCACTCTGGTTAGGTTGGCATGGAAAAAAACGCTCTCGGGTGCTTTAGAGTGCCGAGTTTATCACTGCGCATGAAGAAATGACCACCTCCAACGTTTGGTTTATGTTTTATAAGCATTTTTAATTTTATTGCTTAAATCGCATTTTCTCGGCGAGCTGAGCACTTTTTCTGAATTGTGCCGCTCCCGTCACTCTGGTTAGGTTGGCATGGAAAAAAACGCTCTCGGGTGCTTAAGAGTGCCGAGTTTATTACTGCGTAATAAGAAATGACCATCTACAACGTTTGGTTTATGTTTTATAAGCATTTTAAATTTTATTGCTTAAATTGCATTTTCTCGGCGAGCTGAGCACTTTTTCTGAATTGTGCCGCTCCCGTCACTCTGGTTAGGTTGGCATCGAAAAAAACGCTCTCGGGTGCTTTAGAGTGCCGAGTTTATCACTGCGCATGAAGAAATGACCACCTCCAACGTTTGGTTTATGTTTTATAAGCATTTTTAATTTTATTGCTTAAATCGCATTTTCTCGGCGAGCTGAGCACTTTTTCTGAATTGTGCCGCTCCCGTCACTCTGGTTAGGTTGGCATCGAAAAAAACGCTCTCGGGTGCTTTAGAGTGCCGAGTTTATCACTGCGCATGAAGAAATGACCACCTCCAACGTTTGGTTTATGTTTTATAAGCATTTTTAATTTTATTGCTTAAATCGCATTTTCTCGGCGAGCTGAGCGCTTTTTCTGAATTGTGCCGCTCCCGTCACTCTGGTTAGGTTGGCATCGAAAAAAACGCTCTCGGGTGCTTTAGAGTGCCGAGTTTATCACTGCGCATGAAGAAATGACCACCTCCAACGTTTGGTTTATGTTTTATAAGCATTTTTAATTTTATTGCTTAAATCGCATTTTCTCGGCGAGCTGAGCGCTTTTTCTGAATTGTGCCGCTCCCGTCACTCTGGTTAGGTTGGCATCGAAAAAAACGCTCTCGGGTGCTTTAGAGTGCCGAGTTTATCACTGCGCATAAAGAAATGACCACCTCCAACGTTTGGTTTATGTTTTATAAGCATTTTTAATTTTATTGCTTAAATCGCATTTTCTCGGCGAGTTGAGCACTTTTTCTGAATTGTGCCGCTCCCGTCACTCTGGTTAGGTTGGCATCGAATAAAACGCTCTCGGGTGCTTTAGAGTCCCGAGTTTATCACTGCGCATGAAGAAATGACCACCTCCAACGTTTGGTTTATGTTTTATAAGCATTTTTAATTTTATTGCTTAAATCGCATTTTCTCGGCGAGCTGAGCACTTTTTCTGAATTGTGCCGCTCCCGTCACTCTGGTTAGGTTGGCATCGAAAAAAACGCTCTCGGGTGCTTTAGAGTGCCGAGTTTATCACTGCGCATGAAGAAATGACCACCTCCAACGTTTGGTTTATGTTTTATAAGCATTTTTAATTTTATTGCTTAAATCGCATTTTCTCGGCGAGCTGAGCACTTTTTCTGAATTGTGCCGCTCCCGTCACTCTGGTTAGGTTGGCATCGAAAAAAACGCTCTCGGGTGCTTTAGAGTGCCGAGTTTATCACTGTGCATGAAGAAATGACCACCTCCAACGTTTGGTTTATGTTTTATAAGCATTTTTAATTTTATTGCTTAAATCGCATTTTCTCGGCGAGCTGAGCGCTTTTTCTGAATTGTGCCGCTCCCGTCACTCTGGTTAGGTTGGCATGGAAAAAAACGCTCTCGGGTGCTTTAGAGTGCCGAGTTTATCACTGCGCATGAAGAAATGACCACCTCCAACGTTTGGTTTATGTTTTATAAGCATTTTTAATTTTATTGCTTAAATCGCATTTTCTCGGCGAGCTGAGCGCTTTTTCTGAATTGTGCCGCTCCCGTCACTCTGGTTAGGTTGGCATCGAAAAAAACGCTCTCGGGTGCTTTAGAGTGCCGAGTTTATCACTGCGCATGAAGAAATGACCACCTCCAACGTTTGGTTTATGTTTTATAAGCATTTTTAATTTTATTGCTTAAATCGCATTTACTCGGCGAGCTGAGCACTTTTTCTGAATTGTGCCGCTCCCGTCACTCTGGTTAGGTTGGCATCGAAAAAAACGCTCTCGGGTGCTTTAGAGTGCCGAGTTTATTACTGCGTAATAAGAAATGACCATTTACAACGTTTGGTTTATGTTTTATAAGCATTTTTAATTTTATTGCTTAAATCGCATTTTCTCGGCGAGCTGAGCACTTTTTCTGAATTGTGCCGCTCCCGTCACTCTGGTTAGGTTGGCATCGAAAAAAACGCTCTCGGGTGCTTTAGAGTGCCGAGTTTATCACTGCGCATGAAGAAATGACCACCTCCAACGTTTGGTTTATGTTTTATAAGCATTTTTAATTTTATTGCTTAAATCGCATTTTCTCGGCGAGCTGAGCACTTTTTCTGAATTGTGCCGCTCCCGTCACTCTGGTTAGGTTGGCATCGAAAAAAACGCTCTCGGGTGCTTTAGAGTGCCGAGTTTATCACTGTGCATGAAGAAATGACCACCTCCAACGTTTGGTTTATGTTTTATAAGCATTTTTAATTTTATTGCTTAAATCGCATTTTCTCGGCGAGCTGAGCGCTTTTTCTGAATTGTGCCGCTCCCGTCACTCTGGTTAGGTTGGCATCGAAAAAAACGCTCTCGGGTGCTTTAGAGTGCCGAGTTTATCACTGCGCATGAAGAAATGACCACCTCCAACGTTTGGTTTATGTTTTATAAGCATTTTTAATTTTATTGCTTAAATCGCATTTTCTCGGCGAGCTGAGCACTTTTTCTGAATTGTGCCGCTCCCGTCACTCTGGTTAGGTTGGCATCAAATAAAACGCTCTCGGGTGCTTTAGAGTGCCGAGTTTATCACTGCGCATGAAGAAATGACCACCTCCAACGTTTGGTTTATGTTTTATAAGCATTTTTAATTTTATTGCTTAAATCGCATTTTCTCGGCGAGCTGAGCACTTTTTCTGAATTGTGCCGCTCCCGTCACTCTGGTTAGGTTGGCATGGAAAAAAACGCTCTCGGGTGCTTTAGAGTGCCGAGTTTATTACTGCGTAATAAGAAATGACCATCTACAACGTTTGGTTTATGTTTTATAAGCATTTTTAATTTTATTGCTTAAATCGCATTTTCTCGGCGAGCTGAGCACTTTTTCTGAATTGTGCCGCTCCCGTCACTCTGGTTAGGTTGGCATGGAAAAAAACGCTCTCGGGTGCTTTAGAGTGCCGAGTTTATCACTGCGCATGAAGAAATGACCACCTCCAACGTTTGGTTTATGTTTTATAAGCATTTTTAATTTTATTGCTTAAATCGCATTTTCTCGGCGAGCTGAGCACTTTTTCTGAATTGTGCCGCTCCCGTCACTCTGGTTAGGTTGGCATGGAAAAAAACGCTCTCGGGTGCTTTAGAGTGCCGAGTTTATCACTGCGCATGAAGAAATGACCACCTCCAACGTTTGGTTTATGTTTTATAAGCATTTTTAATTTTATTGCTTAAATCGCATTTTCTCGGCGAGCTGAGCACTTTTTCTGAATTGTGCCGCTCCCGTCACTCTGGTTAGGTTGGCATGGAAAAAAACGCTCTCGGGTGCTTTAGAGTGCCGAGTTTATTACTGCGTAATAAGAAATGACCATCTACAACGTTTGGTTTATGTTTTATAAGCATTTTTAATTTTATTGCTTAAATCGCATTTTCTCGGCGAGCTGAGCACTTTTTCTGAATTGTGCCGCTCCCGTCACTCTGGTTAGGTTGGCATCGAAAAAAACGCTCTCGGGTGCTTTAGAGTGCCGAGTTTATCACTGCGCATGAAGAAATGACCACCTCCAACGTTTGGTTTATGTTTTATAAGCATTTTTAATTTTATTGCTTAAATCGCATTTTCTCGGCGAGCTGAGCACTTTTTCTGAATTGTGCCGCTCCCGTCACTCTGGTTAGGTTGGCATGGAAAAAAACGCTCTCGGGTGCTTTAGAGTGCCGAGTTTATTACTGCGTAATAAGAAATGACCATCTACAACGTTTGGTTTATGTTTTATAAGCATTTTTAATTTTATTGCTTAAATCGCATTTTCTCGGCGAGCTGAGCACTTTTTCTGAATTGTGCCGCTCCCGTCACTCTGTTTAGGTTGGCATGGAAAAAAACGCTCTCGGGTGCTTTAGAGTGCCGAGTTTATCACTGCACATGAAGAAAAGACCACCTCCAACGTTTGGTTTATGTTTTATAAGCATTTTTAATTTTATTGCTTAAATCGCATTTTCTCGGCGAGCTGAGCGCTTTTTCTGAATTGTGCCGCTCCCGTCACTCTGGTTAGGTTGGCATCGAAAAAAACGCTCTCGGGTGCTTTAGAGTGCCGAGTTTATTACTGCGTAATAAGAAATGACCATTTACAACGTTTGGTTTATGTTTTATAAGCATTTTTAATTTTATTGCTTAAATCGCATTTTCTCGGCGAGCTGAGCACTTTTTCTGAATTGTGCCGCTCCCGTCACTCTGTTTAGGTTGGCATGGAAAAAAACACTCTCGGGTGCTTTAGAGTGCCGAGTTTATCACTGCGCATGAAGAAAAGACCACCTCCAACGTTTGGTTTATGTTTTATAAGCATTTTTAATTTTATTGCTTAAATCGCATTTTCTCGGCGAGCTGAGCACTTTTTCTGAATTGTGCCGCTCCCGTCACTCTGGTTAGGTTGGCATGGAAAAAAACGCTCTCGGGTGCTTTAGAGTGCCGAGTTTATCACTGCGCATGAAGAAATGGCCACCTCCAACGTTTGGTTTATGTTTTATAAGCATTTTTAATTTTATTGCTTAAATCGCATTTTCTCGGCGAGCTGAGCACTTTTTCTGAATTGTGCCGCTCCCGTCACTCTGGTTAGGTTGGCATCGAAAAAAACGCTCTCGGGTGCTTTAGAGTGCCGAGTTTATCACTGCGCATGAAGAAATGACCACCTCCAACGTTTGGTTTATGTTTTATAAGCATTTTTAATTTTATTGCTTAAATTGCATTTTCTCGGCGAGCTGAGCACTTTTTCTGAATTGTGCCGCTCCCGTCACTCTGGTTAGGTTGGCATGGAAAAAATCGCTCTCGGGTGCTTTAGAGTGCCGAGTTTATTACTGCGTAATAAGAAATGACCATCTACAACGTTTGGTTTATGTTTTATAAGCATTTTTAATTTTATTGCTTAAATCGCATTTTCTCGGCGAGCTGAGCACTTTTTCTGAATTGTGCCGCTCCCGTCACTCTGTTTAGGTTGGCATGGAAAAAAACGCTCTCGGGTGCTTTAGAGTGCCGAGTTTATCACTGCGCATGAAGAAATGACCACCTCCAACGTTTGGTTTATGTTTTATAAGCATTTTTAATTTTATTGCTTAAATCGCATTTTCTCGGCGAGCTGAGCGCTTTTTCTGAATTGTGCCGCTCCCGTCACTCTGGTTAGGTTGGCATCGAAAAAAACGCTCTCGGGTGCTTTAGAGTGCCGAGTTTATCACTGCGCATGAAGAAATGACCACCTCCAACGTTTGGTTTATGTTTTATAAGCATTTTTAATTTTATTGCTTAAATCGCATTTTCTCGGCGAGCTGAGCACTTTTTCTGAATTGTGCCGCTCCCGTCACTCTGGTTAGGTTGGCATCGAAAAAAACGCTCTCGGGTGCTTTAGAGTGCCGAGTTTATCACTGCGCATGAAGAAATGACCACCTCCAACGTTTGGTTTATGTTTTATAAGCATTTTTAATTTTATTGCTTAAATCGCATTTTCTCGGCGAGCTGAGCACTTTTTCTGAATTGTGCCGCTCCCGTCACTCTGGTTAGGTTGGCATCGAAAAAAACGCTCTCGGGTGCTTTAGAGTGCCGAGTTTATCACCGCGCATGAAGAAATGACCACCTCCAACGTTTGGTTTATGTTTTATAAGCATTTTTAATTTTATTGCTTAAATCGCATTTTCTCGGCGAGCTGAGCGCTTTTTCTGAATTGTGCCGCTCCCGTCACTCTGGTTAGGTTGGCATCGAAAAAAAACGCTCTTGGGTGCTTTAGAGTGCCGAGTTTATCACTGCGCATGAAGAAATGACCACCTCCAACGTTTGGTTTATGTTTTATAAGCATTTTTAATTTTATTGCTTAAATCGCATTTTCTCGGCGAGCTGAGCACTTTTTCTGAATTGTGCCGCTCCCGTCACTCTGGTTAGGTTGGCATGGAAAAAAACGCTCTCGGGTGCTTTAGAGTGCCGAGTTTATTACTGGGTAATAAGAAATGACCATCTACAACGTTTGGTTTATGTTTTATAAGCATTTTAAATTTTATTGCTTAAATCGCATTTTCTCGGCGAGCTGAGCACTTTTTCTGAATTGTGCCGCTCCCGTCACTCTGGTTAGGTTGTCATCGAAAAAAACGCTCTCGGGTGCTTTAGAGTGCCGAGTTTATCACTGCGCATGAAGAAATGACCACCTCCAACGTTTGGTTTATGTTTTATAAGCATTTTTAATTTTATTGCTTAAATCGCATTTTCTCGGCGAGCTGAGCACTTTTTCTGAATTGTGCCGCTCCCGTCACTCTGGTTAGGTTGGCATCGAAAAAAACGCTCTCGGGTGCTTTAGAGTGCCGAGTTTATCACTGTGCATGAAGAAATGACCACCTCCAACGTTTGGTTTATGTTTTATAAGCATTTTTAATTTTATTGCTTAAATCGCATTTTCTCGGCGAGCTGAGCGCTTTTTCTGAATTGTGCCACTCCCGTCACTCTGGTTAGGTTGGCATCGAAAAAAACGCTCTCGGGTGCTTTAGAGTGCCGAGTTTATCACTGCGCATGAAGAAATGACCACCTCCAACGTTTGGTTTATGTTTTATAAGCATTTTTAATTTTATTGCTTAAATCGCATTTTCTCGGCGAGCTGAGCACTTTTTCTGAATTGTGCCGCTCCCGTCACTCTGGTTAGGTTGGCATCGAAAAAAACGCTCTCGGGTGCTTTAGAGTGCCGAGTTTATCACTGCGCATGAAGAAATGACCACCTCCAACGTTTGGTTTATGTTTTATAAGCATTTTTAATTTTATTGCTTAAATCGCATTTTCTCGGCGAGCTGAGCGCTTTTTCTGAATTGTGCCGCTCCCGTCACTCTGGTTAGGTTGGCATCGAAAAAAACGCTCTCGGGTGCTTTAGAGTGCCGAGTTTATCACTGCGCATGAAGAAATGACCACCTCCAACGTTTGGTTTATGTTTTATAAGCATTTTTAATTTTATTGCTTAAATCGCATTTTCTCGGCGAGCTGAGCGCTTTTTCTGAATTGTGCCGCTCCCGTCACTCTGGTTAGGTTGGCATCGAAAAAAACGCTCTCGGGTGCTTTAGAGTGCCGAGTTTATCACTGCGCATGAAGAAATGACCACCTCCAACGTTTGGTTTATGTTTTATAAGCATTTTTAATTTTATTGCTTAAATCGCATTTTCTCGGCGAGCTGAGCACTTTTTCTGAATTGTGCCGCTCCCGTCACTCTGGTTAGGTTGGCATCGAATAAAACGCTCTCGGGTGCTTTAGAGTCCCGAGTTTATCACTGCGCATGAAGAAATGACCACCTCCAACGTTTGGTTTATGTTTTATAAGCATTTTTAATTTTATTGCTTAAATCGCATTTTCTCGGCGAGCTGAGCACTTTTTCTGAATTGTGCCGCTCCCGTCACTCTGGTTAGGTTGGCATCGAAAAAAACGCTCTCGGGTGCTTTAGAGTGCCGAGTTTATCACTGCGCATGAAGAAATGACCACCTCCAACGTTTGGTTTATGTTTTATAAGCATTTTTAATTTTATTGCTTAAATCGCATTTTCTCGGCGAGCTGAGCACTTTTTCTGAATTGTGCCGCTCCCGTCACTCTGGTTAGGTTGGCATCGAAAAAAACGCTCTCGGGTGCTTTAGAGTGCCGAGTTTATCACTGTGCATGAAGAAATGACCACCTCCAACGTTTGGTTTATGTTTTATAAGCATTTTTAATTTTATTGCTTAAATCGCATTTTCTCGGCGAGCTGAGCGCTTTTTCTGAATTGTGCCGCTCCCGTCACTCTGGTTAGGTTGGCATGGAAAAAAACGCTCTCGGGTGCTTTAGAGTGCCGAGTTTATCACTGCGCATGAAGAAATGACCACCTCCAACGTTTGGTTTATGTTTTATAAGCATTTTTAATTTTATTGCTTAAATCGCATTTTCTCGGCGAGCTGAGCGCTTTTTCTGAATTGTGCCGCTCCCGTCACTCTGGTTAGGTTGGCATCGAAAAAAACGCTCTCGGGTGCTTTAGAGTGCCGAGTTTATCACTGCGCATGAAGAAATGACCACCTCCAACGTTTGGTTTATGTTTTATAAGCATTTTTAATTTTATTGCTTAAATCGCATTTTCTCGGCGAGCTGAGCACTTTTTCTGAATTGTGCCGCTCCCGTCACTCTGGTTAGGTTGGCATCGAAAAAAACGCTCTCGGGTGCTTTAGAGTGCCGAGTTTATCACTGTGCATGAAGAAATGACCACCTCCAACGTTTGGTTTATGTTTTATAAGCATTTTTAATTTTATTGCTTAAATCGCATTTTCTCGGCGAGCTGAGCGCTTTTTCTGAATTGTGCCGCTCCCGTCACTCTGGTTAGGTTGGCATCGAAAAAAACGCTCTCGGGTGCTTTAGAGTGCCGAGTTTATCACTGCGCATGAAGAAATGACCACCTCCAACGTTTGGTTTATGTTTTATAAGCATTTTTAATTTTATTGCTTAAATCGCATTTTCTCGGCGAGCTGAGCACTTTTTCTGAATTGTGCCGCTCCCGTCACTCTGGTTAGGTTGGCATCGAAAAAAACGCTCTCGGGTGCTTTAGAGTGCCGAGTTTATCACTGCGCATGAAGAAATGACCACCTCCAACGTTTGGTTTATGTTTTATAAGCATTTTTAATTTTATTGCTTAAATCGCATTTTCTCGGCGAGCTGAGCGCTTTTTCTGAATTGTGCCGCTCCCGTCACTCTGGTTAGGTTGGCATCGAAAAAAACGCTCTCGGGTGCTTTAGAGTGCCGAGTTTATCACTGCGCATGAAGAAATGACCACCTCCAACGTTTGGTTTATGTTTTATAAGCATTTTTAATTTTATTGCTTAAATCGCATTTTCTCGGCGAGCTGAGCGCTTTTTCTGAATTGTGCCGCTCCCGTCACTCTGGTTAGGTTGGCATCGAAAAAAACGCTCTCGGGTGCTTTAGAGTGCCGAGTTTATCACTGCGCATGAAGAAATGACCACCTCCAACGTTTGGTTTATGTTTTATAAGCATTTTTAATTTTATTGCTTAAATCGCATTTTCTCGGCGAGCTGAGCACTTTTTCTGAATTGTGCCGCTCCCGTCACTCTGGTTAGGTTGGCATCGAATAAAACGCTCTCGGGTGCTTTAGAGTCCCGAGTTTATCACTGCGCATGAAGAAATGACCACCTCCAACGTTTGGTTTATGTTTTATAAGCATTTTTAATTTTATTGCTTAAATCGCATTTTCTCGGCGAGCTGAGCACTTTTTCTGAATTGTGCCGCTCCCGTCACTCTGGTTAGGTTGGCATCGAAAAAAACGCTCTCGGGTGCTTTAGAGTGCCGAGTTTATCACTGCGCATGAAGAAATGACCACCTCCAACGTTTGGTTTATGTTTTATAAGCATTTTTAATTTTATTGCTTAAATCGCATTTTCTCGGCGAGCTGAGCACTTTTTCTGAATTGTGCCGCTCCCGTCACTCTGGTTAGGTTGGCATCGAAAAAAACGCTCTCGGGTGCTTTAGAGTGCCGAGTTTATCACTGTGCATGAAGAAATGACCACCTCCAACGTTTGGTTTATGTTTTATAAGCATTTTTAATTTTATTGCTTAAATCGCATTTTCTCGGCGAGCTGAGCGCTTTTTCTGAATTGTGCCGCTCCCGTCACTCTGGTTAGGTTGGCATGGAAAAAAACGCTCTCGGGTGCTTTAGAGTGCCGAGTTTATCACTGCGCATGAAGAAATGACCACCTCCAACGTTTGGTTTATGTTTTATAAGCATTTTTAATTTTATTGCTTAAATCGCATTTTCTCGGCGAGCTGAGCGCTTTTTCTGAATTGTGCCGCTCCCGTCACTCTGGTTAGGTTGGCATCGAAAAAAACGCTCTCGGGTGCTTTAGAGTGCCGAGTTTATCACTGCGCATGAAGAAATGACCACCTCCAACGTTTGGTTTATGTTTTATAAGCATTTTTAATTTTATTGCTTAAATCGCATTTTCTCGGCGAGCTGAGCACTTTTTCTGAATTGTGCCGCTCCCGTCACTCTGGTTAGGTTGGCATGGAAAAAAACGCTCTCGGGTGCTTTAGAGTGCCGAGTTTATCACCGCGCATGAAGAAATGACCACCTCCAACGTTTGGTTTATGTTTTATAAGCATTTTTAATTTTATTGCTTAAATCGCATTTTCTCGGCGAGCTGAGCGCTTTTTCTGAATTGTGCCGCTCCCGTCACTCTGGTTAGGTTGGCATCGAATAAAACGCTCTCGGGTGCTTTAGAGTGCCGAGTTTATCACTGCGCATGAAGAAATGACCACCTCCAACGTTTGGTTTATGTTTTATAAGCATTTTTAATTTTATTGCTTAAATCGCATTTTCTCGGCGAGCTGAGCACTTTTTCTGAATTGTGCCGCTCCCGTCACTCTGGTTAGGTTGGCATGGAAAAAAACGCTCTCGGGTGCTTTAGAGTGCCGAGTTTATTACTGCGTAATAAGAAATGACCATCTACAACGTTTGGTTTATGTTTTATAAGCATTTTTAATTTTATTGCTTAAATCGCATTTTCTCGGCGAGCTGAGCACTTTTTCTGAATTGTGCCGCTCCCGTCACTCTGGTTAGGTTGGCATGGAAAAAAACGCTCTCGGGTGCTTTAGAGTGCCGAGTTTATCACTGCGCATGAAGAAATGACCACCTCCAACGTTTGGTTTATGTTTTATAAGCATTTTTAATTTTATTGCTTAAATCGCATTTTCTCGGCGAGCTGAGCACTTTTTCTGAATTGTGCCGCTCCCGTCACTCTGGTTAGGTTGGCATGGAAAAAAACGCTCTCGGGTGCTTTAGAGTGCCGAGTTTATCACTGCGCATGAAGAAATGACCACCTCCAACGTTTGGTTTATGTTTTATAAGCATTTTTAATTTTATTGCTTAAATCGCATTTTCTCGGCGAGCTGAGCACTTTTTCTGAATTGTGCCGCTCCCGTCTCTCTGGTTAGGTTGGCATGGAAAAAAAGGCTCTCGGGTGCTTTAGAGTGCCGAGTTTATTACTGCGTAATAAGAAATGACCATCTACAACGTTTGGTTTATGTTTTATAAGCATTTTTAATTTTATTGCTTAAATCGCATTTTCTCGGCGAGCTGAGCACTTTTTCTGAATTGTGCCGCTCCCGTCACTCTGGTTAGGTTGGCATCGAAAAAAACGCTCTCGGGTGCTTTAGAGTGCCGAGTTTATCACTGCGCATGAAGAAATGACCACCTCCAACGTTTGGTTTATGTTTTATAAGCATTTTTAATTTTATTGCTTAAATCGCATTTTCTCGGCGAGCTGAGCACTTTTTCTGAATTGTGCCGCTCCCGTCACTCTGGTTAGGTTGGCATGGAAAAAAACGCTCTCGGGTGCTTTAGAGTGCCGAGTTTATTACTGCGTAATAAGAAATGACCATCTACAACGTTTGGTTTATGTTTTATAAGCATTTTTAATTTTATTGCTTAAATCGCATTTTCTCGGCGAGCTGAGCACTTTTTCTGAATTGTGCCGCTCCCGTCACTCTGTTTAGGTTGGCATGGAAAAAAACGCTCTCGGGTGCTTTAGAGTGCCGAGTTTATCACTGCACATGAAGAAAAGACCACCTCCAACGTTTGGTTTATGTTTTATAAGCATTTTTAATTTTATTGCTTAAATCGCATTTTCTCGGCGAGCTGAGCGCTTTTTCTGAATTGTGCCGCTCCCGTCACTCTGGTTAGGTTGGCATCGAAAAAAACGCTCTCGGGTGCTTTAGAGTGCCGAGTTTATTACTGCGTAATAAGAAATGACCATTTACAACGTTTGGTTTATGTTTTATAAGCATTTTTAATTTTATTGCTTAAATCGCATTTTCTCGGCGAGCTGAGCACTTTTTCTGAATTGTGCCGCTCCCGTCACTCTGGTTAGGTTGGCATCGAAAAAAACGCTCTCGGGTGCTTTAGAGTGCCGAGTTTATCACTGCGCATGAAGAAATGACCACCTCCAACGTTTGGTTTATGTTTTATAAGCATTTTTAATTTTATTGCTTAAATCGCATTTTCTCGGCGAGCTGAGCACTTTTTCTGAATTGTGCCGCTCCCGTCACTCTGGTTAGGTTGGCATCGAAAAAAACGCTCTCGGGTGCTTTAGAGTGCCGAGTTTATCACTGCGCATGAAGAAATGACCACCTCCAACGTTTGGTTTATGTTTTATAAGCATTTTTAATTTTATTGCTTAAATCGCATTTTCTCGGCGAGCTGAGCACTTTTTCTGAATTGTGCCGCTCCCGTCACTCTGGTTAGGTTGGCATCGAAAAAAACGCTCTCGGGTGCTTTAGAGTGCCGAGTTTATCACTGCGCATGAAGAAATGACCACCTCCAACGTTTGGTTTATGTTTTATAAGCATTTTTAATTTTATTGCTTAAATCGCATTTTCTCGGCGAGCTGAGCGCTTTTTCTGAATTGTGCCGCTCCCGTCACTCTGGTTAGGTTGGCATCGAAAAAAACGCTCTCGGGTGCTTTAGAGTGCCGAGTTTATTACTGCGTAATAAGAAATGACCATCTACAACGTTTGGTTTATGTTTTATAAGCATTTTTAATTTTATTGCTTAAATCGCATTTTCTCGGCGAGCTGAGCACTTTTTCTGAATTGTGCCGCTCCCGTCACTCTGGTTAGGTTGGCATCGAAAAAAACGCTCTCGGGTGCTTTAGAGTGCCGAGTTTATCACTGTGCATGAAGAAATGACCACCTCCAACGTTTGGTTTATGTTTTATAAGCATTTTTAATTTTATTGCTTAAATCGCATTTTCTCGGCGAGCTGAGCGCTTTTTCTGAATTGTGCCGCTCCCGTCACTCTGGTTAGGTTGGCATCGAAAAAAACGCTCTTGGGTGCTTTAGAGTGCCGAGTTTATCACTGCGCATGAAGAAATGACCACCTCCAACGTTTGGTTTATGTTTTATAAGCATTTTTAATTTTATTGCTTAAATCGCATTTTCTCGGCGAGCTGAGCACTTTTTCTGAATTGTGCCGCTCCCGTCACTCTGGTTAGGTTGGCATCGAAAAAAACGCTCTCGGGTGCTTTAGAGTGCCGAGTTTATCACTGCGCATGAAGAAATGACCAACTCCAACGTTTGGTTTATGTTTTATAAGCATTTTTAATTTTATTGCTTAAATCGCATTTTCTCGGCGAGCTGAGCACTTTTTCTGAAATGTGCCGCTCCCGTCACTCTGGTTAGGTTGGCATCGAAAAAAACGCTCTCGGGTGCTTTAGAGTGCCGAGTTTATCACTGCGCATGAAGAAATGACCACCTCCAACGTTTGGTTTATGTTTTATAAGCATTTTTAATTTTATTGCTTAAATCGCATTTTCTCGGCGAGCTGAGCACTTTTTCTGAATTGTGCCGCTCCCGTCACTCTGGTTAGGTTGGCATCGAATAAAACGCTCTCGGGTGCTTTAGAGTGCCGAGTTTATCACTGCGCAGGAAGAAATGACCACCTCCAACGTTTGGTTTATGTTTTATAAGCATTTTTAATTTTATTGCTTAAATCGCATTTTCTCGGCGAGCTGAGCACTTTTTCTGAATTGTGCCGCTCCCGTCACTCTGGTTAGGTTGGCATCCAAAAAAACGCTCTCGGGTGCTTTAGAGTGCCGAGTTTATCACTGCGCATGAAGAAATGACCACCTCCAACGTTTGGTTTAGGTTTTATAAGCATTTTTAATTTTATTGCTTAAATCGCATTTTCTCGGCGAGCTGAGCACTTTTTCTGAATTGTGCCGCTCCCGTCACTCTGGTTAGGTTGGCATCGAAAAAAACGCTCTCGGGTGCTTTAGAGTGCCGAGTTTATCACTGCGCATGAAGAAATGACCAACTCCAACGTTTGGTTTATGTTTTATAAGCATTTTTAATTTTATTGCTTAAATCGCATTTTCTCGGCGAGCTGAGCACTTTTTCTGAAATGTGCCGCTCCCGTCACTCTGGTTAGGTTGGCATCGAAAAAAACGCTCTCGGGTGCTTTAGAGTGCCGAGTTTATCACTGCGCATGAAGAAATGACCACCTCCAACGTTTGGTTTATGTTTTATAAGCATTTTTAATTTTATTGCTTAAATCGCATTTTCTCGGCGAGCTGAGCACTTTTTCTGAATTGTGCCGCTCCCGTCACTCTGGTTAGGTTGGCATCGAATAAAACGCTCTCGGGTGCTTTAGAGTGCCGAGTTTATCACTGCGCAGGAAGAAATGACCACCTCCAACGTTTGGTTTATGTTTTATAAGCATTTTTAATTTTATTGCTTAAATCGCATTTTCTCGGCGAGCTGAGCACTTTTTCTGAATTGTGCCGCTCCCGTCACTCTGGTTAGGTTGGCATCCAAAAAAACGCTCTCGGGTGCTTTAGAGTGCCGAGTTTATCACTGCGCATGAAGAAATGACCACCTCCAACGTTTGGTTTAGGTTTTATAAGCATTTTTAATTTTATTGCTTAAATCGCATTTTCTCGGCGAGCTGAGCGCTTTTTCTGAATTGTGCCGCTCCCGTCACTCTGGTTAGGTTGGCATCGAAAAAAAACGCTCTCGGGTGCTTTAGAGTGCCGAGTTTATCACTGTGCATGAAGAAATGACCACCTCCAACGTTTGGTTTATGTTTTATAAGCATTTTTAATTTTATTGCTTAAATCGCATTTTCTCGGCGAGCTGAGCACTTTTTCTGAATTGTGCCGCTCCCGTCACTCTGGTTAGGTTGGCATGGAAAAAAACGCTCTCGGGTGCTTTAGAGTGCCGAGTTTATCACTGCGCATGAAGAAATGACCACCTCCAACGTTTGGTTTATGTTTTATAAGCATTTTTAATTTTATTGCTTAAATCGCATTTTCTCGGCGAGCTGAGCACTTTTTCTGAATTGTGCCGCTCCCGTCACTCTGGTTAGGTTGGCATGGAAAAAAACGCTCTCGGGTGCTTTAGAGTGCCGAGTTTATCACTGTGCATGAAGAAATGACCACCTCCAACGTTTGGTTTATGTTTTATAAGCATTTTTAATTTTATTGCTTAAATCGCATTTTCTCGGCGAGCTGAGCACTTTTTCTGAATTGTGCCGCTCCCGTCACTCTGGTTAGGTTGGCATCGAAAAAAACGCTCTCGGGTGCTTTAGAGTGCCGAGTTTATCACTGCGCATGAAGAAATGACCACCTCCAACGTTTGGTTTATGTTTTATAAGCATTTTTAATTTTATTGCTTAAATCGCATTTTCTCGGCGAGCTGAGCACTTTTTCTGAATTGTGCCGCTCCCGTCACTCTGGTTAGGTTGGCATGGAAAAAAACGCTCTCGGGTGCTTTAGAGTGCCGAGTTTATTACTGCGTAATAAGAAATGACCATCTACAACGTTTGGTTTATATTTTATAAGCATTTTTAATTTTATTGCTTAAATCGCATTTTCTCGGCGAGCTGAGCACTTTTTCTGAATTGTGCCGCTCCCGTCACTCTGTTTAGGTTGGCATGGAAAAAAACGCTCTCGGGTGCTTTAGAGTGCCGAGTTTATCACTGCGCATGAAGAAAAGACCACCTCCAACGTTTGGTTTATGTTTTATAAGCATTTTTAATTTTATTGCTTAAATCGCATTTTCTCGGCGAGCTGAGCGCTTTTTCTGTATTGTGCCGCTCCCGTCACTCTGGTTAGGTTGGCATCGAAAAAACGCTCTCGGGTGCTTTAGAGTGCCGAGTTTATTACTGCGTAATAAGAAATGACCATTTACAACGTTTGGTTTATGTTTTATAAGCATTTTTAATTTTATTGCTTAAATCGCATTTTCTCGGCGAGCTGAGCACTTTTTCTGAATTGTGCCGCTCCCGTCACTCTGGTTAGGTTGGCATCGAAAAAAACGCTCTCGGGTGCTTTAGAGTGCCGAGTTTATCACTGTGCATGAAGAAATGACCACCTCCAACGTTTGGTTTATGTTTTATAAGCATTTTTAATTTTATTGCTTAAATCGCATTTTCTCGGCGAGCTGAGCGCTTTTTCTGAATTGTGCCGCTCCCGTCACTCTGGTTAGGTTGGCATCGAAAAAAACGCTCTCGGGTGCTTTAGAGTGCCGAGTTTATCACTGCGCATGAAGAAATGACCACCTCCAACGTTTGGTTTATGTTTTATAAGCATTTTTAATTTTACTGCTTAAATCGCATTTTCTCGGCGAGCTGAGCACTTTTTCTGAATTGTGCCGCTCCCGCCACTCTGGTTAGGTTGGCATCAAATAAAACGCTCTCGGGTGCTTTAGAGTGCCGAGTTTATCACTGCGCATGAAGAAATGACCACCTCCAACGTTTGGTTTATGTTTTATAAGCATTTTTAATTTTATTGCTTAAATCGCATTTTCTCGGCGAGCTGAGCACTTTTTCTGAATTGTGCCGCTCCCGTCACTCTGGTTAGGTTGGCATGGAAAAAAACGCTCTCGGGTGCTTTAGAGTGCCGAGTTTATCACTGCGCATGAAGAAATGACCACCTCCAACGTTTGGTTTATGTTTTATAAGCATTTTTAATTTTATTGCTTAAATCGCATTTTCTCGGCGAGCTGAGCACTTTTTCTGAATTGTGCCGCTCCCGTCACTCTGGTTAGGTTGGCATGGAAAAAAACGCTCTCGGGTGCTTTAGAGTGCCGAGTTTATCACTGCGCATGAAGAAATGACCACCTCCAACGTTTGGTTTATGTTTTATAAGCATTTTTAATTTTATTGCTTAAATCGCATTTTCTCGGCGAGCTGAGCACTTTTTCTGAATTGTGCCGCTCCCGTCACTCTGGTTAGGTTGGCATCGAATAAAACGCTCTCGGGTGCTTTAGAGTCCCGAGTTTATCACTGCGCATGAAGAAATGACCACCTCCAACGTTTGGTTTATGTTTTATAAGCATTTTTAATTTTATTGCTTAAATCGCATTTCCTCGGCGAGCTGAGCACTTTTTCTGAATTGTGCCGCTCCCGTCACTCTGGTTAGGTTGGCATGGAAAAAAACGCTCTCGGGTGCTTTAGAGTGCCGAGTTTATCACTGCGCATGAAGAAATGACCACCTCCAACGTTTGGTTTATGTTTTATAAGCATTTTTAATTTTATTGCTTAAATCGCATTTTCTCGGCGAGCTGAGCACTTTTTCTGAATTGTGCCGCTCCCGTCACTCTGGTTAGGTTGGCATGGAAAAAAACGCTCTCGGGTGCTTTAGATTGCCGAGTTTATTACTGCGTAATAAGAAATGACCATCTACAACGTTTGGTTTATGTTTTATAAGCATTTTTAATTTTATTGCTTAAATCGCATTTTCTCGGCGAGCTGAGCACTTTTTCTGAATTGTGCCGCTCCCGTCACTCTGGTTAGGTTGGCATCGAAAAAAACGCTCTCGGGTGCTTTAGAGTGCCGAGTTTATCACTGCGCATGAAGAAATGACCACCTCCAACGTTTGGTTTATGTTTTATAAGCATTTTTAATTTTATTGCTTAAATCGCATTTTCTCGGCGAGCTGAGCACTTTTTCTGAATTGTGCCGCTCCCGTCACTCTGGTTAGGTTGGCATGGAAAAAAACGCTCTCGGGTGCTTTAGAGTGCCGAGTTTATTACTGCGTAATAAGAAATGACCATCTACAACGTTTGGTTTATGTTTTATAAGCATTTTTAATTTTATTGCTTAAATCGCATTTTCTCGGCGAGCTGAGCACTTTTTCTGAATTGTGCCGCTCCCGTCACTCTGTTTAGGTTGGCATGGAAAAAAACGCTCTCGGGTGCTTTAGAGTGCCGAGTTTATCACTGCACATGAAGAAAAGACCACCTCCAACGTTTGGTTTATGTTTTATAAGCATTTTTAATTTTATTGCTTAAATCGCATTTTCTCGGCGAGCTGAGCGCTTTTTCTGAATTGTGCCGCTCCCGTCACTCTGGTTAGGTTGGCATCGAAAAAAACGCTCTCGGGTGCTTTAGAGTGCCGAGTTTATTACTGCGTAATAAGAAATGACCATTTACAACGTTTGGTTTATGTTTTATAAGCATTTTTAATTTTATTGCTTAAATCGCATTTTCTCGGCGAGCTGAGCACTTTTTCTGAATTGTGCCGCTCCCGTCACTCTGGTTAGGTTGGCATCGAAAAAAACGCTCTCGGGTGCTTTAGAGTGCCGAGTTTATCACTGCGCATGAAGAAATGACCACCTCCAACGTTTGGTTTATGTTTTATAAGCATTTTTAATTTTATTGCTTAAATCGCATTTTCTCGGCGAGCTGAGCACTTTTTCTGAATTGTGCCGCTCCCGTCACTCTGGTTAGGTTGGCATCGAAAAAAACGCTCTCGGGTGCTTTAGAGTGCCGAGTTTATCACTGCGCATGAAGAAATGACCACCTCCAACGTTTGGTTTATGTTTTATAAGCATTTTTAATTTTATTGCTTAAATCGCATTTTCTCGGCGAGCTGAGCACTTTTTCTGAATTGTGCCGCTCCCGTCACTCTGGTTAGGTTGGCATCGAAAAAAACGCTCTCGGGTGCTTTAGAGTGCCGAGTTTATCACTGCGCATGAAGAAATGACCACCTCCAACGTTTGGTTTATGTTTTATAAGCATTTTTAATTTTATTGCTTAAATCGCATTTTCTCGGCGAGCTGAGCACTTTTTCTGAATTGTGCCGCTCCCGTCACTCTGTTTAGGTTGGCATGGAAAAAAACGCTCTCGGGTGCTTTAGAGTGCCGAGTTTATCACTGCACATGAAGAAAAGACCACCTCCAACGTTTGGTTTATGTTTTATAAGCATTTTTAATTTTATTGCTTAAATCGCATTTTCTCGGTGAGCTGAGCGCTTTTTCTGAATTGTGCCGCTCCCGTCACTCTGGTTAGGTTGGCATCGAAAAAAACGCTCTCGGGTGCTTTAGAGTGCCGAGTTTATTACTGCGTAATAAGAAATGACCATTTACAACGTTTGGTTTATGTTTTATAAGCATTTTTAATTTTAATGCTTAAATCGCATTTTCTCGGCGAGCTGAGCACTTTTTCTGAATTGTGCCGCTCCCGTCACTCTGGTTAGGTTGGCATCGAAAAAAACGCTCTCGGGTGCTTTAGAGTGCCGAGTTTATCACTGTGCATGAAGAAATGACCACCTCCAACGTTTGGTTTATGTTTTATAAGCATTTTTAATTTTATTGCTTAAATCGCATTTTCTCGGCGAGCTGAGCGCTTTTTCTGAATTGTGCCGCTCCCGTCACTCTGGTTAGGTTGGCATCGAAAAAAACGCTCTCGGGTGCTTTAGAGTGCCGAGTTTATTACTGCGTAATAAGAAATGACCATCTACAACGTTTGGTTTATGTTTTATAAGCATTTTTAATTTTATTGCTTAAATCGCATTTTCTCGGCGAGCTGAGCACTTTTTCTGAATTGTGCCGCTCCCGTCACTCTGGTTAGGTTGGCATCGAAAAAAACGCTCTCGGGTGCTTTAGAGTGCCGAGTTTATCACTGTGCATGAAGAAATGACCACCTCCAACGTTTGGTTTATGTTTTATAAGCATTTTTAATTTTATTGCTTAAATCGCATTTTCTCGGCGAGCTGAGCGCTTTTTCTGAATTGTGCCGCTCCCGTCACTCTGGTTAGGTTGGCATCGAAAAAAACGCTCTTGGGTGCTTTAGAGTGCCGAGTTTATCACTGCGCATGAAGAAATGACCACCTCCAACGTTTGGTTTATGTTTTATAAGCATTTTTAATTTTATTGCTTAAATCGCATTTTCTCGGCGAGCTGAGCACTTTTTCTGAATTGTGCCGCTCCCGTCACTCTGGTTAGGTTGGCATCGAAAAAAACGCTCTCGGGTGCTTTAGAGTGCCGAGTTTATCACTGCGCATGAAGAAATGACCAACTCCAACGTTTGGTTTATGTTTTATAAGCATTTTTAATTTTATTGCTTAAATCGCATTTTCTCGGCGAGCTGAGCACTTTTTCTGAATTGTGCCGCTCCCGTCACTCTGGTTAGGTTGGCATCGAAAAAAACGCTCTCGGGTGCTTTAGAGTGCCGAGTTTATCACTGCGCATGAAGAAATGACCACCTCCAACGTTTGGTTTATGTTTTATAAGCATTTTTAATTTTATTGCTTAAATCGCATTTTCTCGGCGAGCTGAGCACTTTTTCTGAATTGTGCCGCTCCCGTCACTCTGGTTAGGTTGGCATCGAATAAAACGCTCTCGGGTGCTTTAGAGTGCCGAGTTTATCACTGCGCATGAAGAAATGACCACCTCCAACGTTTGGTTTATGTTTTATAAGCATTTTTAATTTTATTGCTTAAATCGCATTTTCTCGGCGAGCTGAGCACTTTTTCTGAATTGTGCCGCTCCCGTCACTCTGGTTAGGTTGGCATGGAAAAAAACGCTCTCGGGTGCTTTAGAGTGCCGAGTTTATCACTGCGCATGAAGAAATGACCACCTCCAACGTTTGGTTTATGTTTTATAAGCATTTTTAATTTTATTGCTTAAATCGCATTTTCTCGGCGAGCTGAGCACTTTTTCTGAATTGTGCCGCTCCCGTCACTCTGGTTAGGTTGGCATGGAAAAAAACGCTCTCGGGTGCTTTAGAGTGCCGAGTTTATTACTGCGTAATAAGAAATGACCATCTACAACGTTTGGTTTATGTTTTATAAGCATTTTAAATTTTATTGCTTAAATTGCATTTTCTCGGCGAGCTGAGCACTTTTTCTGAATTGTGCCGCTCCCGTCACTCTGGTTAGGTTGGCATCGAAAAAAACGCTCTCGGGTGCTTTAGAGTGCCGAGTTTATCACTGCGCATGAAGAAATGACCACCTCCAACGTTTGGTTTATGTTTTATAAGCATTTTTAATTTTATTGCTTAAATCGCATTTTCTCGGCGAGCTGAGCACTTTTTCTGAATTGTGCCGCTCCCGTCACTCTGGTTAGGTTGGCATCGAAAAAAACGCTCTCGGGTGCTTTAGAGTGCCGAGTTTATCACTGCGCATGAAGAAATGACCACCTCCAACGTTTGGTTTATGTTTTATAAGCATTTTTAATTTTATTGCTTAAATCGCATTTTCTCGGCGAGCTGAGCGCTTTTTCTGAATTGTGCCGCTCCCGTCACTCTGGTTAGGTTGGCATCGAAAAAAACGCTCTCGGGTGCTTTAGAGTGCCGAGTTTATCACTGCGCATGAAGAAATGACCACCTCCAACGTTTGGTTTATGTTTTATAAGCATTTTTAATTTTATTGCTTAAATCGCATTTTCTCGGCGAGCTGAGCGCTTTTTCTGAATTGTGCCGCTCCCGTCACTCTGGTTAGGTTGGCATCGAAAAAAACGCTCTCGGGTGCTTTAGAGTGCCGAGTTTATCACTGCGCATGAAGAAATGACCACCTCCAACGTTTGGTTTATGTTTTATAAGCATTTTTAATTTTATTGCTTAAATCGCATTTTCTCGGCGAGCTGAGCACTTTTTCTGAATTGTGCCGCTCCCGTCACTCTGGTTAGGTTGGCATCGAATAAAACGCTCTCGGGTGCTTTAGAGTCCCGAGTTTATCACTGCGCATGAAGAAATGACCACCTCCAACGTTTGGTTTATGTTTTATAAGCATTTTTAATTTTATTGCTTAAATCGCATTTTCTCGGCGAGCTGAGCACTTTTTCTGAATTGTGCCGCTCCCGTCACTCTGGTTAGGTTGGCATCGAAAAAAACGCTCTCGGGTGCTTTAGAGTGCCGAGTTTATCACTGCGCATGAAGAAATGACCACCTCCAACGTTTGGTTTATGTTTTATAAGCATTTTTAATTTTATTGCTTAAATCGCATTTTCTCGGCGAGCTGAGCACTTTTTCTGAATTGTGCCGCTCCCGTCACTCTGGTTAGGTTGGCATCGAAAAAAACGCTCTCGGGTGCTTTAGAGTGCCGAGTTTATCACTGTGCATGAAGAAATGACCACCTCCAACGTTTGGTTTATGTTTTATAAGCATTTTTAATTTTATTGCTTAAATCGCATTTTCTCGGCGAGCTGAGCGCTTTTTCTGAATTGTGCCGCTCCCGTCACTCTGGTTAGGTTGGCATGGAAAAAAACGCTCTCGGGTGCTTTAGAGTGCCGAGTTTATCACTGCGCATGAAGAAATGACCACCTCCAACGTTTGGTTTATGTTTTATAAGCATTTTTAATTTTATTGCTTAAATCGCATTTTCTCGGCGAGCTGAGCGCTTTTTCTGAATTGTGCCGCTCCCGTCACTCTGGTTAGGTTGGCATCGAAAAAAACGCTCTCGGGTGCTTTAGAGTGCCGAGTTTATCACTGCGCATGAAGAAATGACCACCTCCAACGTTTGGTTTATGTTTTATAAGCATTTTTAATTTTATTGCTTAAATCGCATTTACTCGGCGAGCTGAGCACTTTTTCTGAATTGTGCCGCTCCCGTCACTCTGGTTAGGTTGGCATCGAAAAAAACGCTCTCGGGTGCTTTAGAGTGCCGAGTTTATCACTGCGCATGAAGAAATGACCACCTCCAACGTTTGGTTTATGTTTTATAAGCATTTTTAATTTTATTGCTTAAATCGCATTTTCTCGGCGAGCTGAGCACTTTTTCTGAATTGTGCCGCTCCCGTCACTCTGGTTAGGTTGGCATGGAAAAAAACGCTCTCGGGTGCTTTAGAGTGCCGAGTTTATCACTGTGCATGAAGAAATGACCACCTCCAACGTTTGGTTTATGTTTTATAAGCATTTTTAATTTTATTGCTTAAATCGCATTTTCTCGGCGAGCTGAGCGCTTTTTCTGAATTGTGCCGCTCCCGTCACTCTGGTTAGGTTGGCATCGAAAAAAACGCTCTCGGGTGCTTTAGAGTGCCGAGTTTATTACTGCGTAATAAGAAATGACCATCTACAACGTTTGGTTTATGTTTTATAAGCATTTTTAATTTTATTGCTTAAATCGCATTTTCTCGGCGAGCTGAGCACTTTTTCTGAATTGTGCCGCTCCCGTCACTCTGGTTAGGTTGGCATCGAAAAAAACGCTCTCGGGTGCTTTAGAGTGCCGAGTTTATCACTGTGCATGAAGAAATGACCACCTCCAACGTTTGGTTTATGTTTTATAAGCATTTTTAATTTTATTGCTTAAATCGCATTTTCTCGGCGAGCTGAGCGCTTTTTCTGAATTGTGCCGCTCCCGTCACTCTGGTTAGGTTGGCATCGAAAAAAACGCTCTTGGGTGCTTTAGAGTGCCGAGTTTATCACTGCGCATGAAGAAATGACCACCTCCAACGTTTGGTTTATGTTTTATAAGCATTTTTAATTTTATTGCTTAAATCGCATTTTCTCGGCGAGCTGAGCACTTTTTCTGAATTGTGCCGCTCCCGTCACTCTGGTTAGGTTGGCATCGAAAAAAACGCTCTCGGGTGCTTTAGAGTGCCGAGTTTATCACTGCGCATGAAGAAATGACCAACTCCAACGTTTGGTTTATGTTTTATAAGCATTTTTAATTTTATTGCTTAAATCGCATTTTCTCGGCGAGCTGAGCACTTTTTCTGAATTGTGCCGCTCCCGTCACTCTGGTTAGGTTGGCATCGAAAAAAACGCTCTCGGGTGCTTTAGAGTGCCGAGTTTATCACTGCGCATGAAGAAATGACCACCTCCAACGTTTGGTTTATGTTTTATAAGCATTTTTAATTTTATTGCTTAAATCGCATTTTCTCGGCGAGCTGAGCACTTTTTCTGAATTGTGCCGCTCCCGTCACTCTGGTTAGGTTGGCATCGAATAAAACGCTCTCGGGTGCTTTAGAGTGCCGAGTTTATCACTGCGCATGAAGAAATGACCACCTCCAACGTTTGGTTTATGTTTTATAAGCATTTTTAATTTTATTGCTTAAATCGCATTTTCTCGGCGAGCTGAGCACTTTTTCTGAATTGTGCCGCTCCCGTCACTCTGGTTAGGTTGGCATGGAAAAAAACGCTCTCGGGTGCTTTAGAGTGCCGAGTTTATCACTGCGCATGAAGAAATGACCACCTCCAACGTTTGGTTTATGTTTTATAAGCATTTTTAATTTTATTGCTTAAATCGCATTTTCTCGGCGAGCTGAGCACTTTTTCTGAATTGTGCCGCTCCCGTCACTCTGGTTAGGTTGGCATGGAAAAAAACGCTCTCGGGTGCTTTAGAGTGCCGAGTTTATTACTGCGTAATAAGAAATGACCATCTACAACGTTTGGTTTATGTTTTATAAGCATTTTAAATTTTATTGCTTAAATTGCATTTTCTCGGCGAGCTGAGCACTTTTTCTGAATTGTGCCGCTCCCGTCACTCTGGTTAGGTTGGCATCGAAAAAAACGCTCTCGGGTGCTTTAGAGTGCCGAGTTTATCACTGCGCATGAAGAAATGACCACCTCCAACGTTTGGTTTATGTTTTATAAGCATTTTTAATTTTATTGCTTAAATCGCATTTTCTCGGCGAGCTGAGCACTTTTTCTGAATTGTGCCGCTCCCGTCACTCTGGTTAGGTTGGCATCGAAAAAAACGCTCTCGGGTGCTTTAGAGTGCCGAGTTTATCACTGCGCATGAAGAAATGACCACCTCCAACGTTTGGTTTATGTTTTATAAGCATTTTTAATTTTATTGCTTAAATCGCATTTTCTCGGCGAGCTGAGCGCTTTTTCTGAATTGTGCCGCTCCCGTCACTCTGGTTAGGTTGGCATCGAAAAAAACGCTCTCGGGTGCTTTAGAGTGCCGAGTTTATCACTGCGCATGAAGAAATGACCACCTCCAACGTTTGGTTTATGTTTTATAAGCATTTTTAATTTTATTGCTTAAATCGCATTTTCTCGGCGAGCTGAGCGCTTTTTCTGAATTGTGCCGCTCCCGTCACTCTGGTTAGGTTGGCATGGAAAAAAACGCTCTCGGGTGCTTTAGAGTGCCGAGTTTATCACTGCGCATGAAGAAATGACCACCTCCAACGTTTGGTTTATGTTTTATAAGCATTTTTAATTTTATTGCTTAAATCGCATTTTCTCGGCGAGCTGAGCGCTTTTTCTGAATTGTGCCGCTCCCGTCACTCTGGTTAGGTTGGCATCGAAAAAAACGCTCTCGGGTGCTTTAGAGTGCCGAGTTTATCACTGCGCATGAAGAAATGACCACCTCCAACGTTTGGTTTATGTTTTATAAGCATTTTTAATTTTATTGCTTAAATCGCATTTACTCGGCGAGCTGAGCACTTTTTCTGAATTGTGCCGCTCCCGTCACTCTGGTTAGGTTGGCATCGAAAAAAACGCTCTCGGGTGCTTTAGAGTGCCGAGTTTATCACTGCGCATGAAGAAATGACCACCTCCAACGTTTGGTTTATGTTTTATAAGCATTTTTAATTTTATTGCTTAAATCGCATTTTCTCGGCGAGCTGAGCACTTTTTCTGAATTGTGCCGCTCCCGTCACTCTGGTTAGGTTGGCATGGAAAAAAACGCTCTCGGGTGCTTTAGAGTGCCGAGTTTATCACTGCGCATGAAGAAATGACCACCTCCAACGTTTGGTTTATGTTTTATAAGCATTTTTAATTTTATTGCTTAAATCGCATTTTCTCGGCGAGCTGAGCGCTTTTTCTGAATTGTGCCGCTCCCGTCACTCTGGTTAGGTTGGCATCGAATAAAACGCACTCGGGTGCTTTAGAGTGCCGAGTTTATCACTGCGCATGAAGAAATGACCACCTCCAACGTTTGGTTTATGTTTTATAAGCATTTTTAATTTTATTGCTTAAATCGCATTTTCTCGGCGAGCTGAGCACTTTTTCTGAATTGTGCCGCTCCCGTCACTCTGGTTAGGTTGGCATGGAAAAAAACGCTCTCGGGTGCTTTAGAGTGCCGAGTTTATTACTGCGTAATAAGAAATGACCATCTACAACGTTTGGTTTATGTTTTATAAGCATTTTTAATTTTATTGCTTAAATCGCATTTTCTCGGCGAGCTGAGCACTTTTTCTGAATTGTGCCGCTCCCGTCACTCTGGTTAGGTTGGCATCGAAAAAAACGCTCTCGGGTGCTTTAGAGTGCCGAGTTTATCACTGCGCATGAAGAAATGACCACCTCCAACGTTTGGTTTATGTTTTATAAGCATTTTTAATTTTATTGCTTAAATCGCATTTTCTCGGCGAGCTGAGCACTTTTTCTGAATTGTGCCGCTCCCGTCACTCTGGTTAGGTTGGCATGGAAAAAAACGCTCTCGGGTGCTTTAGAGTGCCGAGTTTATTACTGCGTAATAAGAAATGACCATCTACAACGTTTGGTTTATGTTTTATAAGCATTTTTAATTTTATTGCTTAAATCGCATTTTCTCGGCGAGCTGAGCACTTTTTCTGAATTGTGCCGCTCCCGTCACTCTGTTTAGGTTGGCATGGAAAAAAACGCTCTCGGGTGCTTTAGAGTGCCGAGTTTATCACTGCACATGAAGAAAAGACCACCTCCAACGTTTGGTTTATGTTTTATAAGCATTTTTAATTTTATTGCTTAAATCGCATTTTCTCGGCGAGCTGAGCGCTTTTTCTGAATTGTGCCGCTCCCGTCACTCTGGTTAGGTTGGCATCGAAAAAAACGCTCTCGGGTGCTTTAGAGTGCCGAGTTTATTACTGCGTAATAAGAAATGACCATTTACAACGTTTGGTTTATGTTTTATAAGCATTTTTAATTTTATTGCTTAAATCGCATTTTCTCGGCGAGCTGAGCACTTTTTCTGAATTGTGCCGCTCCCGTCACTCTGGTTAGGTTGGCATCGAAAAAAACGCTCTCGGGTGCTTTAGAGTGCCGAGTTTATCACTGCGCATGAAGAAATGACCACCTCCAACGTTTGGTTTATGTTTTATAAGCATTTTTAATTTTATTGCTTAAATCGCATTTTCTCGGCGAGCTGAGCACTTTTTCTGAATTGTGCCGCTCCCGTCACTCTGGTTAGGTTGGCATCGAAAAAAACGCTCTCGGGTGCTTTAGAGTGCCGAGTTTATCACTGCGCATGAAGAAATGACCACCTCCAACGTTTGGTTTATGTTTTATAAGCATTTTTAATTTTATTGCTTAAATCGCATTTTCTCGGCGAGCTGAGCGCTTTTTCTGAATTGTGCCGCTCCCGTCACTCTGGTTAGGTTGGCATCGAAAAAAACGCTCTCGGGTGCTTTAGAGTGCCGAGTTTATCACTGCGCATGAAGAAATGACCACCTCCAACGTTTGGTTTATGTTTTATAAGCATTTTTAATTTTATTGCTTAAATCGCATTTTCTCGGCGAGCTGAGCACTTTTTCTGAATTGTGCCGCTCCCGTCACTCTGGTTAGGTTGGCATCGAAAAAAACGCTCTCGGGTGCTTTAGAGTGCCGAGTTTATCACTGCGCATGAAGAAATGACCACCTCCAACGTTTGGTTTATGTTTTATAAGCATTTTTAATTTTATTGCTTAAATCGCATTTTCTCGGCGAGCTGAGCGCTTTTTCTGAATTGTGCCGCTCCCGTCACTCTGGTTAGGTTGGCATCGAAAAAAACGCTCTCGGGTGCTTTAGAGTGCCGAGTTTATCACTGCGCATGAAGAAATGACCACCTCCAACGTTTGGTTTATGTTTTATAAGCATTTTTAATTTTATTGCTTAAATCGCATTTTCTCGGCGAGCTGAGCACTTTTTCTGAATTGTGCCGCTCCCGTCACTCTGGTTAGGTTGGCATGGAAAAAAACGCTCTCGGGTGCTTTAGAGTGCCGAGTTTATCACCGCGCATGAAGAAATGACCACCTCCAACGTTTGGTTTATGTTTTATAAGCATTTTTAATTTTATTGCTTAAATCGCATTTTCTCGGCGAGCTGAGCGCTTTTTCTGAATTGTGCCGCTCCCGTCACTCTGGTTAGGTTGGCATCGAATAAAACGCTCTCGGGTGCTTTAGAGTGCCGAGTTTATCACTGCGCATGAAGAAATGACCACCTCCAACGTTTGGTTTATGTTTTATAAGCATTTTTAATTTTATTGCTTAAATCGCATTTTCTCGGCGAGCTGAGCACTTTTTCTGAATTGTGCCGCTCCCGTCACTCTGGTTAGGTTGGCATGGAAAAAAACGCTCTCGGGTGCTTTAGAGTGCCGAGTTTATTACTGCGTAATAAGAAATGACCATCTACAACGTTTGGTTTATGTTTTATAAGCATTTTTAATTTTATTGCTTAAATCGCATTTTCTCGGCGAGCTGAGCACTTTTTCTGAATTGTGCCGCTCCCGTCACTCTGGTTAGGTTGGCATGGAAAAAAACGCTCTCGGGTGCTTTAGAGTGCCGAGTTTATCACTGCGCATGAAGAAATGACCACCTCCAACGTTTGGTTTATGTTTTATAAGCATTTTTAATTTTATTGCTTAAATCGCATTTTCTCGGCGAGCTGAGCACTTTTTCTGAATTGTGCCGCTCCCGTCACTCTGGTTAGGTTGGCATGGAAAAAAACGCTCTCGGGTGCTTTAGAGTGCCGAGTTTATTACTGCGTAATAAGAAATGACCACCTCCAACGTTTGGTTTATGTTTTATAAGCATTTTTAATTTTATTGCTTAAATCGCATTTTCTCGGCGAGCTGAGCACTTTTTCTGAATTGTGCCGCTCCCGTCACTCTGGTTAGGTTGGCATGGAAAAAAACGCTCTCGGGTGCTTTAGAGTGCCGAGTTTATCACTGCGCATGAAGAAATGACCACCTCCAACGTTTGGTTTATGTTTTATAAGCATTTTTAATTTTATTGCTTAAATCGCATTTTCTCGGCGAGCTGAGCACTTTTTCTGAATTGTGCCGCTCCCGTCACTCTGGTTAGGTTGGCATCGAAAAAAACGCTCTCGGGTGCTTTAGAGTGCCGAGTTTATCACTGTGCATGAAGAAATGACCACCTCCAACGTTTGGTTTATGTTTTATAAGCATTTTTAATTTTATTGCTTAAATCGCATTTTCTCGGCGAGCTGAGCACTTTTTCTGAATTGTGCCGCTCCCGTCACTCTGGTTAGGTTGGCATGGAAAAAAACGCTCTCGGGTGCTTTAGAGTGCCGAGTTTATCACTGCGCATGAAGAAATGACCACCTCCAACGTTTGGTTTATGTTTTATAAGCATTTTTAATTTTATTGCTTAAATCGCATTTTCTCGGCGAGCTGAGCACTTTTTCTGAATTGTGCCGCTCCCGTCACTCTGGTTAGGTTGGCATCGAAAAAACCGCTCTCGGGTGCTTTAGAGTGCCGAGTTTATCACTGCGCATGAAGAAATGACCACCTCCAACGTTTGGTTTATGTTTTATAAGCATTTTTAATTTTATTGCTTAAATCGCATTTTCTCGGCGAGCTGAGCACTTTTTCTGAATTGTGCCACTCCCGTCACTCTGGTTAGGTTGGCATGGAAAAAAACGCTCTCGGGTGCTTTAGAGTGCCGAGTTTATCACTGTGCATGAAGAAATGACCACCTCCAACGTTTGGTTTATGTTTTATAAGCATTTTTAATTTTATTGCTTAAATCGCATTTTCTCGGCGAGCTGAGCACTTTTTCTGAATTGTGCCGCTCCCGTCACTCTGGTTAGGTTGGCATGGAAAAAAACGCTCTCGGGTGCTTTAGAGTGCCGAGTTTATTACTGCGTAATAAGAAATGACCATCTACAACGTTTGGTTTATGTTTTATAAGCATTTTTAATTTTATTGCTTAAATCGCATTTTCTCGGCGAGCTGAGCACTTTTTCTGAATTGTGCCGCTCCCGTCACTCTGTTTAGGTTGGCATGGAAAAAAACGCTCTCGGGTGCTTTAGAGTGCCGAGTTTATCACTGCGCATGAAGAAAAGACCACCTCCAACGTTTGGTTTATGTTTTATAAGCATTTTTAATTTTATTGCTTAAATCGCATTTTCTCGGCGAGCTGAGCACTTTTTCTGAATTGTGCCGCTCCTGTCACTCTGGTTAGGTTGGCATGGAAAAAAACGCTCTCGGGTGCTTTAGAGTGCCGAGTTTATCACTGCGCATGAAGAAATGACCACCTCCAACGTTTGGTTTATGTTTTATAAGCATTTTTAATTTTATTGCTTAAATCGCATTTTCTCGGCGAGCTGAGCACTTTTTCTGAATTGTGCCGCTCCCGTCACTCTGGTTAGGCATGGAAAAAAACGCTCTCGGGTGCTTTAGAGTGCCGAGTTTATCACTGCGCATGAAGAAATGGCCACCTCCAACGTTTGGTTTATGTTTTATAAGCATTTTTAATTTTATTGCTTAAATCGCATTTTCTCGGCGAGCTGAGCACTTTTTCTGAATTGTGCCGCTCCCGTCACTCTGGTTAGGTTGGCATGGAAAAAAACGCTCTCGGGTGCTTTAGAGTGCCGAGTTTATCACTGCGCATGAAGAAATGGCCACCTCCAACGTTTGGTTTATGTTTTATAAGCATTTCTAATTTTATTGCTTAAATCGCATTTTCTCGGCGAGCTGAGCACTTTTTCTGAATTGTGCCGCTCCCGTCACTCTGGTTAGGTTGGCATGGAAAAAAACGCTCTCGGGTGCTTTAGAGTGCCGAGTTTATCACTGCGCATGAAGAAATGACCACCTCCAACGTTTGGTTTATGTTTTATAAGCATTTTTAATTTTATTGCTTAAATCGCATTTTCTCGGCGAGCTGAGCGCTTTTTCTGAATTGTGCCGCTCCCGTCACTCTGGTTAGGTTGGCATCGAAAAAAACGCTCTCGGGTGCTTTAGAGTGCCGAGTTTATCACTGCGCATGAAGAAATGACCACCTCCAACGTTTGGTTTATGTTTTATAAGCATTTTTAATTTTATTGCTTAAATCGCATTTTCTCGGCGAGCTGAGCACTTTTTCTGAATTGTGCCGCTCCCGTCACTCTGGTTAGGTTGGCATCGAAAAAAACGCTCTCGGGTGCTTTAGAGTGCCGAGTTTATCACTGCGCATGAAGAAATGACCACCTCCAACGTTTGGTTTATGTTTTATAAGCATTTTTAATTTTATTGCTTAAATCGCATTTTCTCGGCGAGCTGAGCGCTTTTTCTGAATTGTGCCGCTCCCGTCACTCTGGTTAGGTTGGCATCGAAAAAAACGCTCTCGGGTGCTTTAGAGTGCCGAGTTTATCACTGCGCATGAAGAAATGACCACCTCCAACGTTTGGTTTATGTTTTATAAGCATTTTTAATTTTATTGCTTAAATCGCATTTTCTCGGCGAGCTGAGCGCTTTTTCTGAATTGTGCCGCTCCCGTCACTCTGGTTAGGTTGGCATCGAAAAAAACGCTCTCGGGTGCTTTAGAGTGCCGAGTTTATCACTGCGCATGAAGAAATGACCACCTCCAACGTTTGGTTTATGTTTTATAAGCATTTTTAATTTTATTGCTTAAATCGCATTTTCTCGGCGAGCTGAGCACTTTTTCTGAATTGTGCCGCTCCCGTCACTCTGGTTAGGTTGGCATCGAATAAAACGCTCTCGGGTGCTTTAGAGTCCCGAGTTTATCACTGCGCATGAAGAAATGACCACCTCCAACGTTTGGTTTATGTTTTATAAGCATTTTTAATTTTATTGCTTAAATCGCATTTTCTCGGCGAGCTGAGCACTTTTTCTGAATTGTGCCGCTCCCGTCACTCTGGTTAGGTTGGCATCGAAAAAAACGCTCTCGGGTGCTTTAGAGTGCCGAGTTTATCACTGCGCATGAAGAAATGACCACCTCCAACGTTTGGTTTATGTTTTATAAGCATTTTTAATTTTATTGCTTAAATCGCATTTTCTCGGCGAGCTGAGCACTTTTTCTGAATTGTGCCGCTCCCGTCACTCTGGTTAGGTTGGCATCGAAAAAAACGCTCTCGGGTGCTTTAGAGTGCCGAGTTTATCACTGTGCATGAAGAAATGACCACCTCCAACGTTTGGTTTATGTTTTATAAGCATTTTTAATTTTATTGCTTAAATCGCATTTTCTCGGCGAGCTGAGCGCTTTTTCTGAATTGTGCCGCTCCCGTCACTCTGGTTAGGTTGGCATGGAAAAAAACGCTCTCGGGTGCTTTAGAGTGCCGAGTTTATCACTGCGCATGAAGAAATGACCACCTCCAACGTTTGGTTTATGTTTTATAAGCATTTTTAATTTTATTGCTTAAATCGCATTTTCTCGGCGAGCTGAGCGCTTTTTCTGAATTGTGCCGCTCCCGTCACTCTGGTTAGGTTGGCATCGAAAAAAACGCTCTCGGGTGCTTTAGAGTGCCGAGTTTATCACTGCGCATGAAGAAATGACCACCTCCAACGTTTGGTTTATGTTTTATAAGCATTTTTAATTTTATTGCTTAAATCGCATTTTCTCGGCGAGCTGAGCACTTTTTCTGAATTGTGCCGCTCCCGTCACTCTGGTTAGGTTGGCATCGAAAAAAACGCTCTCGGGTGCTTTAGAGTGCCGAGTTTATCACTGTGCATGAAGAAATGACCACCTCCAACGTTTGGTTTATGTTTTATAAGCATTTTTAATTTTATTGCTTAAATCGCATTTTCTCGGCGAGCTGAGCGCTTTTTCTGAATTGTGCCGCTCCCGTCACTCTGGTTAGGTTGGCATCGAAAAAAACGCTCTCGGGTGCTTTAGAGTGCCGAGTTTATCACTGCGCATGAAGAAATGACCACCTCCAACGTTTGGTTTATGTTTTATAAGCATTTTTAATTTTATTGCTTAAATCGCATTTTCTCGGCGAGCTGAGCACTTTTTCTGAATTGTGCCGCTCCCGTCACTCTGGTTAGGTTGGCATCGAAAAAAACGCTCTCGGGTGCTTTAGAGTGCCGAGTTTATCACTGCGCATGAAGAAATGACCACCTCCAACGTTTGGTTTATGTTTTATAAGCATTTTTAATTTTATTGCTTAAATCGCATTTTCTCGGCGAGCTGAGCGCTTTTTCTGAATTGTGCCGCTCCCGTCACTCTGGTTAGGTTGGCATCGAAAAAAACGCTCTCGGGTGCTTTAGAGTGCCGAGTTTATCACTGCGCATGAAGAAATGACCACCTCCAACGTTTGGTTTATGTTTTATAAGCATTTTTAATTTTATTGCTTAAATCGCATTTTCTCGGCGAGCTGAGCGCTTTTTCTGAATTGTGCCGCTCCCGTCACTCTGGTTAGGTTGGCATCGAAAAAAACGCTCTCGGGTGCTTTAGAGTGCCGAGTTTATCACTGCGCATGAAGAAATGACCACCTCCAACGTTTGGTTTATGTTTTATAAGCATTTTTAATTTTATTGCTTAAATCGCATTTTCTCGGCGAGCTGAGCACTTTTTCTGAATTGTGCCGCTCCCGTCACTCTGGTTAGGTTGGCATCGAATAAAACGCTTTCGGGTGCTTTAGAGTCCCGAGTTTATCACTGCGCATGAAGAAATGACCACCTCCAACGTTTGGTTTATGTTTTATAAGCATTTTTAATTTTATTGCTTAAATCGCATTTTCTCGGCGAGCTGAGCACTTTTTCTGAATTGTGCCGCTCCCGTCACTCTGGTTAGGTTGGCATCGAAAAAAACGCTCTCGGGTGCTTTAGAGTGCCGAGTTTATCACTGCGCATGAAGAAATGACCACCTCCAACGTTTGGTTTATGTTTTATAAGCATTTTTAATTTTATTGCTTAAATCGCATTTTCTCGGCGAGCTGAGCACTTTTTCTGAATTGTGCCGCTCCCGTCACTCTGGTTAGGTTGGCATCGAAAAAAACGCTCTCGGGTGCTTTAGAGTGCCGAGTTTATCACTGTGCATGAAGAAATGACCATATCCAACGTTTGGTTTATGTTTTATAAGCATTTTTAATTTTATTGCTTAAATCGCATTTTCTCGGCGAGCTGAGCGCTTTTTCTGAATTGTGCCGCTCCCGTCACTCTGGTTAGGTTGGCATGGAAAAAAACGCTCTCGGGTGCTTTAGAGTGCCGAGTTTATCACTGCGCATGAAGAAATGACCACCTCCAACGTTTGGTTTATGTTTTATAAGCATTTTTAATTTTATTGCTTAAATCGCATTTTCTCGGCGAGCTGAGCGCTTTTTCTGAATTGTGCCGCTCCCGTCACTCTGGTTAGGTTGGCATCGAAAAAAACGCTCTCGGGTGCTTTAGAGTGCCGAGTTTATCACTGCGCATGAAGAAATGAACACCTCCAACGTTTGGTTTATGTTTTATAAGCATTTTTAATTTTATTGCTTAAATCGCATTTACTCGGCGAGCTGAGCACTTTTTCTGAATTGTGCCGCTCCCGTCACTCTGGTTAGGTTGGCATCGAAAAAAACGCTCTTGGGTGCTTTAGAGTGCCGAGTTTATCACTGCGCATGAAGAAATGACCACCTCCAACGTTTGGTTTATGTTTTATAAGCATTTTTAATTTTATTGCTTAAATCGCATTTTCTCGGCGAGCTGAGCACTTTTTCTGAATTGTGCCGCTCCCGTCACTCTGGTTAGGTTGGCATGGAAAAAAACGCTCTCGGGTGCTTTAGAGTGCCGAGTTTATCACCGCGCATGAAGAAATGACCACCTCCAACGTTTGGTTTATGTTTTATAAGCATTTTTAATTTTATTGCTTAAATCGCATTTTCTCGGCGAGCTGAGCGCTTTTTCTGAATTGTGCCGCTCCCGTCACTCTGGTTAGGTTGGCATCGAATAAAACGCTCTCGGGTGCTTTAGAGTGCCGAGTTTATCACTGCGCATGAAGAAATGACCACCTCCAACGTTTGGTTTATGTTTTATAAGCATTTTTAATTTTATTGCTTAAATCGCATTTTCTCGGCGAGCTGAGCACTTTTTCTGAATTGTGCCGCTCCCGTCACTCTGGTTAGGTTGGCATGGAAAAAAACGCTCTCGGGTGCTTTAGAGTGCCGAGTTTATTACTGCGTAATAAGAAATGACCATCTACAACGTTTGGTTTATGTTTTATAAGCATTTTTAATTTTATTGCTTAAATCGCATTTTCTCGGCGAGCTGAGCACTTTTTCTGAATTGTGCCGCTCCCGTCACTCTGGTTAGGTTGGCATGGAAAAAAACGCTCTCGGGTGCTTTAGAGTGCCGAGTTTATCACTGCGCATGAAGAAATGACCACCTCCAACGTTTGGTTTATGTTTTATAAGCATTTTTAATTTTATTGCTTAAATCGCATTTTCTCGGCGAGCTGAGCACTTTTTCTGAATTGTGCCGCTCCCGTCACTCTGGTTAGGTTGGCATGGAAAAAAACGCTCTCGGGTGCTTTAGAGTGCCGAGTTTATCACTGCGCATGAAGAAATGACCACCTCCAACGTTTGGTTTATGTTTTATAAGCATTTTTAATTTTATTGCTTAAATCGCATTTTCTCGGCGAGCTGAGCACTTTTTCTGAATTGTGCCGCTCCCGTCACTCTGGTTAGGTTGGCATGGAAAAAAAGGCTCTCGGGTGCTTTAGAGTGCCGAGTTTATTACTGCGTAATAAGAAATGACCATCTACAACGTTTGGTTTATGTTTTATAAGCATTTTTAATTTTATTGCTTAAATCGCATTTTCTCGGCGAGCTGAGCACTTTTTCTGAATTGTGCCGCTCCCGTCACTCTGGTTAGGTTGGCATCGAAAAAAACGCTCTCGGGTGCTTTAGAGTGCCGAGTTTATCACTGCGCATGAAGAAATGACCACCTCCAACGTTTGGTTTATGTTTTATAAGCATTTTTAATTTTATTGCTTAAATCGCATTTTCTCGGCGAGCTGAGCACTTTTTCTGAATTGTGCCGCTCCCGTCACTCTGGTTAGGTTGGCATGGAAAAAAACGCTCTCGGGTGCTTTAGAGTGCCGAGTTTATTACTGCGTAATAAGAAATGACCATCTACAACGTTTGGTTTATGTTTTATAAGCATTTTTAATTTTATTGCTTAAATCGCATTTTCTCGGCGAGCTGAGCACTTTTTCTGAATTGTGCCGCTCCCGTCACTCTGTTTAGGTTGGCATGGAAAAAAACGCTCTCGGGTGCTTTAGAGTGCCGAGTTTATCACTGCACATGAAGAAAAGACCAACTCCAACGTTTGGTTTATGTTTTATAAGCATTTTTAATTTTATTGCTTAAATCGCATTTTCTCGGCGAGCTGAGCGCTTTTTCTGAATTGTGCCGCTCCCGTCACTCTGGTTAGGTTGGCATCGAAAAAAACGCTCTCGGGTGCTTTAGAGTGCCGAGTTTATTACTGCGTAATAAGAAATGACCATTTACAACGTTTGGTTTATGTTTTATAAGCATTTTTAATTTTATTGCTTAAATCGCATTTTCTCGGCGAGCTGAGCACTTTTTCTGAATTGTGCCGCTCCCGTCACTCTGGTTAGGTTGGCATCGAAAAAAACGCTCTCGGGTGCTTTAGAGTGCCGAGTTTATCACTGCGCATGAAGAAATGACCACCTCCAACGTTTGGTTTATGTTTTATAAGCATTTTTAATTTTATTGCTTAAATCGCATTTTCTCGGCGAGCTGAGCACTTTTTCTGAATTGTGCCGCTCCCGTCACTCTGGTTAGGTTGGCATCGAAAAAAACGCTCTCGGGTGCTTTAGAGTGCCGAGTTTATCACTGCGCATGAAGAAATGACCACCTCCAACGTTTGGTTTATGTTTTATAAGCATTTTTAATTTTATTGCTTAAATCGCATTTTCTCGGCGAGCTGAGCACTTTTTCTGAATTGTGCCGCTCCCGTCACTCTGGTTAGGTTGGCATCGAAAAAAACGCTCTCGGGTGCTTTAGAGTGCCGAGTTTATCACTGCGCATGAAGAAATGACCACCTCCAACGTTTGGTTTATGTTTTATAAGCATTTTTAATTTTATTGCTTAAATCGCATTTTCTCGGCGAGCTGAGCACTTTTTCTGAATTGTGCCGCTCCCGTCACTCTGGTTAGGTTGGCATGGAAAAAAACGCTCTCGGGTGCTTTAGAGTGCCGAGTTTATTACTGCGTAATAAGAAATGACCATCTACAACGTTTGGTTTATGTTTTATAAGCATTTTTAATTTTATTGCTTAAATCGCATTTTCTCGGCGAGCTGAGCACTTTTTCTGAATTGTGCCGCTCCCGTCACTCTGTTTAGGTTGGCATGGAAAAAAACGCTCTCGGGTGCTTTAGAGTGCCGAGTTTATCACTGCACATGAAGAAAAGACCACCTCCAACGTTTGGTTTATGTTTTATAAGCATTTTTAATTTTATTGCTTAAATCGCATTTTCTCGGCGAGCTGAGCGCTTTTTCTGAATTGTGCCGCTCCCGTCACTCTGGTTAGGTTGGCATCGAAAAAAACGCTCTCGGGTGCTTTAGAGTGCCGAGTTTATTACTGCGTAATAAGAAATGACCATTTACAACGTTTGGTTTATGTTTTATAAGCATTTTTAATTTTATTGCTTAAATCGCATTTTCTCGGCGAGCTGAGCACTTTTTCTGAATTGTGCCGCTCCCGTCACTCTGGTTAGGTTGGCATCGAAAAAAACGCTCTCGGGTGCTTTAGAGTGCCGAGTTTATCACTGCGCATGAAGAAATGACCACCTCCAACGTTTGGTTTATGTTTTATAAGCATTTTTAATTTTATTGCTTAAATCGCATTTTCTCGGCGAGCTGAGCACTTTTTCTGAATTGTGCCGCTCCCGTCACTCTGGTTAGGTTGGCATCGAAAAAAACGCTCTCGGGTGCTTTAGAGTGCCGAGTTTATTACTGCGTAATAAGAAATGACCATTTACAACGTTTGGTTTATGTTTTATAAGCATTTTTAATTTTATTGCTTAAATCGCATTTTCTCGGCGAGCTGAGCACTTTTTCTGAATTGTGCCGCTCCCGTCACTCTGGTTAGGTTGGCATCGAAAAAAACGCTCTCGGGTGCTTTAGAGTGCCGAGTTTATCACTGCGCATGAAGAAATGACCACCTCCAACGTTTGGTTTATGTTTTATAAGCATTTTTAATTTTATTGCTTAAATCGCATTTTCTCGGCGAGCTGAGCGCTTTTTCTGAATTGTGCCGCTCCCGTCACTCTGGTTAGGTTGGCATCGAAAAAAACGCTCTCGGGTGCTTTAGAGTGCCGAGTTTATCACTGTGCATGAAGAAATGACCACCTCCAACGTTTGGTTTATGTTTTATAAGCATTTTTAATTTTATTGCTTAAATCGCATTTTCTCGGCGAGCTGAGCACTTTTTCTGAATTGTGCCGCTCCCGTCACTCTGGTTAGGTTGGCATGGAAAAAAACGCTCTCGGGTGCTTTAGAGTGCCGAGTTTATCACTGCGCATGAAGAAATGACCACCTCCAACGTTTGGTTTATGTTTTATAAGCATTTTTAATTTTATTGCTTAAATCGCATTTTCTCGGCGAGCTGAGCACTTTTTCTGAATTGTGCCGCTCCCGTCACTCTGGTTAGGTTGGCATGGAAAAAAACGCTCTCGGGTGCTTTAGAGTGCCGAGTTTATCACTGTGCATGAAGAAATGACCACCTCCAACGTTTGGTTTATGTTTTATAAGCATTTTTAATTTTATTGCTTAAATCGCATTTTCTCGGCGAGCTGAGCACTTTTTCTGAATTGTGCCGCTCCCGTCACTCTGGTTAGGTTGGCATCGAAAAAAACGCTCTCGGGTGCTTTAGAGTGCCGAGTTTATCACTGCGCATGAAGAAATGACCACCTCCAACGTTTGGTTTATGTTTTATAAGCATTTTTAATTTTATTGCTTAAATCGCATTTTCTCGGCGAGCTGAGCACTTTTTCTGAATTGTGCCGCTCCCGTCACTCTGGTTAGGTTGGCATGGAAAAAAACGCTCTCGGGTGCTTTAGAGTGCCGAGTTTATTACTGCGTAATAAGAAATGACCATCTACAACGTTTGGTTTATATTTTATAAGCATTTTTAATTTTATTGCTTAAATCGCATTTTCTCGGCGAGCTGAGCACTTTTTCTGAATTGTGCCGCTCCCGTCACTCTGTTTAGGTTGGCATGGAAAAAAACGCTCTCGGGTGCTTTAGAGTGCCGAGTTTATCACTGCGCATGAAGAAAAGACCACCTCCAACGTTTGGTTTATGTTTTATAAGCATTTTTAATTTTATTGCTTAAATCGCATTTTCTCGGCGAGCTGAGCGCTTTTTCTGTATTGTGCCGCTCCCGTCACTCTGGTTAGGTTGGCATCGAAAAAACGCTCTCGGGTGCTTTAGAGTGCCGAGTTTTTTACTGCGTAATAAGAAATGACCATTTACAACGTTTGGTTTATGTTTTATAAGCATTTTTAATTTTATTGCTTAAATCGCATTTTCTCGGCGAGCTGAGCACTTTTTCTGAATTGTGCCGCTCCCGTCACTCTGGTTAGGTTGGCATCGAAAAAAACGCTCTCGGGTGCTTTAGAGTGCCGAGTTTATCACTGTGCATGAAGAAATGACCACCTCCAACGTTTGGTTTATGTTTTATAAGCATTTTTAATTTTATTGCTTAAATCGCATTTTCTCGGCGAGCTGAGCGCTTTTTCTGAATTGTGCCGCTCCCGTCACTCTGGTTAGGTTGGCATCGAAAAAAACGCTCTCGGGTGCTTTAGAGTGCCGAGTTTATCACTGCGCATGAAGAAATGACCACCTCCAACGTTTGGTTTATGTTTTATAAGCATTTTTAATTTTATTGCTTAAATCGCATTTTCTCGGCGAGCTGAGCACTTTTTCTGAATTGTGCCGCTCCCGTCACTCTGGTTAGGTTGGCATCAAATAAAACGCTCTCGGGTGCTTTAGAGTGCCGAGTTTATCACTGCGCATGAAGAAATGACCACCTCCAACGTTTGGTTTATGTTTTATAAGCATTTTTAATTTTATTGCTTAAATCGCATTTTCTCGGCGAGCTGAGCACTTTTTCTGAATTGTGCCGCTCCCGTCACTCTGGTTAGGTTGGCATGGAAAAAAACGCTCTCGGGTGCTTTAGAGTGCCGAGTTTATCACTGCGCATGAAGAAATGACCACCTCCAACGTTTGGTTTATGTTTTATAAGCATTTTTAATTTTATTGCTTAAATCGCATTTTCTCGGCGAGCTGAGCACTTTTTCTGAATTGTGCCGCTCCCGTCACTCTGGTTAGGTTGGCATCGAAAAAAACGCTCTCGGGTGCTTTAGAGTGCCGAGTTTATCACTGCGCATGAAGAAATGACCACCTCCAACGTTTGGTTTATGTTTTATAAGCATTTTTAATTTTATTGCTTAAATCGCATTTTCTCGGCGAGCTGAGCGCTTTTTCAGAATTGTGCCGCTCCCGTCACTCTGGTTAGGTTGGCATCGAAAAAAACGCTCTCGGGTGCTTTAGAGTGCCGAGTTTATCACTGCGCATGAAGAAATGACCACCTCCAACGTTTGGTTTATGTTTTATAAGCATTTTTAATTTTATTGCTTAAATCGCATTTTCTCGGCGAGCTGAGCACTTTTTCTGAATTGTGCCGCTCCCGTAACTCTGGTTAGGTTGGCATCAAATAAAACGCTCTCGGGTGCTTTAGAGTGCCGAGTTTATCACTGCGCATGAAGAAATGACCACCTCCAACGTTTGGTTTATGTTTTATAAGCATTTTTAATTTTATTGCTTAAATCGCATTTTCTCGGCGAGCTGAGCACTTTTTCTGAATTGTGCCGCTCCCGTCACTCTGGTTAGGTTGGCATGGAAAAAAACGCTCTCGGGTGCTTTAGAGTGCCGAGTTTATCACTGCGCATGAAGAAATGACCACCTCCAACGTTTGGTTTATGTTTTATAAGCATTTTTAATTTTATTGCTTAAATCGCATTTTCTCGGCGAGCTGAGCACTTTTTCTGAATTGTGCCGCTCCCGTCACTCTGGTTAGGTTGGCATGGAAAAAAACGCTCTCGGGTGCTTTAGAGTGCCGAGTTTATTACTGCGTAATAAGAAATGACCATCTACAACGTTTGGTTTATGTTTTATAAGCATTTTAAATTTTATTGCTTAAATTGCATTTTCTCGGCGAGCTGAGCACTTTTTCTGAATTGTGCCGCTCCCGTCACTCTGGTTAGGTTGGCATCGAAAAAAACGCTCTCGGGTGCTTTAGAGTGCCGAGTTTATCACTGCGCATGAAGAAATGACCACCTCCAACGTTTGGTTTATGTTTTATAAGCATTTTTAATTTTATTGCTTAAATCGCATTTTCTCGGCGAGCTGAGCACTTTTTCTGAATTGTGCCGCTCCCGTCACTCTGGTTAGGTTGGTACCGAAAAAAACGCTCTCGGGTGCTTTAGAGTGCCGAGTTTATCACTGTGCATGAAGAAATGACCACCTCCAACGTTTGGTTTATGTTTTATAAGCATTTTTAATTTTATTGCTTAAATCGCATTTTCTCGGCGAGCTGAGCGCTTTTTCTGAATTGTGCCGCTCCCGTCACTCTGGTTAGGTTGGCATCGAAAAAAACGCTCTCGGGTGCTTTAGAGTGCCGAGTTTATCACTGTGCATGAAGAAATGACCACCTCCAACGTTTGGTTTATGTTTTATAAGCATTTTTAATTTTATTGCTTAAATCGCATTTTCTCGGCGAGCTGAGCACTTTTTCTGAATTGTGCCGCTCCCGTCACTCTGGTTAGGTTGGCATGGAAAAAAACGCTCTCGGGTGCTTTAGAGTGCCGAGTTTATCACTGCACATGAAGAAATGACCACCTCCAACGTTTGGTTTATGTTTTATAAGCATTTTTAATTGTATTGCTTAAATCGCATTTTCTCGGCGAGCTGAGCACTTTTTCTGAATTGTGCCGCTCCCGTCACTCTGGTTAGGTTGGCATGGAAAAAAACGCTCTCGGGTGCTTTAGAGTGCCGAGTTTATTACTGCGTAATAAGAAATGACCATCTACAACGTTTGGTTTATGTTTTATAAGCATTTTTAATTTTATTGCTTAAATCGCATTTTCTCGGCGAGCTGAGCACTTTTTCTGAATTGTGCCGCTCCCGTCACTCTGGTTAGGTTGGCATCGAAAAAAACGCTCTCGGGTGCTTTAGAGTGCCGAGTTTATCACTGCGCATGAAGAAATGACCACCTCCAACGTTTGGTTTATGTTTTATAAGCATTTTTAATTTTATTGCTTAAATCGCATTTTCTCGGCGAGCTGAGCACTTTTTCTGAATTGTGCCGCTCCCGTCACTCTGGTTAGGTTGGCATGGAAAAAAACGCTCTCGGGTGCTTTAGAGTGCCGAGTTTATCACTGCGCATGAAGAAATGGCCACCTCCAACGTTTGGTTTATGTTTTATAAGCATTTTTAATTTTATTGCTTAAATCGCATTTTCTCGGCGAGCTGAGCACTTTTTCTGAATTGTGCCGCTCCCGTCACTCTGGTTAGGTTGGCATCGAAAAAAACGCTCTCGGGTGCTTTAGAGTGCCGAGTTTATCACTGCGCATGAAGAAATGACCACCTCCAACGTTTGGTTTATGTTTTATAAGCATTTTTAATTTTATTGCTTAAATCGCATTTTCTCGGCGAGCTGAGCACTTTTTCTGAATTGTGCCGCTCCCGTCACTCTGGTTAGGTTGGCATGGAAAAAAACGCTCTCGGGTGCTTTAGAGTGCCGAGTTTATTACTGCGTAATAAGAAATGACCATCTACAACGTTTGGTTTATGTTTTATAAGCATTTTTAATTTTATTGCTTAAATCGCATTTTCTCGGCGAGCTGAGCACTTTTTCTGAATTGTGCCGCTCCCGTCACTCTGTTTAGGTTGGCATGGAAAAAAACGCTCTCGGGTGCTTTAGAGTGCCGAGTTTATCACTGCGCATGAAGAAAAGACCACCTCCAACGTTTGGTTTATGTTTTATAAGCATTTTTAATTTTATTGCTTAAATCGCATTTTCTCGGCGAGCTGAGCACTTTTTCTGAATTGTGCCGCTCCTGTCACTCTGGTTAGGTTGGCATGGAAAAAAACGCTCTCGGGTGCTTTAGAGTGCCGAGTTTATCACTGCGCATGAAGAAATGACCACCTCCAACGTTTGGTTTATGTTTTATAAGCATTTTTAATTTTATTGCTTAAATCGCATTTTCTCGGCGAGCTGAGCACTTTTTCTGAATTGTGCCGCTCCCGTCTTAGGTTGGCATGGAAAAAAACGCTCTCGGGTGCTTTAGAGTGCCGAGTTTATCACTGCGCATGAAGAAATGACCACCTCCAACGTTTGGTTTATGTTTTATAAGCATTTTTAATTTTATTGCTTAAATCGCACTTTCTCGGCGAGCTGAGCACTTTTTCTGAATTGTGCCGCTCCCGTCACTCTGGTTAGGTTGGCATGGAAAAAAACGCTCTCGGGTGCTTTAGAGTGCCGAGTTTATTACTGCGTAATAAGAAATGACCATCTACAACGTTTGGTTTATGTTTTATAAGCATTTTTAATTTTATTGCTTAAATCGCATTTTCTCGGCGAGCTGAGCACTTTTTCTGAATTGTGCCGCTCCCGTCACTCTGTTTAGGTTGGCATGGAAAAAAACACTCTCGGGTGCTTTAGAGTGCCGAGTTTATCACTGCGCATGAAGAAAAGACCACCTCCAACGTTTGGTTTATGTTTTATAAGCATTTTTAATTTTATTGCTTAAATCGCATTTTCTCGGCGAGCTGAGCACTTTTTCTGAATTGTGCCGCTCCTGTCACTCTGGTTAGGTTGGCATGGAAAAAAACGCTCTCGGGTGCTTTAGAGTGCCGAGTTTATCACTGTGCATGAAGAAATGACCACCTCCAACGTTTGGTTTATGTTTTATAAGCATTTTTAATTTTATTGCTTAAATCGCATTTTCTCGGCGAGCTGAGCACTTTTTCTGAATTGTGCCGCTCCCGTCACTCTGGTTAGGTTGGCATGGAAAAAAACGCTCTCGGGTGCTTTAGAGTGCCGAGTTTATCACTGCGCATGAAGAAATGGCCACCTCCAACGTTTGGTTTATGTTTTATAAGCATTTTTAATTTTATTGCTTGAATCGCATTTTCTCGGCGAGCTGAGCACTTTTTCTGAATTGTGCCGCTCCCGTCACTCTGGTTAGGTTGGCATGGAAAAAAACGCTCTCGGGTGCTTTAGAGTGCCGAGTTTATCACTGCGCATGAAGAAATGGCCACCTCCAACGTTTGGTTTATGTTTTATAAGCATTTTTAATTTTATTGCTTAAATCGCATTTTCTCGGCGAGCTGAGCACTTTTTCTGAATTGTGCCGCTCCCGTCACTCTGGTTAGGTTGGCATGGAAAAAAACGCTCTCGGGTGCTTTAGAGTGCCGAGTTTATCACTGCGCATGAAGAAATGACCACCTCCAACGTTTGGTTTATGTTTTATAAGCATTTTTAATTTTATTGCTTAAATCGCATTTTCTCGGCGAGCTGAGCACTTTTTCTGAATTGTGCCGCTCCCGTCACTCTGGTTAGGTTGGCATCGAAAAAAACGCTCTCGGGTGCTTTAAAGTGCCGAGTTTATCACTGCGCATGAAGAAATGACCACCTCCAATATTTGGTTTATGTTTTATAAGCATTTTTAATTTTATTGCTTAAATCGCATTTTCTCGGCGAGCTGAGCACTTTCTGAATTGTGCCGCTCCCGTCACTCTGGTTAGGTTGGCATGAAAAAAAACGCTCTCGGGTGCTTTAGAGTGCCGAGTTTATCACTGTGCATGAAGAAATGACCACCTCCAACGTTTGGTTTATGTTTTATAAGCATTTTTAATTTTATTGCTTAAATCGCATTTTCTCGGCGAGCTGAGCGCTTTTTCTGAATTGTGCCGCTCCCGTCACTCTGGTTAGGTTGGCATCGAAAAAAACGCTCTCGGGTGCTTTAGAGTGCCGAGTTTATTACTGCGTAATAAGAAATGACAATTTACAACGTTTGGTTTATGTTTTATAAGCATTTTTAATTTTATTGCTTAAATCGCATTTTCTCGGCGAGCTGAGCACTTTTTCTGAATTGTGCCGCTCCCGTCACTCTGGTTAGGTTGGCATCGAAAAAAACGCTCTCGGGTGCTTTAGAGTGCCGAGTTTATCACTGTGCATGAAGAAATGACCACCTCCAACGTTTGGTTTATGTTTTATAAGCATTTTTAATTTTATTGCTTAAATCGCATTTTCTCGGCGAGCTGAGCGCTTTTTCTGAATTGTGCCGCTCCCGTCACTCTGGTTAGGTTGGCATCGAAAAAAACGCTCTCGGGTGCTTTAGAGTGCCGAGTTTATTACTGCGTAATAAGAAATGACCATCTACAACGTTTGGTTTATGTTTTATAAGCATTTTTAATTTTATTGCTTAAATCGCATTTTCTCGGCGAGCTGAGCACTTTTTCTGAATTGTGCCGCTCCCGTCACTCTGGTTAGGTTGGCATCGAAAAAAACGCTCTCGGGTGCTTTAGAGTGCCGAGTTTATCACTGTGCATGAGGAAATGACCACCTCCAACGTTTGGTTTATGTTTTATAAGCATTTTTAATTTTATTGCTTAAATCGCATTTTCTCGGCGAGCTGAGCGCTTTTTCTGAATTGTGCCGCTCCCGTCACTCTGGTTAGGTTGGCATCGAAAAAAACGCTCTTGGGTGCTTTAGAGTGCCGAGTTTATCACTGCGCATGAAGAAATGACCACCTCCAACGTTTGGTTTATGTTTTATAAGCATTTTTAATTTTATTGCTTAAATCGCATTTTCTCGGCGAGCTGAGCACTTTTTCTGAATTGTGCCGCTCCCTTCACTCTGGTTAGGTTGGCATCGAAAAAAACGCTCTCGGGTGCTTTAGAGTGCCGAGTTTATCACTGCGCATGAAGAAATGACCAACTCCAACGTTTGGTTTATGTTTTATAAGCATTTTTAATTTTATTGCTTAAATCGCATTTTCTCGGCGAGCTGAGCACTTTTTCTGAATTGTGCCGCTCCCGTCACTCTGGTTAGGTTGGCATCGAAAAAAACGCTCTCGGGTGCTTTAGAGTGCCGAGTTTATCACTGCGCATGAAGAAATTACCACCTCCAACGTTTGGTTTATGTTTTATAAGCATTTTTAATTTTATTGCTTAAATCGCATTTTCTCGGCGAGCTGAGCGCTTTTTCTGAATTGTGCCGCTCGCGTCACTCTGGTTAGGTTGGCATCGAAAAAAACGCTCTCGGGTGCTTTAGAGTGCCGAGTTTATCACTGCGCATGAAGAAATGACCACCTCCAACGTTTGGTTTATGTTTTATAAGCATTTTTAATTTTATTGCTTAAATCGCATTTTCTCGGCGAGCTGAGCACTTTTTCTGAATTGTGCCGCTCCCGTCACTCTGGTTAGGTTGGCATCGAAAAAAACGCTCTCGGGTGCTTTAGAGTGCCGAGTTTATCACTGTGCATGAAGAAATGACCACCTCCAACGTTTGGTTTATGTTTTATAAGCATTTTTAATTTTATTGCTTAAATCGCATTTTCTCGGCGAGCTGAGCGCTTTTTCTGAATTGTGCCGCTCCCGTCACTCTGGTTAGGTTGGCATCGAAAAAAACGCTCTTGGGTGCTTTAGAGTGCCGAGTTTATCACTGCGCATGAAGAAATGACCACCTCCAACGTTTGGTTTATGTTTTATAAGCATTTTTAATTTTATTGCTTAAATCGCATTTTCTCGGCGAGCTGAGCACTTTTTCTGAATTGTGCCGCTCCCGTCACTCTGGTTAGGTTGGCATGGAAAAAAACGCTCTCGGGTGCTTTAGAGTGCCGAGTTTATCACTGCGCATGAAGAAATGACCACCTCCAACGTTTGGTTTATGTTTTATAAGCATTTTTAATTTTATTGCTTAAATCGCATTTTCTCGGCGAGCTGAGCACTTTTTCTGAATTGTGCCGCTCCCGTCACTCTGGTTAGGTTGGCATGGAAAAAAACGCTCTCGGGTGCTTAAGAGTGCCGAGTTTATTACTGCGTAATAAGAAATGACCATCTACAACGTTTGGTTTATGTTTTATAAGCATTTTAAATTTTATTGCTTAAATTGCATTTTCTCGGCGAGCTGAGCACTTTTTCTGAATTGTGCCGCTCCCGTCACTCTGGTTAGGTTGGCATCGAAAAAAACGCTCTCGGGTGCTTTAGAGTGCCGAGTTTATCACTGCGCATGAAGAAATGACCACCTCCAACGTTTGGTTTATGTTTTATAAGCATTTTTAATTTTATTGCTTAAATCGCATTTTCTCGGCGAGCTGAGCACTTTTTCTGAATTGTGCCGCTCCCGTCACTCTGGTTAGGTTGGCATCGAAAAAAACGCTCTCGGGTGCTTTAGAGTGCCGAGTTTATCACTGCGCATGAAGAAATGACCACCTCCAACGTTTGGTTTATGTTTTATAAGCATTTTTAATTTTATTGCTTAAATCGCATTTTCTCGGCGAGCTGAGCGCTTTTTCTGAATTGTGCCGCTCCCGTCACTCTGGTTAGGTTGGCATCGAAAAAAACGCTCTCGGGTGCTTTAGAGTGCCGAGTTTATCACTGCGCATGAAGAAATGACCACCTCCAACGTTTGGTTTATGTTTTATAAGCATTTTTAATTTTATTGCTTAAATCGCATTTTCTCGGCGAGCTGAGCGCTTTTTCTGAATTGTGCCGCTCCCGTCACTCTGGTTAGGTTGGCATCGAAAAAAACGCTCTCGGGTGTTTTAGAGTGCCGAGTTTATCACTGCGCATGAAGAAATGACCACCTCCAACGTTTGGTTTATGTTTTATAAGCATTTTTAATTTTATTGCTTAAATCGCATTTTCTCGGCGAGCTGAGCACTTTTTCTGAATTGTGCCGCTCCCGTCACTCTGGTTAGGTTGGCATCGAAAAAAACGCTCTCGGGTGCTTTAGAGTGCCGAGTTTATCACTGCGCATGAAGAAATGACCACCTCCAACGTTTGGTTTATGTTTTATAAGCATTTTTAATTTTATTGCTTAAATCGCATTTTCTCGGCGAGCTGAGCACTTTTTCTGAATTGTGCCGCTCCCGTCACTCTGGTTAGGTTGGCATCGAAAAAAACGCTCTCGGGTGCTTTAGAGTGCCGAGTTTATCACTGCGCATGAAGAAATGACCACCTCCAACGTTTGGTTTATGTTTTATAAGCATTTTTAATTTTATTGCTTAAATCGCATTTTCTCGGCGAGCTGAGCACTTTTTCTGAATTGTGCCGCTCCCGTCACTCTGGTTAGGTTGGCATCGAAAAAAACGCTCTCGGGTGCTTTAGAGTGCCGAGTTTATCACTGCGCATGAAGAAATGACCACCTCCAACGTTTGGTTTATGTTTTATAAGCATTTTTAATTTTATTGCTTAAATCGCATTTTCTCGGCGAGCTGAGCACTTTTTCTGAATTGTGCCGCTCCCGTCACTCTGGTTAGGTTGGCATGGAAAAAAACGCTCTCGGGTGCTTTAGAGTGCCGAGTTTATTACTGCGTAATAAGAAATGACCATCTACAACGTTTGGTTTATGTTTTATAAGCATTTTTAATTTTATTGCTTAAATCGCATTTTCTCGGCGAGCTGAGCACTTTTTCTGAATTGTGCCGCTCCCGTCACTCTGTTTAGGTTGGCATGGAAAAAAACGCTCTCGGGTGCTTTAGAGTGCCGAGTTTATCACTGCACATGAAGAAAAGACCACCTCCAACGTTTGGTTTATGTTTTATAAGCATTTTTAATTTTATTGCTTAAATCGCATTTTCTCGGCGAGCTGAGCGCTTTTTCTGAATTGTGCCGCTCCCGTCACTCTGGTTAGGTTGGCATCGAAAAAAACGCTCTCGGGTGCTTTAGAGTGCCGAGTTTATTACTGCGTAATAAGAAATGACCATTTACAACGTTTGGTTTATGTTTTATAAGCATTTTTAATTTTATTGCTTAAATCGCATTTTCTCGGCGAGCTGAGCACTTTTTCTGAATTGTGCCGCTCCCGTCACTCTGGTTAGGTTGGCATCGAAAAAAACGCTCTCGGGTGCTTTAGAGTGCCGAGTTTATCACTGTGCATGAAGAAATGACCACCTCCAACGTTTGGTTTATGTTTTATAAGCATTTTTAATTTTATTGCTTAAATCGCATTTTCTCGGCGAGCTGAGCGCTTTTTCTGAATTGTGCCGCTCCCGTCACTCTGGTTAGGTTGGCATCGAAAAAAACGCTCTCGGGTGCTTTAGAGTGCCGAGTTTATTACTGCGTAATAAGAAATTACCATCTACAACGTTTGGTTTATGTTTTATAAGCATTTTTAATTTTATTGCTTAAATCGCATTTTCTCGGCGAGCTGAGCACTTTTTCTGAATTGTGCCGCTCCCGTCACTCTGGTTAGGTTGGCATCGAAAAAAACGCTCTCGGGTGCTTTAGAGTGCCGAGTTTATCACTGTGCATGAAGAAATGACCACCTCCAACGTTTGGTTTATGTTTTATAAGCATTTTTAATTTTATTGCTTAAATCGCATTTTCTCGGCGAGCTGAGCGCTTTTTCTGAATTGTGCCGCTCCCGTCACTCTGGTTAGGTTGGCATCGAAAAAAACGCTCTTGGGTGCTTTAGAGTGCCGAGTTTATCACTGCGCATGAAGAAATGACCACCTCCAACGTTTGGTTTATGTTTTATAAGCATTTTTAATTTTATTGCTTAAATCGCATTTTCTCGGCGAGCTGAGCACTTTTTCTGAATTGTGCCGCTCCCGTCACTCTGGTTAGGTTGGCATCGAAAAAAACGCTCTCGGGTGCTTTAGAGTGCCGAGTTTATCACTGCGCATGAAGAAATGACCAACTCCAACGTTTGGTTTATGTTTTATAAGCATTTTTAATTTTATTGCTTAAATCGCATTTTCTCGGCGAGCTGAGCACTTTTTCTGAAATGTGCCGCTCCCGTCACTCTGGTTAGGTTGGCATCGAAAAAAACGCTCTCGGGTGCTTTAGAGTGCCGAGTTTATCACTGCGCATGAAGAAATGACCACCTCCAACGTTTGGTTTATGTTTTATAAGCATTTTTAATTTTATTGCTTAAATCGCATTTTCTCGGCGAGCTGAGCACTTTTTCTGAATTGTGCCGCTCCCGTCACTCTGGTTAGGTTGGCATCGAATAAAACGCTCTCGGGTGCTTTAGAGTGCCGAGTTTATCACTGCGCATGAAGAAATGACCACCTCCAACGTTTGGTTTATGTTTTATAAGCATTTTTAATTTTATTGCTTAAATCGCATTTTCTCGGCGAGCTGAGCACTTTTTCTGAATTGTGCCGCTCCCGTCACTCTGGTTAGGTTGGCATCCAAAAAAACGCTCTCGGGTGCTTTAGAGTGCCGAGTTTATCACTGCGCATGAAGAAATGACCACCTCCAACGTTTGGTTTAGGTTTTATAAGCATTTTTAATTTTATTGCTTAAATCGCATTTTCTCGGCGAGCTGAGCGCTTTTTCTGAATTGTGCCGCTCCCGTCACTCTGGTTAGGTTGGCATCGAAAAAAACGCTCTCGGGTGCTTTAGAGTGCCGAGTTTATCACTGTGCATGAAGAAATGACCACCTCCAACGTTTGGTTTATGTTTTATAAGCATTTTTAATTTTATTGCTTAAATCGCATTTTCTCGGCGAGCTGAGCACTTTTTCTGAATTGTGCCGCTCCCGTCACTCTGGTTAGGTTGGCATGGAAAAAAACGCTCTCGGGTGCTTTAGAGTGCCGAGTTTATCACTGCGCATGAAGAAATGACCACCTCCAACGTTTGGTTTATGTTTTATAAGCATTTTTAATTTTATTGCTTAAATCGCATTTTCTCGGCGAGCTGAGCACTTTTTCTGAATTGTGCCGCTCCCGTCACTCTGGTTAGGTTGGCATGGAAAAAAAACGCTCTCGGGTGCTTTAGAGTGCCGAGTTTATCACTGTGCATGAAGAAATGACCACCTCCAACGTTTGGTTTATGTTTTATAAGCATTTTTAATTTTATTGCTTAAATCGCATTTTCTCGGCGAGCTGAGCACTTTTTCTGAATTGTGCCGCTCCCGTCACTCTGGTTAGGTTGGCATCGAAAAAAACGCTCTCGGGTGCTTTAGAGTGCCGAGTTTATCACTGCGCATGAAGAAATGACCACCTCCAACGTTTGGTTTATGTTTTATAAGCATTTTTAATTTTATTGCTTAAATCGCATTTTCTCGGCGAGCTGAGCACTTTTTCTGAATTGTGCCGCTCCCGTCACTCTGGTTAGGTTGGCATGGAAAAAAACGCTCTCGGGTGCTTTAGAGTGCCGAGTTTATTACTGCGTAATAAGAAATGACCATCTACAACGTTTGGTTTATATTTTATAAGCATTTTTAATTTTATTGCTTAAATCGCATTTTCTCGGCGAGCTGAGCACTTTTTCTGAATTGTGCCGCTCCCGTCACTCTGTTTAGGTTGGCATGGAAAAAAACGCTCTCGGGTGCTTTAGAGTGCCGAGTTTATCACTGCGCATGAAGAAAAGACCACCTCCAACGTTTGGTTTATGTTTTATAAGCATTTTTAATTTTATTGCTTAAATCGCATTTTCTCGGCGAGCTGAGCGCTTTTTCTGTATTGTGCCGCTCCCGTCACTCTGGTTAGGTTGGCATCGAAAAAACGCTCTCGGGTGCTTTAGAGTGCCGAGTTTATTACTGCGTAATAAGAAATGACCATTTACAACGTTTGGTTTATGTTTTATAAGCATTTTTAATTTTATTGCTTAAATCGCATTTTCTCGGCGAGCTGAGCACTTTTTCTGAATTGTGCCGCTCCCGTCACTCTGGTTAGGTTGGCATCGAAAAAAACGCTCTCGGGTGCTTTAGAGTGCCGAGTTTATCACTGTGCATGAAGAAATGACCACCTCCAACGTTTGGTTTATGTTTTATAAGCATTTTTAATTTTATTGCTTAAATCGCATTTTCTCGGCGAGCTGAGCGCTTTTTCTGAATTGTGCCGCTCCCGTCACTCTGGTTAGGTTGGCATCGAAAAAAACGCTCTCGGGTGCTTTAGAGTGCCGAGTTTATCACTGCGCATGAAGAAATGACCACCTCCAACGTTTGGTTTATGTTTTATAAGCATTTTTAATTTTATTGCTTAAATCGCATTTTCTCGGCGAGCTGAGCACTTTTTCTGAATTGTGCCGCTCCCGTCACTCTGGTTAGGTTGGCATCAAATAAAACGCTCTCGGGTGCTTTAGAGTGCCGAGTTTATCACTGCGCATGAAGAAATGACCACCTCCAACGTTTGGTTTATGTTTTATAAGCATTTTTAATTTTATTGCTTAAATCGCATTTTCTCGGCGAGCTGAGCACTTTTTCTGAATTGTGCCGCTCCCGTCACTCTGGTTAGGTTGGCATGGAAAAAAACGCTCTCGGGTGCTTTAGAGTGCCGAGTTTATCACTGCGCATGAAGAAATGACCACCTCCAACGTTTGGTTTATGTTTTATAAGCATTTTTAATTTTATTGCTTAAATCGCATTTTCTCGGCGAGCTGAGCACTTTTTCTGAATTGTGCCGCTCCCGTCACTCTGGTTAGGTTGGCATGGAAAAAAACGCTCTCGGGTGCTTTAGAGTGCCGAGTTTATCACTGCGCATGAAGAAATGACCACCTCCAACGTTTGGTTTATGTTTTATAAGCATTTTTAATTTTATTGCTTAAATCGCATTTTCTCGGCGAGCTGAGCACTTTTTCTGAATTGTGCCGCTCCCGTCACTCTGGTTAGGTTGGCATCGAATAAAACGCTCTCGGGTGCTTTAGAGTCCCGAGTTTATCACTGCGCATGAAGAAATGACCACCTCCAACGTTTGGTTTATGTTTTATAAGCATTTTTAATTTTATTGCTTAAATCGCATTTTCTCGGCGAGCTGAGCACTTTTTCTGAATTGTGCCGCTCCCGTCACTCTGGTTAGGTTGGCATCGAAAAAAACGCTCTCGGGTGCTTTAGAGTGCCGAGTTTATCACTGCGCATGAAGAAATGACCACCTCCAACGTTTGGTTTATGTTTTATAAGCATTTTTAATTTTATTGCTTAAATCGCATTTTTTCGGCGAGCTGAGCACTTTTTCTGAATTGTGCCGCTCCCGTCACTCTGGTTAGGTTGGCATCGAAAAAATGCTCTCGGGTGCTTTAGAGTGCCGAGTTTATCACTGTGCATGAAGAAATGACCACCTCCAACGTTTGGTTTATGTTTTATAAGCATTTTTAATTTTATTGCTTAAATCGCATTTTCTCGGCGAGCTGAGCGCTTTTTCTGAATTGTGCCGCTCCCGTCACTCTGGTTAGGTTGGCATGGAAAAAAACGCTCTCGGGTGCTTTAGAGTGCCGAGTTTATCACTGCGCATGAAGAAATGACCACCTCCAACGTTTGGTTTATGTTTTATAAGCATTTTTAATTTTATTGCTTAAATCGCATTTTCTCGGCGAGCTGAGCGCTTTTTCTGAATTGTGCCGCTCCCGTCACTCTGGTTAGGTTGGCATCGAAAAAAACGCTCTCGGGTGCTTTAGAGTGCCGAGTTTATCACTGCGCATGAAGAAATGACCACCTCCAACGTTTGGTTTATGTTTTATAAGCATTTTTAATTTTATTGCTTAAATCGCATTTACTCGGCGAGCTGAGCACTTTTTCTGAATTGTGCCGCTCCCGTCACTCTGGTTAGGTTGGCATCGAAAAAAACGCTCTCGGGTGCTTTAGAGTGCCGAGTTTATCACTGCGCATGAAGAAATGACCACCTCCAACGTTTGGTTTATGTTTTATAAGCATTTTTAATTTTATTGCTTAAATCGCATTTTCTCGGCGAGCTGAGCACTTTTTCTGAATTGTGCCGCTCCCGTCACTCTGGTTAGGTTGGCATGGAAAAAAACGCTCTCGGGTGCTTTAGAGTGCCGAGTTTATTACTGCGTAATAAGAAATGACCATCTACAACGTTTGGTTTATGTTTTATAAGCATTTTTAATTTTATTGCTTAAATCGCATTTTCTCGGCGAGCTGAGCACTTTTTCTGAATTGTGCCGCTCCCGTCACTCTGGTTAGGTTGGCATGGAAAAAAACGCTCTCGGGTGCTTTAGAGTGCCGAGTTGATCACTGCGCATGAAGAAATGACCACCTCCAACGTTTGGTTTATGTTTTATAAGCATTTTTAATTTTATTGCTTAAATCGCATTTTCTCGGCGAGCTGAGCACTTTTTCTGAATTGTGCCGCTCCCGTCACTCTGGTTAGATTGGCATGGAAAAAAACGCTCTCGGGTGCTTTAGAGTGCCGAGTTTATCACTGCGCATGAAGAAATGACCACCTCCAACGTTTGGTTTATGTTTTATAAGCATTTTTAATTTTATTGCTTAAATCGCATTTTCTCGGCGAGCTGAGCACTTTTTCTGAATTGTGCCGCTCCCGTCACTCTGGTTAGGTTGGCATGGAAAAAAACGCTCTCGGGTGCTTTAGAGTGCCGAGTTTATTACTGCGTAATAAGAAATGACCATCTACAACGTTTGGTTTATGTTTTATAAGCATTTTTAATTTTATTGCTTAAATCGCATTTTCTCGGCGAGCTGAGCACTTTTTCTGAATTGTGCCGCTCCCGTCACTCTGGTTAGGTTGGCATCGAAAAAAACGCTCTCGGGTGCTTTAGAGTGCCGAGTTTATCACTGCGCATGAAGAAATGACCACCTCCAACGTTTGGTTTATGTTTTATAAGCATTTTTAATTTTATTGCTTAAATCGCATTTTCTCGGCGAGCTGAGCACTTTTTCTGAATTGTGCCGCTCCCGTCACTCTGGTTAGGTTGGCATGGAAAAAAACGCTCTCGGGTGCTTTAGAGTGCCGAGTTTATTACTGCGTAATAAGAAATGACCATCTACAACGTTTGGTTTATGTTTTATAAGCATTTTTAATTTTATTGCTTAAATCGCATTTTCTCGGCGAGCTGAGCACTTTTTCTGAATTGTGCCGCTCCCGTCACTCTGTTTAGGTTGGCATGGAAAAAAACGCTCTCGGGTGCTTTAGAGTGCCGAGTTTATCACTGCACATGAAGAAAAGACCACCTCCAACGTTTGGTTTATGTTTTATAAGCATTTTTAATTTTATTGCTTAAATCGCATTTTCTCGGCGAGCTGAGCGCTTTTTCTGAATTGTGCCGCTCCCGTCACTCTGGTTAGGTTGGCATCGAAAAAAACGCTCTCGGGTGCTTTAGAGTGCCGAGTTTATTACTGCGTAATAAGAAATGACCATTTACAACGTTTGGTTTATGTTTTATAAGCATTTTTAATTTTATTGCTTAAATCGCATTTTCTCGGCGAGCTGAGCACTTTTTCTGAATTGTGCCGCTCCCGTCACTCTGGTTAGGTTGGCATCGAAAAAAACGCTCTCGGGTGCTTTAGAGTGCCGAGTTTATCACTGCGCATGAAGAAATGACCACCTCCAACGTTTGGTTTATGTTTTATAAGCATTTTTAATTTTATTGCTTAAATCGCATTTTCTCGGCGAGCTGAGCACTTTTTCTGAATTGTGCCGCTCCCGTCACTCTGGTTAGGTTGGCATCGAAAAAAACGCTCTCGGGTGCTTTAGAGTGCCGAGTTTATCACTGCGCATGAAGAAATGACCACCTCCAACGTTTGGTTTATGTTTTATAAGCATTTTTAATTTTATTGCTTAAATCGCATTTTCTCGGCGAGCTGAGCACTTTTTCTGAATTGTGCCGCTCCCGTCACTCTGGTTAGGTTGGCATCGAAAAAAACGCTCTCGGGTGCTTTAGAGTGCCGAGTTTATTACTGCGTAATAAGAAATGACCATTTACAACGTTTGGTTTATGTTTTATAAGCATTTTTAATTTTAATGCTTAAATCGCATTTTCTCGGCGAGCTGAGCACTTTTTCTGAATTGTGCCGCTCCCGTCACTCTGGTTAGGTTGGCATCGAAAAAAACGCTCTCGGGTGCTTTAGAGTGCCGAGTTTATCACTGTGCATGAAGAAATGACCACCTCCAACGTTTGGTTTATGTTTTATAAGCATTTTTAATTTTATTGCTTAAATCGCATTTTCTCGGCGAGCTGAGCGCTTTTTCTGAATTGTGCCGCTCCCGTCACTCTGGTTAGGTTGGCATCGAAAAAAACGCTCTCGGGTGCTTTAGAGTGCCGAGTTTATTACTGCGTAATAAGAAATGACCATCTACAACGTTTGGTTTATGTTTTATAAGCATTTTTAATTTTATTGCTTAAATCGCATTTTCTCGGCGAGCTGAGCACTTTTTCTGAATTGTGCCGCTCCCGTCACTCTGGTTAGGTTGGCATCGAAAAAAACGCTCTCGGGTGCTTTAGAGTGCCGAGTTTATCACTGTGCATGAAGAAATGACCACCTCCAACGTTTGGTTTATGTTTTATAAGCATTTTTAATTTTATTGCTTAAATCGCATTTTCTCGGCGAGCTGAGCGCTTTTTCTGAATTGTGCCGCTCCCGTCACTCTGGTTAGGTTGGCATCGAAAAAAACGCTCTTGGGTGCTTTAGAGTGCCGAGTTTATCACTGCGCATGAAGAAATGACCACCTCCAACGTTTGGTTTATGTTTTATAAGCATTTTTAATTTTATTGCTTAAATCGCATTTTCTCGGCGAGCTGAGCACTTTTTCTGAATTGTGCCGCTCCCGTCACTCTGGTTAGGTTGGCATCGAAAAAAACGCTCTCGGGTGCTTTAGAGTGCCGAGTTTATCACTGCGCATGAAGAAATGACCAACTCCAACGTTTGGTTTATGTTTTATAAGCATTTTTAATTTTATTGCTTAAATCGCATTTTCTCGGCGAGCTGAGCACTTTTTCTGAATTGTGCCGCTCCCGTCACTCTGGTTAGGTTGGCATCGAAAAAAACGCTCTCGGGTGCTTTAGAGTGCCGAGTTTATCACTGCGCATGAAGAAATGACCACCTCCAACGTTTGGTTTATGTTTTATAAGCATTTTTAATTTTATTGCTTAAATCGCATTTTCTCGGCGAGCTGAGCACTTTTTCTGAATTGTGCCGCTCCCGTCACTCTGGTTAGGTTGGCATCGAATAAAACGCTCTCGGGTGCTTTAGAGTGCCGAGTTTATCACTGCGCATGAAGAAATGACCACCTCCAACGTTTGGTTTATGTTTTATAAGCATTTTTAATTTTATTGCTTAAATCGCATTTTCTCGGCGAGCTGAGCACTTTTTCTGAATTGTGCCGCTCCCGTCACTCTGGTTAGGTTGGCATGGAAAAAAACGCTCTCGGGTGCTTTAGAGTGCCGAGTTTATCACTGCGCATGAAGAAATGACCACCTCCAACGTTTGGTTTATGTTTTATAAGCATTTTTAATTTTATTGCTTAAATCGCATTTTCTCGGCGAGCTGAGCACTTTTTCTGAATTGTGCCGCTCCCGTCACTCTGGTTAGGTTGGCATGGAAAAAAACGCTCTCGGGTGCTTTAGAGTGCCGAGTTTATTACTGCGTAATAAGAAATGACCATCTACAACGTTTGGTTTATGTTTTATAAGCATTTTAAATTTTATTGCTTAAATTGCATTTTCTCGGCGAGCTGAGCACTTTTTCTGAATTGTGCCGCTCCCGTCACTCTGGTTAGGTTGGCATCGAAAAAAACGCTCTCGGGTGCTTTAGAGTGCCGAGTTTATCACTGCGCATGAAGAAATGACCACCTCCAACGTTTGGTTTATGTTTTATAAGCATTTTTAATTTTATTGCTTAAATCGCATTTTCTCGGCGAGCTGAGCACTTTTTCTGAATTGTGCCGCTCCCGTCACTCTGGTTAGGTTGGCATCGAAAAAAACGCTCTGGGTGCTTTAGAGTGCCGAGTTTATCACTGCGCATGAAGAAATGACCACCTCCAACGTTTGGTTTATGTTTTATAAGCATTTTTAATTTTATTGCTTAAATCGCATTTTCTCGGCGAGCTGAGCGCTTTTTCTGAATTGTGCCGCTCCCGTCACTCTGGTTAGGTTGGCATCGAAAAAAACGCTCTCGGGTGCTTTAGAGTGCCGAGTTTATCACTGCGCATGAAGAAATGACCACCTCCAACGTTTGGTTTATGTTTTATAAGCATTTTTAATTTTATTGCTTAAATCGCATTTTCTCGGCGAGCTGAGCGCTTTTTCTGAATTGTGCCGCTCCCGTCACTCTGGTTAGGTTGGCATCGAAAAAAACGCTCTCGGGTGCTTTAGAGTGCCGAGTTTATCACTGCGCATGAAGAAATGACCACCTCCAACGTTTGGTTTATGTTTTATAAGCATTTTTAATTTTATTGCTTAAATCGCATTTTCTCGGCGAGCTGAGCACTTTTTCTGAATTGTGCCGCTCCCGTCACTCTGGTTAGGTTGGCATCGAAAAAAACGCTCTCGGGTGCTTTAGAGTGCCGAGTTTATCACTGCGCATGAAGAAATGACCACCTCCAACGTTTGGTTTATGTTTTATAAGCATTTTTAATTTTATTGCTTAAATCGCATTTTCTCGGCGAGCTGAGCACTTTTTCTGAATTGTGCCGCTCCCGTCACTCTGGTTAGGTTGGCATCGAAAAAAACGCTCTCGGGTGCTTTAGAGTGCCGAGTTTATCACTGTGCATGAAGAAATGACCACCTCCAACGTTTGGTTTATGTTTTATAAGCATTTTTAATTTTATTGCTTAAATCGCATTTTCTCGGCGAGCTGAGCGCTTTTTCTGAATTGTGCCGCTCCCGTCACTCTGGTTAGGTTGGCATGGAAAAAAACGCTCTCGGGTGCTTTAGAGTGCCGAGTTTATCACTGCGCATGAAGAAATGACCACCTCCAACGTTTGGTTTATGTTTTATAAGCATTTTTAATTTTATTGCTTAAATCGCATTTTCTCGGCGAGCTGAGCGCTTTTTCTGAATTGTGCCGCTCCCGTCACTCTGGTTAGGTTGGCATCGAAAAAAACGCTCTCGGGTGCTTTAGAGTGCCGAGTTTATCACTGCGCATGAAGAAATGACCACCTCCAACGTTTGGTTTATGTTTTATAAGCATTTTTAATTTTATTGCTTAAATCGCATTTACTCGGCGAGCTGAGCACTTTTTCTGAATTGTGCCGCTCCCGTCACTCTGGTTAGGTTGGCATCGAAAAAAACGCTCTCGGGTGCTTTAGAGTGCCGAGTTTATCACTGCGCATGAAGAAATGACCACCTCCAACGTTTGGTTTATGTTTTATAAGCATTTTTAATTTTATTGCTTAAATCGCATTTTCTCGGCGAGCTGAGCACTTTTTCTGAATTGTGCCGCTCCCGTCACTCTGGTTAGGTTGGCATGGAAAAAAACGCTCTCGGGTGCTTTAGAGTGCCGAGTTTATCACTGCGCATGAAGAAATGACCACCTCCAACGTTTGGTTTATGTTTTATAAGCATTTTTAATTTTATTGCTTAAATCGCATTTTCTCGGCGAGCTGAGCGCTTTTTCTGAATTGTGCCGCTCCCGTCACTCTGGTTAGGTTGGCATCGAATAAAACGCTCTCGGGTGCTTTAGAGTGCCGAGTTTATCACTGCGCATGAAGAAATGACCACCTCCAACGTTTGGTTTATGTTTTATAAGCATTTTTAATTTTATTGCTTAAATCGCATTTTCTCGGCGAGCTGAACACTTTTTCTGAATTGTGCCGCTCCCGTCACTCTGGTTAGGTTGGCATGGAAAAAAACGCTCTCGGGTGCTTTAGAGTGCCGAGTTTATTACTGCGTAATAAGAAATGACCATCTACAACGTTTGGTTTATGTTTTATAAGCATTTTTAATTTTATTGCTTAAATCGCATTTTCTCGGCGAGCTGAGCACTTTTTCTGAATTGTGCCGCTCCCGTCACTCTGGTTAGGTTGGCATCGAAAAAAACGCTCTCGGGTGCTTTAGAGTGCCGAGTTTATCACTGCGCATGAAGAAATGACCACCTCCAACGTTTGGTTTATGTTTTATAAGCATTTTTAATTTTATTGCTTAAATCGCATTTTCTCGGCGAGCTGAGCACTTTTTCTGAATTGTGCCGCTCCCGTCACTCTGGTTAGGTTGGCATGGAAAAAAACGCTCTCGGGTGCTTTAGAGTGCCGAGTTTATTACTGCGTAATAAGAAATGACCATCTACAACGTTTGGTTTATGTTTTATAAGCATTTTTAATTTTATTGCTTAAATCGCATTTTCTCGGCGAGCTGAGCACTTTTTCTGAATTGTGCCGCTCCCGTCACTCTGTTTAGGTTGGCATGGAAAAAAACGCTCTCGGGTGCTTTAGAGTGCCGAGTTTATCACTGCACATGAAGAAAAGACCACCTCCAACGTTTGGTTGATGTTTTATAAGCATTTTTAATTTTATTGCTTAAATCGCATTTTCTTTTCTCGGCGAGCTGAGCGCTTTTTCTGAATTGTGCCGCTCCCGTCACTCTGGTTAGGTTGGCATCGAAAAAAACGCTCTCGGGTGCTTTAGAGTGCCGAGTTTATTACTGCGTAATAAGAAATGACCATTTACAACGTTTGGTTTATGTTTTATAAGCATTTTTAATTTTATGCTTAAATCGCATTTTCCTCGGCGAGCTGAGCACTTTTTCTGAATTGTGCCGCTCCCGTCACTCTGGTTAGGTTGGCATCGAAAAAAACGCTCTCGGGTGCTTTAGAGTGCCGAGTTTATCACTGCGCATGAAGAAATGACCACCTCCAACGTTTGGTTTATGTTTTATAAGCATTTTTAATTTTATTGCTTAAATCGCATTTTCTCGGCGAGCTGAGCACTTTTTCTGAATTGTGCCGCTCCCGTCACTCTGGTTAGGTTGGCATCGAAAAAAACGCTCTCGGGTGCTTTAGAGTGCCGAGTTTATCACTGCGCATGAAGAAATGACCACCTCCCAACGTTTGGTTTATGTTTTATAAGCATTTTTAATTTTATTGCTTAAATCGCATTTTCTCGGCGAGCTGAGCGCTTTTTCTGAATTGTGCCGCTCCCGTCACTCTGGTTAGGTTGGCATCGAAAAAAACGCTCTCGGGTGCTTTAGAGTGCCGAGTTTATCACTGCGCATGAAGAAATGACCACCTCCAACGTTTGGTTTATGTTTTATAAGCATTTTAATTTTATTGCTTAAATCGCATTTTCTCGGCGAGCTGAGCACTTTTTCTGAATTGTGCCGCTCCCGTCACTCTGGTTAGGTTGGCATGGAAAAAACGCTCTCGGGTGCTTTAGAGTGCCGAGTTTATCACTGTGCATGAAGAAATGACCACCTCCAACGTTTGGTTTATGTTTTATAAGCATTTTTAATTTTATTGCTTAAATCGCATTTTCTCGGCGAGCTGAGCGCTTTTCTGAATTGTGCCGCTCCCGTCACTCTGGTTAGGTTGGCATCGAAAAAAACGCTCTCGGGTGCTTTAGAGTGCCGAGTTTATCACTGTGCATGAAGAAATGACCACCTCCAACGTTTGGTTTATGTTTTATAAGCATTTTTAATTTTATTGCTTAAATCGCATTTTCTCGGCGAGCTGAGCGCTTTTTCTGAATTGTGCCGCTCCCGTCACTCTGGTTAGGTTGGCATCGAAAAAAACGCTCTCGGGTGCTTTAGAGTGCCGAGTTTATCACTGCGCATGAAGAAATGACCACCTCCAACGTTTGGTTTATGTTTTATAAGCATTTTTAATTTTATTGCTTAAATCGCATTTTCTCGGCGAGCTGAGCACTTTTTCTGAATTGTGCCGCTCCCGTCACTCTGGTTAGGTTGGCATCGAAAAAAACGCTCTCGGGTGCTTTAGAGTGCCGAGTTTATCACTGCGCATGAAGAAATGACCACCTCCAACGTTTGGTTTATGTTTTATAAGCATTTTTAATTTTATTGCTTAAATCGCATTTTCTCGGCGAGCTGAGCGCTTTTTCTGAATTGTGCCGCTCCCCGTCACTCTGGTTAGGTTGGCATCGAAAAAAACGCTCTCGGGTGCTTTAGAGTGCCGAGTTTATCACTGCGCATGAAGAAATGACCACCTCCAACGTTTGGTTTATGTTTTATAAGCATTTTAATTTTATTGCTTAAATCGCATTTTCTCGGCGAGCTGAGCGCTTTTTCTGAATTGTGCCGCTCCCGTCACTCTGGTTAGGTTGGCATCGAAAAAAACGCTCTCGGGTGCTTTAGAGTGCCGAGTTTATCACTGCGCATGAAGAAATGACCACCTCCAACGTTTGGTTTATGTTTATAAGCATTTTTAATTTTATTGCTTAAATCGCATTTTCTCGGCGAGCTGAGCACTTTTTCTGAATTGTGCCGCTCCCGTCACTCTGGTTAGGTTGGCATCGAAAAAAAACGCTCTCGGGTGCTTTAGAGTGCCGAGTTTATCACTGCGCATGAAGAAATGACCACCTCCAACGTTTGGTTTATGTTTTATAAGCATTTTTAATTTTATTGCTTAAATCGCATTTTCTCGGCGAGCTGAGCACTTTTCTGAATTGTGCCGCTCCCGTCACTCTGGTTAGGTTGGCATGGAAAAAAACGCTCTCGGGTGCTTTAGAGTGCCGAGTTTATTACTGCGTAATAAGAAATGACCATCTACAACGTTTGGTTTATGTTTTATAAGCATTTTTAATTTTATTGCTTAAATCGCATTTTCTCGGCGAGCTGAGCACTTTTTCTGAATTGTGCCGCTCCCGTCACTCTGTTTAGGTTGGCATGGAAAAAAACGCTCTCGGGTGCTTTAGAGTGCCGAGTTTATCACTGCACATGAAGAAAAGACCACCTCCAACGTTTGGTTTATGTTTTATAAGCATTTTAATTTTATTGCTTAAATCGCATTTTCTCGGCGAGCTGAGCGCTTTTTCTGAATTGTGCCGCTCCCGTCACTCTGGTTAGGTTGGCATCGAAAAAAACGCTCTCGGGTGCTTTAGAGTGCCGAGTTTATTACTGCGTAATAAGAAATGACCATTTACAACGTTTGGTTTATGTTTTATAAGCATTTTTAATTTTATTGCTTAAATCGCATTTTCTCGGCGAGCTGAGCACTTTTTCTGAATTGTGCCGCTCCCGTCACTCTGGTTAGGTTGGCATCGAAAAAAACGCTCTCGGGTGCTTTAGAGTGCCGAGTTTATCACTGCGCATGAAGAAATGACCACCTCCAACGTTTGGTTTATGTTTTATAAGCATTTTTAATTTTATTGCTTAAATCGCATTTTCTCGGCGAGCTGAGCACTTTTTCTGAATTGTGCCGCTCCCGTCACTCTGGTTAGGTTGGCATCGAAAAAAACGCTCTCGGGTGCTTTAGAGTGCCGAGTTTATCACTGCGCATGAAGAAATGACCACCTCCAACGTTTGGTTTATGTTTTATAAGCATTTTTAATTTTATTGCTTAAATCGCATTTTCTCGGCGAGCTGAGCACTTTTTCTGAATTGTGCCGCTCCCGTCACTCTGGTTAGGTTGGCATCGAAAAAAACGCTCTCGGGTGCTTTAGAGTGCCGAGTTTATTACTGCGTAATAAGAAATGACCATTTACAACGTTTGGTTTATGTTTTATAAGCATTTTTAATTTTAATGCTTAAATCGCATTTTCTCGGCGAGCTGAGCACTTTTTCTGAATTGTGCCGCTCCCGTCACTCTGGTTAGGTTGGCATCGAAAAAACGCTCTCGGGTGCTTTAGAGTGCCGAGTTTATCACTGTGCATGAAGAAATGACCACCTCCAACGTTTGGTTTATGTTTTATAAGCATTTTTAATTTTATTGCTTAAATCGCATTTTCTCGGCGAGCTGAGCGCTTTTTCTGAATTGTGCCGCTCCCGTCACTCTGGTTAGGTTGGCATCGAAAAAAACGCTCTCGGGTGCTTTAGAGTGCCGAGTTTATTACTGCGTAATAAGAAATGACCATCTACAACGTTTGGTTTATGTTTTATAAGCATTTTTAATTTTATTGCTTAAATCGCATTTTCTCGGCGAGCTGAGCACTTTTTCTGAATTGTGCCGCTCCCGTCACTCTGGTTAGGTTGGCATCGAAAAAAACGCTCTCGGGTGCTTTAGAGTGCCGAGTTTATCACTGTGCATGAAGAAATGACCACCTCCAACGTTTGGTTTATGTTTTATAAGCATTTTTAATTTTATTGCTTAAATCGCATTTTCTCGGCGAGCTGAGCGCTTTTTCTGAATTGTGCCGCTCCCGTCACTCTGGTTAGGTTGGCATCGAAAAAAACGCTCTTGGGTGCTTTAGAGTGCCGAGTTTATCACTGCGCATGAAGAAATGACCACCTCCAACGTTTGGTTTATGTTTTATAAGCATTTTTAATTTTATTGCTTAAATCGCATTTTCTCGGCGAGCTGAGCACTTTTTCTGAATTGTGCCGCTCCCGTCACTCTGGTTAGGTTGGCATCGAAAAAAACGCTCTCGGGTGCTTTAGAGTGCCGAGTTTATCACTGCGCATGAAGAAATGACCAACTCCAACGTTTGGTTTATGTTTTATAAGCATTTTTAATTTTATTGCTTAAATCGCATTTTCTCGGCGAGCTGAGCACTTTTTCTGAATTGTGCCGCTCCCGTCACTCTGGTTAGGTTGGCATCGAAAAAAACGCTCTCGGGTGCTTTAGAGTGCCGAGTTTATCACTGCGCATGAAGAAATGACCACCTCCAACGTTTGGTTTATGTTTTATAAGCATTTTTAATTTTATTGCTTAAATCGCATTTTCTCGGCGAGCTGAGCACTTTTTCTGAATTGTGCCGCTCCCGTCACTCTGGTTAGGTTGGCATCGAATAAAACGCTCTCGGGTGCTTTAGAGTGCCGAGTTTATCACTGCGCATGAAGAAATGACCACCTCCAACGTTTGGTTTATGTTTTATAAGCATTTTTAATTTTATTGCTTAAATCGCATTTTCTCGGCGAGCTGAGCACTTTTTCTGAATTGTGCCGCTCCCGTCACTCTGGTTAGGTTGGCATGGAAAAAAACGCTCTCGGGTGCTTTAGAGTGCCGAGTTTATCACTGCGCATGAAGAAATGACCACCTCCAACGTTTGGTTTATGTTTTATAAGCATTTTTAATTTTATTGCTTAAATCGCATTTTCTCGGCGAGCTGAGCACTTTTTCTGAATTGTGCCGCTCCCGTCACTCTGGTTAGGTTGGCATGGAAAAAAACGCTCTCGGGTGCTTTAGAGTGCCGAGTTTATTACTGCGTAATAAGAAATGACCATCTACAACGTTTGGTTTATGTTTTATAAGCATTTTAAATTTTATTGCTTAAATTGCATTTTCTCGGCGAGCTGAGCACTTTTTCTGAATTGTGCCGCTCCCGTCACTCTGGTTAGGTTGGCATCGAAAAAAACGCTCTCGGGTGCTTTAGAGTGCCGAGTTTATCACTGCGCATGAAGAAATGACCACCTCCAACGTTTGGTTTATGTTTTATAAGCATTTTTAATTTTATTGCTTAAATCGCATTTTCTCGGCGAGCTGAGCACTTTTTCTGAATTGTGCCGCTCCCGTCACTCTGGTTAGGTTGGCATCGAAAAAAACGCTCTGGGTGCTTTAGAGTGCCGAGTTTATCACTGCGCATGAAGAAATGACCACCTCCAACGTTTGGTTTATGTTTTATAAGCATTTTTAATTTTATTGCTTAAATCGCATTTTCTCGGCGAGCTGAGCGCTTTTTCTGAATTGTGCCGCTCCCGTCACTCTGGTTAGGTTGGCATCGAAAAAAACGCTCTCGGGTGCTTTAGAGTGCCGAGTTTATCACTGCGCATGAAGAAATGACCACCTCCAACGTTTGGTTTATGTTTTATAAGCATTTTTAATTTTATTGCTTAAATCGCATTTTCTCGGCGAGCTGAGCGCTTTTTCTGAATTGTGCCGCTCCCGTCACTCTGGTTAGGTTGGCATCGAAAAAAACGCTCTCGGGTGCTTTAGAGTGCCGAGTTTATCACTGCGCATGAAGAAATGACCACCTCCAACGTTTGGTTTATGTTTTATAAGCATTTTTAATTTTATTGCTTAAATCGCATTTTCTCGGCGAGCTGAGCACTTTTTCTGAATTGTGCCGCTCCCGTCACTCTGGTTAGGTTGGCATCGAAAAAAACGCTCTCGGGTGCTTTAGAGTGCCGAGTTTATCACTGCGCATGAAGAAATGACCACCTCCAACGTTTGGTTTATGTTTTATAAGCATTTTTAATTTTATTGCTTAAATCGCATTTTCTCGGCGAGCTGAGCACTTTTTCTGAATTGTGCCGCTCCCGTCACTCTGGTTAGGTTGGCATCGAAAAAAACGCTCTCGGGTGCTTTAGAGTGCCGAGTTTATCACTGTGCATGAAGAAATGACCACCTCCAACGTTTGGTTTATGTTTTATAAGCATTTTTAATTTTATTGCTTAAATCGCATTTTCTCGGCGAGCTGAGCGCTTTTTCTGAATTGTGCCGCTCCCGTCACTCTGGTTAGGTTGGCATGGAAAAAAACGCTCTCGGGTGCTTTAGAGTGCCGAGTTTATCACTGCGCATGAAGAAATGACCACCTCCAACGTTTGGTTTATGTTTTATAAGCATTTTTAATTTTATTGCTTAAATCGCATTTTCTCGGCGAGCTGAGCGCTTTTTCTGAATTGTGCCGCTCCCGTCACTCTGGTTAGGTTGGCATCGAAAAAAACGCTCTCGGGTGCTTTAGAGTGCCGAGTTTATCACTGCGCATGAAGAAATGACCACCTCCAACGTTTGGTTTATGTTTTATAAGCATTTTTAATTTTATTGCTTAAATCGCATTTACTCGGCGAGCTGAGCACTTTTTCTGAATTGTGCCGCTCCCGTCACTCTGGTTAGGTTGGCATCGAAAAAAACGCTCTCGGGTGCTTTAGAGTGCCGAGTTTATCACTGCGCATGAAGAAATGACCACCTCCAACGTTTGGTTTATGTTTTATAAGCATTTTTAATTTTATTGCTTAAATCGCATTTTCTCGGCGAGCTGAGCACTTTTTCTGAATTGTGCCGCTCCCGTCACTCTGGTTAGGTTGGCATGGAAAAAAACGCTCTCGGGTGCTTTAGAGTGCCGAGTTTATCACTGCGCATGAAGAAATGACCACCTCCAACGTTTGGTTTATGTTTTATAAGCATTTTTAATTTTATTGCTTAAATCGCATTTTCTCGGCGAGCTGAGCGCTTTTTCTGAATTGTGCCGCTCCCGTCACTCTGGTTAGGTTGGCATCGAATAAAACGCTCTCGGGTGCTTTAGAGTGCCGAGTTTATCACTGCGCATGAAGAAATGACCACCTCCAACGTTTGGTTTATGTTTTATAAGCATTTTTAATTTTATTGCTTAAATCGCATTTTCTCGGCGAGCTGAACACTTTTTCTGAATTGTGCCGCTCCCGTCACTCTGGTTAGGTTGGCATGGAAAAAAACGCTCTCGGGTGCTTTAGAGTGCCGAGTTTATTACTGCGTAATAAGAAATGACCATCTACAACGTTTGGTTTATGTTTTATAAGCATTTTTAATTTTATTGCTTAAATCGCATTTTCTCGGCGAGCTGAGCACTTTTTCTGAATTGTGCCGCTCCCGTCACTCTGGTTAGGTTGGCATCGAAAAAAACGCTCTCGGGTGCTTTAGAGTGCCGAGTTTATCACTGCGCATGAAGAAATGACCACCTCCAACGTTTGGTTTATGTTTTATAAGCATTTTTAATTTTATTGCTTAAATCGCATTTTCTCGGCGAGCTGAGCACTTTTTCTGAATTGTGCCGCTCCCGTCACTCTGGTTAGGTTGGCATGGAAAAAAACGCTCTCGGGTGCTTTAGAGTGCCGAGTTTATTACTGCGTAATAAGAAATGACCATCTACAACGTTTGGTTTATGTTTTATAAGCATTTTTAATTTTATTGCTTAAATCGCATTTTCTCGGCGAGCTGAGCACTTTTTCTGAATTGTGCCGCTCCCGTCACTCTGTTTAGGTTGGCATGGAAAAAAACGCTCTCGGGTGCTTTAGAGTGCCGAGTTTATCACTGCACATGAAGAAAAGACCACCTCCAACGTTTGGTTTATGTTTTATAAGCATTTTTAATTTTATTGCTTAAATCGCATTTTCTCGGCGAGCTGAGCGCTTTTTCTGAATTGTGCCGCTCCCGTCACTCTGGTTAGGTTGGCATCGAAAAAAACGCTCTCGGGTGCTTTAGAGTGCCGAGTTTATTACTGCGTAATAAGAAATGACCATTTACAACGTTTGGTTTATGTTTTATAAGCATTTTTAATTTTATTGCTTAAATCGCATTTTCTCGGCGAGCTGAGCACTTTTTCTGAATTGTGCCGCTCCCGTCACTCTGGTTAGGTTGGCATCGAAAAAAACGCTCTCGGGTGCTTTAGAGTGCCGAGTTTATCACTGCGCATGAAGAAATGACCACCTCCAACGTTTGGTTTATGTTTTATAAGCATTTTTAATTTTATTGCTTAAATCGCATTTTCTCGGCGAGCTGAGCACTTTTTCTGAATTGTGCCGCTCCCGTCACTCTGGTTAGGTTGGCATCGAAAAAAACGCTCTCGGGTGCTTTAGAGTGCCGAGTTTATCACTGCGCATGAAGAAATGACCACCTCCAACGTTTGGTTTATGTTTTATAAGCATTTTTAATTTTATTGCTTAAATCGCATTTTCTCGGCGAGCTGAGCGCTTTTTCTGAATTGTGCCGCTCCCGTCACTCTGGTTAGGTTGGCATCGAAAAAAACGCTCTCGGGTGCTTTAGAGTGCCGAGTTTATCACTGCGCATGAAGAAATGACCACCTCCAACGTTTGGTTTATGTTTTATAAGCATTTTTAATTTTATTGCTTAAATCGCATTTTCTCGGCGAGCTGAGCACTTTTTCTGAATTGTGCCGCTCCCGTCACTCTGGTTAGGTTGGCATGGAAAAAAACGCTCTCGGGTGCTTTAGAGTGCCGAGTTTATCACTGTGCATGAAGAAATGACCACCTCCAACGTTTGGTTTATGTTTTATAAGCATTTTTAATTTTATTGCTTAAATCGCATTTTCTCGGCGAGCTGAGCGCTTTTTCTGAATTGTGCCGCTCCCGTCACTCTGGTTAGGTTGGCATCGAAAAAAACGCTCTCGGGTGCTTTAGAGTGCCGAGTTTATCACTGTGCATGAAGAAATGACCACCTCCAACGTTTGGTTTATGTTTTATAAGCATTTTTAATTTTATTGCTTAAATCGCATTTTCTCGGCGAGCTGAGCGCTTTTTCTGAATTGTGCCGCTCCCGTCACTCTGGTTAGGTTGGCATCGAAAAAAACGCTCTCGGGTGCTTTAGAGTGCCGAGTTTATCACTGCGCATGAAGAAATGACCACCTCCAACGTTTGGTTTATGTTTTATAAGCATTTTTAATTTTATTGCTTAAATCGCATTTTCTCGGCGAGCTGAGCACTTTTTCTGAATTGTGCCGCTCCCGTCACTCTGGTTAGGTTGGCATCGAAAAAAACGCTCTCGGGTGCTTTAGAGTGCCGAGTTTATCACTGCGCATGAAGAAATGACCACCTCCAACGTTTGGTTTATGTTTTATAAGCATTTTTAATTTTATTGCTTAAATCGCATTTTCTCGGCGAGCTGAGCGCTTTTTCTGAATTGTGCCGCTCCCGTCACTCTGGTTAGGTTGGCATCGAAAAAAACGCTCTCGGGTGCTTTAGAGTGCCGAGTTTATCACTGCGCATGAAGAAATGACCACCTCCAACGTTTGGTTTATGTTTTATAAGCATTTTTAATTTTATTGCTTAAATCGCATTTTCTCGGCGAGCTGAGCGCTTTTTCTGAATTGTGCCGCTCCCGTCACTCTGGTTAGGTTGGCATCGAAAAAAACGCTCTCGGGTGCTTTAGAGTGCCGAGTTTATCACTGCGCATGAAGAAATGACCACCTCCAACGTTTGGTTTATGTTTTATAAGCATTTTTAATTTTATTGCTTAAATCGCATTTTCTCGGCGAGCTGAGCACTTTTTCTGAATTGTGCCGCTCCCGTCACTCTGGTTAGGTTGGCATCGAATAAAACGCTCTCGGGTGCTTTAGAGTCCCGAGTTTATCACTGCGCATGAAGAAATGACCACCTCCAACGTTTGGTTTATGTTTTATAAGCATTTTTAATTTTATTGCTTAAATCGCATTTTCTCGGCGAGCTGAGCACTTTTTCTGAATTGTGCCGCTCCCGTCACTCTGGTTAGGTTGGCATCGAAAAAAACGCTCTCGGGTGCTTTAGAGTGCCGAGTTTATCACTGCGCATGAAGAAATGACCACCTCCAACGTTTGGTTTATGTTTTATAAGCATTTTTAATTTTATTGCTTAAATCGCATTTTCTCGGCGAGCTGAGCACTTTTTCTGAATTGTGCCGCTCCCGTCACTCTGGTTAGGTTGGCATCGAAAAAAACGCTCTCGGGTGCTTTAGAGTGCCGAGTTTATCACTGTGCATGAAGAAATGACCACCTCCAACGTTTGGTTTATGTTTTATAAGCATTTTTAATTTTATTGCTTAAATCGCATTTTCTCGGCGAGCTGAGCGCTTTTTCTGAATTGTGCCGCTCCCGTCACTCTGGTTAGGTTGGCATGGAAAAAAACGCTCTCGGGTGCTTTAGAGTGCCGAGTTTATCACTGCGCATGAAGAAATGACCACCTCCAACGTTTGGTTTATGTTTTATAAGCATTTTTAATTTTATTGCTTAAATCGCATTTTCTCGGCGAGCTGAGCGCTTTTTCTGAATTGTGCCGCTCCCGTCACTCTGGTTAGGTTGGCATCGAAAAAAACGCTCTCGGGTGCTTTAGAGTGCCGAGTTTATCACTGCGCATGAAGAAATGACCACCTCCAACGTTTGGTTTATGTTTTATAAGCATTTTTAATTTTATTGCTTAAATCGCATTTACTCGGCGAGCTGAGCACTTTTTCTGAATTGTGCCGCTCCCGTCACTCTGGTTAGGTTGGCATGGAAAAAAACGCTCTCGGGTGCTTTAGAGTGCCGAGTTTATCACTGCGCATGAAGAAATGACCACCTCCAACGTTTGGTTTATGTTTTATAAGCATTTTTAATTTTATTGCTTAAATCGCATTTTCTCGGCGAGCTGAGCACTTTTTCTGAATTGTGCCGCTCCCGTCACTCTGGTTAGGTTGGCATGGAAAAAAACGCTCTCGGGTGCTTTAGAGTGCCGAGTTTATCACTGCGCATGAAGAAATGACCACCTCCAACGTTTGGTTTATGTTTTATAAGCATTTTTAATTTTATTGCTTAAATCGCATTTTCTCGGCGAGCTGAGCACTTTTTCTGAATTGTGCCGCTCCCGTCACTCTGGTTAGGTTGGCATGGAAAAAAAGGCTCTCGGGTGCTTTAGAGTGCCGAGTTTATTACTGCGTAATAAGAAATGACCATCTACAACGTTTGGTTTATGTTTTATAAGCATTTTTAATTTTATTGCTTAAATCGCATTTTCTCGGCGAGCTGAGCACTTTTTCTGAATTGTGCCGCTCCCGTCACTCTGGTTAGGTTGGCATCGAAAAAAACGCTCTCGGGTGCTTTAGAGTGCCGAGTTTATCACTGCGCATGAAGAAATGACCACCTCCAACGTTTGGTTTATGTTTTATAAGCATTTTTAATTTTATTGCTTAAATCGCATTTTCTCGGCGAGCTGAGCACTTTTTCTGAATTGTGCCGCTCCCGTCACTCTGGTTAGGTTGGCATGGAAAAAAACGCTCTCGGGTGCTTTAGAGTGCCGAGTTTATTACTGCGTAATAAGAAATGACCATCTACAACGTTTGGTTTATGTTTTATAAGCATTTTTAATTTTATTGCTTAAATCGCATTTTCTCGGCGAGCTGAGCACTTTTTCTGAATTGTGCCGCTCCCGTCACTCTGTTTAGGTTGGCATGGAAAAAAACGCTCTCGGGTGCTTTAGAGTGCCGAGTTTATCACTGCACATGAAGAAAAGACCACCTCCAACGTTTGGTTTATGTTTTATAAGCATTTTTAATTTTATTGCTTAAATCGCATTTTCTCGGCGAGCTGAGCGCTTTTTCTGAATTGTGCCGCTCCCGTCACTCTGGTTAGGTTGGCATCGAAAAAAACGCTCTCGGGTGCTTTAGAGTGCCGAGTTTATTACTGCGTAATAAGAAATGACCATTTACAACGTTTGGTTTATGTTTTATAAGCATTTTTAATTTTATTGCTTAAATCGCATTTTCTCGGCGAGCTGAGCACTTTTTCTGAATTGTGCCGCTCCCGTCACTCTGGTTAGGTTGGCATCGAAAAAAACGCTCTCGGGTGCTTTAGAGTGCCGAGTTTATCACTGCGCATGAAGAAATGACCACCTCCAACGTTTGGTTTATGTTTTATAAGCATTTTTAATTTTATTGCTTAAATCGCATTTTCTCGGCGAGCTGAGCACTTTTTCTGAATTGTGCCGCTCCCGTCACTCTGGTTAGGTTGGCATCGAAAAAAACGCTCTCGGGTGCTTTAGAGTGCCGAGTTTATCACTGCGCATGAAGAAATGACCACCTCCAACGTTTGGTTTATGTTTTATAAGCATTTTTAATTTTATTGCTTAAATCGCATTTTCTCGGCGAGCTGAGCACTTTTTCTGAATTGTGCCGCTCCCGTCACTCTGGTTAGGTTGGCATCGAAAAAAACGCTCTCGGGTGCTTTAGAGTGCCGAGTTTATCACTGCGCATGAAGAAATGACCACCTCCAACGTTTGGTTTATGTTTTATAAGCATTTTTAATTTTATTGCTTAAATCGCATTTTCTCGGCGAGCTGAGCACTTTTTCTGAATTGTGCCGCTCCCGTCACTCTGGTTAGGTTGGCATGGAAAAAAACGCTCTCGGGTGCTTTAGAGTGCCGAGTTTATTACTGCGTAATAAGAAATGACCATCTACAACGTTTGGTTTATGTTTTATAAGCATTTTTAATTTTATTGCTTAAATCGCATTTTCTCGGCGAGCTGAGCACTTTTTCTGAATTGTGCCGCTCCCGTCACTCTGTTTAGGTTGGCATGGAAAAAAACGCTCTCGGGTGCTTTAGAGTGCCGAGTTTATCACTGCACATGAAGAAAAGACCACCTCCAACGTTTGGTTTATGTTTTATAAGCATTTTTAATTTTATTGCTTAAATCGCATTTTCTCGGCGAGCTGAGCGCTTTTTCTGAATTGTGCCGCTCCCGTCACTCTGGTTAGGTTGGCATCGAAAAAAACGCTCTCGGGTGCTTTAGAGTGCCGAGTTTATTACTGCGTAATAAGAAATGACCATTTACAACGTTTGGTTTATGTTTTATAAGCATTTTTAATTTTATTGCTTAAATCGCATTTTCTCGGCGAGCTGAGCACTTTTTCTGAATTGTGCCGCTCCCGTCACTCTGGTTAGGTTGGCATCGAAAAAAACGCTCTCGGGTGCTTTAGAGTGCCGAGTTTATCACTGTGCATGAAGAAATGACCACCTCCAACGTTTGGTTTATGTTTTATAAGCATTTTTAATTTTATTGCTTAAATCGCATTTTCTCGGCGAGCTGAGCGCTTTTTCTGAATTGTGCCGCTCCCGTCACTCTGGTTAGGTTGGCATCGAAAAAAAACGCTCTCGGGTGCTTTAGAGTGCCGAGTTTATTACTGCGTAATAAGAAATGACCATCTACAACGTTTGGTTTATGTTTTATAAGCATTTTTAATTTTATTGCTTAAATCGCATTTTCTCGGCGAGCTGAGCACTTTTTCTGAATTGTGCCGCTCCCGTCACTCTGGTTAGGTTGGCATCGAAAAAAACGCTCTCGGGTGCTTTAGAGTGCCGAGTTTATCACTGTGCATGAAGAAATGACCACCTCCAACGTTTGGTTTATGTTTTATAAGCATTTTTAATTTTATTGCTTAAATCGCATTTTCTCGGCGAGCTGAGCGCTTTTTCTGAATTGTGCCGCTCCCGTCACTCTGGTTAGGTTGGCATCGAAAAAAACGCTCTTGGGTGCTTTAGAGTGCCGAGTTTATCACTGCGCATGAAGAAATGACCACCTCCAACGTTTGGTTTATGTTTTATAAGCATTTTTAATTTTATTGCTTAAATCGCATTTTCTCGGCGAGCTGAGCACTTTTTCTGAATTGTGCCGCTCCCGTCACTCTGGTTAGGTTGGCATCGAAAAAAACGCTCTCGGGTGCTTTAGAGTGCCGAGTTTATCACTGCGCATGAAGAAATGACCAACTCCAACGTTTGGTTTATGTTTTATAAGCATTTTTAATTTTATTGCTTAAATCGCATTTTCTCGGCGAGCTGAGCACTTTTTCTGAAATGTGCCGCTCCCGTCACTCTGGTTAGGTTGGCATCGAAAAAAACGCTCTCGGGTGCTTTAGAGTGCCGAGTTTATCACTGCGCATGAAGAAATGACCACCTCCAACGTTTGGTTTATGTTTTATAAGCATTTTTAATTTTATTGCTTAAATCGCATTTTCTCGGCGAGCTGAGCACTTTTTCTGAATTGTGCCGCTCCCGTCACTCTGGTTAGGTTGGCATCGAATAAAACGCTCTCGGGTGCTTTAGAGTGCCGAGTTTATCACTGCGCATGAAGAAATGACCACCTCCAACGTTTGGTTTATGTTTTATAAGCATTTTAATTTTATTGCTTAAATCGCATTTTCTCGGCGAGCTGAGCACTTTTTCTGAATTGTGCCGCTCCCGTCACTCTGGTTAGGTTGGCATCCAAAAAAACGCTCTCGGGTGCTTTAGAGTGCCGAGTTTATCACTGCGCATGAAGAAATGACCACCTCCAACGTTTGGTTTAGGTTTTATAAGCATTTTTAATTTTATTGCTTAAATCGCATTTTCTCGGCGAGCTGAGCGCTTTTTCTGAATTGTGCCGCTCCCGTCACTCTGGTTAGGTTGGCATCGAAAAAAACGCTCTCGGGTGCTTTAGAGTGCCGAGTTTATCACTGTGCATGAAGAAATGACCACCTCCCAACGTTTGGTTTATGTTTTATAAGCATTTTTAATTTTATTGCTTAAATCGCATTTTCTCGGCGAGCTGAGCACTTTTTCTGAATTGTGCCGCTCCCGTCACTCTGGTTAGGTTGGCATGGAAAAAAACGCTCTCGGGTGCTTTAGAGTGCCGAGTTTATCACTGCGCATGAAGAAATGACCACCTCCAACGTTTGGTTTATGTTTTATAAGCATTTTTAATTTTATTGCTTAAATCGCATTTTCTCGGCGAGCTGAGCACTTTTTCTGAATTGTGCCGCTCCCGTCACTCTGGTTAGGTTGGCATGGAAAAAAACGCTCTCGGGTGCTTTAGAGTGCCGAGTTTATCACTGTGCATGAAGAAATGACCACCTCCAACGTTTGGTTTATGTTTTATAAGCATTTTTAATTTTATTGCTTAAATCGCATTTTCTCGGCGAGCTGAGCACTTTTTCTGAATTGTGCCGCTCCCGTCACTCTGGTTAGGTTGGCATCGAAAAAAACGCTCTCGGGTGCTTTAGAGTGCCGAGTTTATCACTGCGCATGAAGAAATGACCACCTCCAACGTTTGGTTTATGTTTTATAAGCATTTTTAATTTTATTGCTTAAATCGCATTTTCTCGGCGAGCTGAGCACTTTTTCTGAATTGTGCCGCTCCCGTCACTCTGGTTAGGTTGGCATGGAAAAAAACGCTCTCGGGTGCTTTAGAGTGCCGAGTTTATTACTGCGTAATAAGAAATGACCATCTACAACGTTTGGTTTATATTTTATAAGCATTTTTAATTTTATTGCTTAAATCGCATTTTCTCGGCGAGCTGAGCACTTTTTCTGAATTGTGCCGCTCCCGTCACTCTGTTTAGGTTGGCATGGAAAAAAACGCTCTCGGGTGCTTTAGAGTGCCGAGTTTATCACTGCGCATGAAGAAAAGACCACCTCCAACGTTTGGTTTATGTTTTATAAGCATTTTTAATTTTATTGCTTAAATCGCATTTTCTCGGCGAGCTGAGCGCTTTTTCTGTATTGTGCCGCTCCCGTCACTCTGGTTAGGTTGGCATCGAAAAAACGCTCTCGGGTGCTTTAGAGTGCCGAGTTTATTACTGCGTAATAAGAAATGACCATTTACAACGTTTGGTTTATGTTTTATAAGCATTTTTAATTTTATTGCTTAAATCGCATTTTCTCGGCGAGCTGAGCACTTTTTCTGAATTGTGCCGCTCCCGTCACTCTGGTTAGGTTGGCATCGAAAAAAACGCTCTCGGGTGCTTTAGAGTGCCGAGTTTATCACTGTGCATGAAGAAATGACCACCTCCAACGTTTGGTTTATGTTTTATAAGCATTTTTAATTTTATTGCTTAAATCGCATTTTCTCGGCGAGCTGAGCGCTTTTTCTGAATTGTGCCGCTCCCGTCACTCTGGTTAGGTTGGCATCGAAAAAAACGCTCTCGGGTGCTTTAGAGTGCCGAGTTTATTACTGCGTAATAAGAAATGACCATCTACAACGTTTGGTTTATGTTTTATAAGCATTTTTAATTTTATTGCTTAAATCGCATTTTCTCGGCGAGCTGAGCACTTTTTCTGAATTGTGCCGCTCCCGTCACTCTGGTTAGGTTGGCATCGAAAAAAACGCTCTCGGGTGCTTTAGAGTGCCGAGTTTATCACTGTGCATGAGGAAATGACCACCTCCAACGTTTGGTTTATGTTTTATAAGCATTTTTAATTTTATTGCTTAAATCGCATTTTCTCGGCGAGCTGAGCGCTTTTTCTGAATTGTGCCGCTCCCGTCACTCTGGTTAGGTTGGCATCGAAAAAAACGCTCTTGGGTGCTTTAGAGTGCCGAGTTTATCACTGCGCATGAAGAAATGACCACCTCCAACGTTTGGTTTATGTTTTATAAGCATTTTTAATTTTATTGCTTAAATCGCATTTTCTCGGCGAGCTGAGCACTTTTTCTGAATTGTGCCGCTCCCTTCACTCTGGTTAGGTTGGCATCGAAAAAAACGCTCTCGGGTGCTTTAGAGTGCCGAGTTTATCACTGCGCATGAAGAAATGACCAACTCCAACGTTTGGTTTATGTTTTATAAGCATTTTTAATTTTATTGCTTAAATCGCATTTTCTCGGCGAGCTGAGCACTTTTTCTGAATTGTGCCGCTCCCGTCACTCTGGTTAGGTTGGCATCGAAAAAAACGCTCTCGGGTGCTTTAGAGTGCCGAGTTTATCACTGCGCATGAAGAAATTACCACCTCCAACGTTTGGTTTATGTTTTATAAGCATTTTTAATTTTATTGCTTAAATCGCATTTTCTCGGCGAGCTGAGCGCTTTTTCTGAATTGTGCCGCTCGCGTCACTCTGGTTAGGTTGGCATCGAAAAAAACGCTCTCGGGTGCTTTAGAGTGCCGAGTTTATCACTGCGCATGAAGAAATGACCACCTCCAACGTTTGGTTTATGTTTTATAAGCATTTTTAATTTTATTGCTTAAATCGCATTTTCTCGGCGAGCTGAGCACTTTTTCTGAATTGTGCCGCTCCCGTCACTCTGGTTAGGTTGGCATCGAAAAAAACGCTCTCGGGTGCTTTAGAGTGCCGAGTTTATCACTGTGCATGAAGAAATGACCACCTCCAACGTTTGGTTTATGTTTTATAAGCATTTTTAATTTTATTGCTTAAATCGCATTTTCTCGGCGAGCTGAGCGCTTTTTCTGAATTGTGCCGCTCCCGTCACTCTGGTTAGGTTGGCATCGAAAAAAACGCTCTTGGGTGCTTTAGAGTGCCGAGTTTATCACTGCGCATGAAGAAATGACCACCTCCAACGTTTGGTTTATGTTTTATAAGCATTTTTAATTTTATTGCTTAAATCGCATTTTCTCGGCGAGCTGAGCACTTTTTCCGAATTGTGCCGCTCCCGTCACTCTGGTTAGGTTGGCATCGAAAAAAACGCTCTCGGGTGCTTTAGAGTGCCGAGTTTATCACTGCGCATGAAGAAATGACCAACTCCAACGTTTGGTTTATGTTTTATAAGCATTTTTAATTTTATTGCTTAAATCGCATTTTCTCGGCGAGCTGAGCACTTTTTCTGAATTGTGCCGCTCCCGTCACTCTGGTTAGGTTGGCATCGAAAAAAACGCTCTCGGGTGCTTTAGAGTGCCGAGTTTATCACTGCGCATGAAGAAATGACCACCTCCAACGTTTGGTTTATGTTTTATAAGCATTTTTAATTTTATTGCTTAAATCGCATTTTCTCGGCGAGCTGAGCACTTTTTCTGAATTGTGCCGCTCCCGTCACTCTGGTTAGGTTGGCATCGAATAAAACGCTCTCGGGTGCTTTAGAGTGCCGAGTTTATCACTGCGCATGAAGAAATGACCACCTCCAACGTTTGGTTTATGTTTTATAAGCATTTTTAATTTTATTGCTTAAATCGCATTTTCTCGGCGAGCTGAGCACTTTTTCTGAATTGTGCCGCTCCCGTCACTCTGGTTAGGTTGGCATGGAAAAAAACGCTCTCGGGTGCTTTAGAGTGCCGAGTTTATCACTGCGCATGAAGAAATGACCACCTCCAACGTTTGGTTTATGTTTTATAAGCATTTTTAATTTTATTGCTTAAATCGCATTTTCTCGGCGAGCTGAGCACTTTTTCTGAATTGTGCCGCTCCCGTCACTCTGGTTAGGTTGGCATGGAAAAAAACGCTCTCGGGTGCTTAAGAGTGCCGAGTTTATTACTGCGTAATAAGAAATGACCATCTACAACGTTTGGTTTATGTTTTATAAGCATTTTAAATTTTATTGCTTAAATTGCATTTTCTCGGCGAGCTGAGCACTTTTTCTGAATTGTGCCGCTCCCGTCACTCTGGTTAGGTTGGCATCGAAAAAAACGCTCTCGGGTGCTTTAGAGTGCCGAGTTTATCATTGCGCATGAAGAAATGACCACCTCCAACGTTTGGTTTATGTTTTATAAGCATTTTTAATTTTATTGCTTAAATCGCATTTTCTCGGCGAGCTGAGCACTTTTTCTGAATTGTGCCGCTCCCGTCACTCTGGTTAGGTTGGCATCGAAAAAAACGCTCTCGGGTGCTTTAGAGTGCCGAGTTTATCACTGCGCATGAAGAAATGACCACCTCCAACGTTTGGTTTATGTTTTATAAGCATTTTTAATTTTATTGCTTAAATCGCATTTTCTCGGCGAGCTGAGCGCTTTTTCTGAATTGTGCCGCTCCCGTCACTCTGGTTAGGTTGGCATCGAAAAAAACGCTCTCGGGTGCTTTAGAGTGCCGAGTTTATCACTGCGCATGAAGAAATGACCACCTCCAACGTTTGGTTTATGTTTTATAAGCATTTTTAATTTTATTGCTTAAATCGCATTTTCTCGGCGAGCTGAGCGCTTTTTCTGAATTGTGCCGCTCCCGTCACTCTGGTTAGGTTGGCATCGAAAAAAACGCTCTCGGGTGCTTTAGAGTGCCGAGTTTATCACTGCGCATGAAGAAATGACCACCTCCAACGTTTGGTTTATGTTTTATAAGCATTTTTAATTTTATTGCTTAAATCGCATTTTCTCGGCGAGCTGAGCACTTTTTCTGAATTGTGCCGCTCCCGTCACTCTGGTTAGGTTGGCATCGAATAAAACGCTCTCGGGTGCTTTAGTCCCGAGTTTATCACTGCGCATGAAGAAATGACCACCTCCAACGTTTGGTTTATGTTTTATAAGCATTTTTAATTTTATTGCTTAAATCGCATTTTCTCGGCGAGCTGAGCACTTTTTCTGAATTGTGCCGCTCCCGTCACTCTGGTTAGGTTGGCATCGAAAAAAACGCTCTCGGGTGCTTTAGAGTGCCGAGTTTATCACTGCGCATGAAGAAATGACCACCTCCAACGTTTGGTTTATGTTTTATAAGCATTTTTAATTTTATTGCTTAAATCGCATTTTCTCGGCGAGCTGAGCACTTTTTCTGAATTGTGCCGCTCCCGTCACTCTGGTTAGGTTGGCATCGAAAAAAACGCTCTCGGGTGCTTTAGAGTGCCGAGTTTATCACTGTGCATGAAGAAATGACCACCTCCAACGTTTGGTTTATGTTTTATAAGCATTTTTAATTTTATTGCTTAAATCGCATTTTCTCGGCGAGCTGAGCGCTTTTTCTGAATTGTGCCGCTCCCGTCACTCTGGTTAGGTTGGCATGGAAAAAAACGCTCTCGGGTGCTTTAGAGTGCCGAGTTTATCACTGCGCATGAAGAAATGACCACCTCCAACGTTTGGTTTATGTTTTATAAGCATTTTTAATTTTATTGCTTCAATCGCATTTTCTCGGCGAGCTGAGCGCTTTTTCTGAATTGTGCCGCTCCCGTCACTCTGGTTAGGTTGGCATCGAAAAAAACGCTCTCGGGTGCTTTAGAGTGCCGAGTTTATCACTGCGCATGAAGAAATGACCACCTCCAACGTTTGGTTTATGTTTTATAAGCATTTTTAATTTTATTGCTTAAATCGCATTTACTCGGCGAGCTGAGCACTTTTTCTGAATTGTGCCGCTCCCGTCACTCTGGTTAGGTTGGCATCGAAAAAAACGCTCTCGGGTGCTTTAGAGTGCCGAGTTTATCACTGCGCATGAAGAAATGACCACCTCCAACGTTTGGTTTATGTTTTATAAGCATTTTTAATTTTATTGCTTAAATCGCATTTTCTCGGCGAGCTGAGCACTTTTTCTGAATTGTGCCGCTCCCGTCACTCTGGTTAGGTTGGCATGGAAAAAAACGCTCTCGGGTGCTTTAGAGTGCCGAGTTTATCACCGCGCATGAAGAAATGACCACCTCCAACGTTTGGTTTATGTTTTATAAGCATTTTTAATTTTATTGCTTAAATCGCATTTTCTCGGCGAGCTGAGCGCTTTTTCTGAATTGTGCCGCTCCCGTCACTCTGGTTAGGTTGGCATCGAATAAAACGCTCTCGGGTGCTTTAGAGTGCCGAGTTTATCACTGCGCATGAAGAAATGACCACCTCCAACGTTTGGTTTATGTTTTATAAGCATTTTTAATTTTATTGCTTAAATCGCATTTTCTCGGCGAGCTGAGCACTTTTTCTGAATTGTGCCGCTCCCGTCACTCTGGTTAGGTTGGCATGGAAAAAAACGCTCTCGGGTGCTTTAGAGTGCCGAGTTTATTACTGCGTAATAAGAAATGACCATCTACAACGTTTGGTTTATGTTTTATAAGCATTTTTAATTTTATTGCTTAAATCGCATTTTCTCGGCGAGCTGAGCACTTTTTCTGAATTGTGCCGCTCCCGTCACTCTGGTTAGGTTGGCATGGAAAAAAACGCTCTCGGGTGCTTTAGAGTGCCGAGTTTATCACTGCGCATGAAGAAATGACCACCTCCAACGTTTGGTTTATGTTTTATAAGCATTTTTAATTTTATTGCTTAAATCGCATTTTCTCGGCGAGCTGAGCACTTTTTCTGAATTGTGCCGCTCCCGTCACTCTGGTTAGGTTGGCATGGAAAAAAACGCTCTCGGGTGCTTTAGAGTGCCGAGTTTATCACTGCGCATGAAGAAATGACCACCTCCAACGTTTGGTTTATGTTTTATAAGCATTTTTAATTTTATTGCTTAAATCGCATTTTCTCGGCGAGCTGAGCACTTTTTCTGAATTGTGCCGCTCCCGTCACTCTGGTTAGGTTGGCATGGAAAAAAACGCTCTCGGGTGCTTTAGAGTGCCGAGTTTATTACTGCGTAATAAGAAATGACCATCTACAACGTTTGGTTTATGTTTTATAAGCATTTTTAATTTTATTGCTTAAATCGCATTTTCTCGGCGAGCTGAGCACTTTTTCTGAATTGTGCCGCTCCCGTCACTCTGGTTAGGTTGGCATCGAAAAAAACGCTCTCGGGTGCTTTAGAGTGCCGAGTTTATCACTGCGCATGAAGAAATGACCACCTCCAACGTTTGGTTTATGTTTTATAAGCATTTTTAATTTTATTGCTTAAATCGCATTTTCTTGGCGAGCTGAGCACTTTTTCTGAATTGTGCCGCTCCCGTCACTCTGGTTAGGTTGGCATGGAAAAAAACGCTCTCGGGTGCTTTAGAGTGCCGAGTTTATTACTGCGTAATAAGAAATGACCATCTACAACGTTTGGTTTATGTTTTATAAGCATTTTTAATTTTATTGCTTAAATCGCATTTTCTCGGCGAGCTGAGCACTTTTTCTGAATTGTGCCGCTCCCGTCACTCTGTTTAGGTTGGCATGGAAAAAAACGCTCTCGGGTGCTTTAGAGTGCCGAGTTTATCACTGCACATGAAGAAAAGACCACCTCCAACGTTTGGTTTATGTTTTATAAGCATTTTTAATTTTATTGCTTAAATCGCATTTTCTCGGCGAGCTGAGCGCTTTTTCTGAATTGTGCCGCTCCCGTCACTCTGGTTAGGTTGGCATCGAAAAAAACGCTCTCGGGTGCTTTAGAGTGCCGAGTTTATTACTGCGTAATAAGAAATGACCATTTACAACGTTTGGTTTATGTTTTATAAGCATTTTTAATTTTATTGCTTAAATCGCATTTTCTCGGCGAGCTGAGCACTTTTTCTGAATTGTGCCGCTCCCGTCACTCTGTTTAGGTTGGCATGGAAAAAAACACTCTCGGGTGCTTTAGAGTGCCGAGTTTATCACTGCGCATGAAGAAAAGACCACCTCCAACGTTTGGTTTATGTTTTATAAGCATTTTTAATTTTATTGCTTAAATCGCATTTTCTCGGCGAGCTGAGCACTTTTTCTGAATTGTGCCGCTCCCGTCACTCTGGTTAGGTTGGCATGGAAAAAAACGCTCTCGGGTGCTTTAGAGTGCCGAGTTTATCACTGCGCATGAAGAAATGGCCACCTCCAACGTTTGGTTTATGTTTTATAAGCATTTTTAATTTTATTGCTTAAATCGCATTTTCTCGGCGAGCTGAGCACTTTTTCTGAATTGTGCCGCTCCCGTCACTCTGGTTAGGTTGGCATCGAAAAAAACGCTCTCGGGTGCTTTAGAGTGCCGAGTTTATCACTGCGCATGAAGAAATGACCACCTCCAACGTTTGGTTTATGTTTTATAAGCATTTTTAATTTTATTGCTTAAATCGCATTTTCTCGGCGAGCTGAGCGCTTTTTCTGAATTGTGCCGCTCCCGTCACTCTGGTTAGGTTGGCATCGAAAAAAACGCTCTCGGGTGCTTTAGAGTGCCGAGTTTATCACTGCGCATGAAGAAATGACCACCTCCAACGTTTGGTTTATGTTTTATAAGCATTTTTAATTTTATTGCTTAAATCGCATTTTCTCGGCGAGCTGAGCACTTTTTCTGAATTGTGCCGCTCCCGTCACTCTGGTTAGGTTGGCATGGAAAAAAACGCTCTCGGGTGCTTTAGAGTGCCGAGTTTATTACTGCGTAATAAGAAATGACCATCTACAACGTTTGGTTTATGTTTTATAAGCATTTTTAATTTTATTGCTTAAATCGCATTTTCTCGGCGAGCTGAGCACTTTTTCTGAATTGTGCCGCTCCCGTCACTCTGGTTAGGTTGGCATCGAAAAAAACGCTCTCGGGTGCTTTAGAGTGCCGAGTTTATCACTGCGCATGAAGAAATGACCACCTCCAACGTTTGGTTTATGTTTTATAAGCATTTTTAATTTTATTGCTTAAATCGCATTTTCTTGGCGAGCTGAGCACTTTTTCTGAATTGTGCCGCTCCCGTCACTCTGGTTAGGTTGGCATGGAAAAAAACGATCTCGGGTGCTTTAGAGTGCCGAGTTTATTACTGCGTAATAAGAAATGACCATCTACAACGTTTGGTTTATGTTTTATAAGCATTTTTAATTTTATTGCTTAAATCGCATTTTCTCGGCGAGCTGAGCACTTTTTCTGAATTGTGCCGCTCCCGTCACTCTGTTTAGGTTGGCATGGAAAAAAACGCTCTCGGGTGCTTTAGAGTGCCGAGTTTATCACTGCACATGAAGAAAAGACCACCTCCAACGTTTGGTTTATGTTTTATAAGCATTTTTAATTTTATTGCTTAAATCGCATTTTCTCGGCGAGCTGAGCGCTTTTTCTGAATTGTGCCGCTCCCGTCACTCTGGTTAGGTTGGCATCGAAAAAAACGCTCTCGGGTGCTTTAGAGTGCCGAGTTTATTACTGCGTAATAAGAAATGACCATTTACAACGTTTGGTTTATGTTTTATAAGCATTTTTAATTTTATTGCTTAAATCGCATTTTCTCGGCGAGCTGAGCACTTTTTCTGAATTGTGCCGCTCCCGTCACTCTGTTTAGGTTGGCATGGAAAAAAACACTCTCGGGTGCTTTAGAGTGCCGAGTTTATCACTGCGCATGAAGAAAAGACCACCTCCAACGTTTGGTTTATGTTTTATAAGCATTTTTAATTTTATTGCTTAAATCGCATTTTCTCGGCGAGCTGAGCACTTTTTCTGAATTGTGCCGCTCCCGTCACTCTGGTTAGGTTGGCATGGAAAAAAACGCTCTCGGGTGCTTTAGAGTGCCGAGTTTATCACTGCGCATGAAGAAATGGCCACCTCCAACGTTTGGTTTATGTTTTATAAGCATTTTTAATTTTATTGCTTAAATCGCATTTTCTCGGCGAGCTGAGCACTTTTTCTGAATTGTGCCGCTCCCGTCACTCTGGTTAGGTTGGCATCGAAAAAAACGCTCTCGGGTGCTTTAGAGTGCCGAGTTTATCACTGCGCATGAAGAAATGACCACCTCCAACGTTTGGTTTATGTTTTATAAGCATTTTTAATTTTATTGCTTAAATCGCATTTTCTCGGCGAGCTGAGCGCTTTTTCTGAATTGTGCCGCTCCCGTCACTCTGGTTAGGTTGGCATCGAAAAAAACGCTCTCGGGTGCTTTAGAGTGCCGAGTTTATCACTGCGCATGAAGAAATGACCACCTCCAACGTTTGGTTTATGTTTTATAAGCATTTTTAATTTTATTGCTTAAATCGCATTTTCTCGGCGAGCTGAGCACTTTTTCTGAATTGTGCCGCTCCCGTCACTCTGGTTAGGTTGGCATGGAAAAAAACGCTCTCGGGTGCTTTAGAGTGCCGAGTTTATCACCGCGCATGAAGAAATGACCACCTCCAACGTTTGGTTTATGTTTTATAAGCATTTTTAATTTTATTGCTTAAATCGCATTTTCTCGGCGAGCTGAGCGCTTTTTCTGAATTGTGCCGCTCCCGTCACTCTGGTTAGGTTGGCATCGAATAAAACGCTCTCGGGTGCTTTAGAGTGCCGAGTTTATCACTGCGCATGAAGAAATGACCACCTCCAACGTTTGGTTTATGTTTTATAAGCATTTTTAATTTTATTGCTTAAATCGCATTTTCTCGGCGAGCTGAGCACTTTTTCTGAATTGTGCCGCTCCCGTCACTCTGGTTAGGTTGGCATGGAAAAAAACGCTCTCGGGTGCTTTAGAGTGCCGAGTTTATTACTGCGTAATAAGAAATGACCATCTACAACGTTTGGTTTATGTTTTATAAGCATTTTTAATTTTATTGCTTAAATCGCATTTTCTCGGCGAGCTGAGCACTTTTTCTGAATTGTGCCGCTCCCGTCACTCTGGTTAGGTTGGCATGGAAAAAAACGCTCTCGGGTGCTTTAGAGTGCCGAGTTTATCACTGCGCATGAAGAAATGACCACCTCCAACGTTTGGTTTATGTTTTATAAGCATTTTTAATTTTATTGCTTAAATCGCATTTTCTCGGCGAGCTGAGCACTTTTTCTGAATTGTGCCGCTCCCGTCACTCTGGTTAGGTTGGCATGGAAAAAAACGCTCTCGGGTGCTTTAGAGTGCCGAGTTTATCACTGCGCATGAAGAAATGACCACCTCCAACGTTTGGTTTATGTTTTATAAGCATTTTTAATTTTATTGCTTAAATCGCATTTTCTCGGCGAGCTGAGCACTTTTTCTGAATTGTGCCGCTCCCGTCACTCTGGTTAGGTTGGCATGGAAAAAAACGCTCTCGGGTGCTTTAGAGTGCCGAGTTTATTACTGCGTAATAAGAAATGACCATCTACAACGTTTGGTTTATGTTTTATAAGCATTTTTAATTTTATTGCTTAAATCGCATTTTCTCGGCGAGCTGAGCACTTTTTCTGAATTGTGCCGCTCCCGTCACTCTGGTTAGGTTGGCATCGAAAAAAACGCTCTCGGGTGCTTTAGAGTGCCGAGTTTATCACTGCGCATGAAGAAATGACCACCTCCAACGTTTGGTTTATGTTTTATAAGCATTTTTAATTTTATTGCTTAAATCGCATTTTCTTGGCGAGCTGAGCACTTTTTCTGAATTGTGCCGCTCCCGTCACTCTGGTTAGGTTGGCATGGAAAAAAACGCTCTCGGGTGCTTTAGAGTGCCGAGTTTATTACTGCGTAATAAGAAATGACCATCTACAACGTTTGGTTTATGTTTTATAAGCATTTTTAATTTTATTGCTTAAATCGCATTTTCTCGGCGAGCTGAGCACTTTTTCTGAATTGTGCCGCTCCCGTCACTCTGTTTAGGTTGGCATGGAAAAAAACGCTCTCGGGTGCTTTAGAGTGCCGAGTTTATCACTGCACATGAAGAAAAGACCACCTCCAACGTTTGGTTTATGTTTTATAAGCATTTTTAATTTTATTGCTTAAATCGCATTTTCTCGGCGAGCTGAGCGCTTTTTCTGAATTGTGCCGCTCCCGTCACTCTGGTTAGGTTGGCATCGAAAAAAACGCTCTCGGGTGCTTTAGAGTGCCGAGTTTATTACTGCGTAATAAGAAATGACCATTTACAACGTTTGGTTTATGTTTTATAAGCATTTTTAATTTTATTGCTTAAATCGCATTTTCTCGGCGAGCTGAGCACTTTTTCTGAATTGTGCCGCTCCCGTCACTCTGTTTAGGTTGGCATGGAAAAAAACACTCTCGGGTGCTTTAGAGTGCCGAGTTTATCACTGCGCATAAAGAAAAGACCACCTCCAACGTTTGGTTTATGTTTTATAAGCATTTTTAATTTTATTGCTTAAATCGCATTTTCTCGGCGAGCTGAGCACTTTTTCTGAATTGTGCCGCTCCCGTCACTCTGGTTAGGTTGGCATGGAAAAAAACGCTCTCGGGTGCTTTAGAGTGCCGAGTTTATTACTGCGTAATAAGAAATGACCATCTACAACGTTTGGTTTATGTTTTATAAGCATTTTTAATTTTATTGCTTAAATCGCATTTTCTCGGCGAGCTGAGCACTTTTTCTGAATTGTGCCGCTCCCGTCACTCTGGTTAGGTTGGCATCGAAAAAAACGCTCTCGGGTGCTTTAGAGTGCCGAGTTTATCACTGCGCATGAAGAAATGACCACCTCCAACGTTTGGTTTATGTTTTATAAGCATTTTTAATTTTATTGCTTAAATCGCATTTTCTTGGCGAGCTGAGCACTTTTTCTGAATTGTGCCGCTCCCGTCACTCTGGTTAGGTTGGCATGGAAAAAAACGCTCTCGGGTGCTTTAGAGTGCCGAGTTTATTACTGCGTAATAAGAAATGACCATCTACAACGTTTGGTTTATGTTTTATAAGCATTTTTAATTTTATTGCTTAAATCGCATTTTCTCGGCGAGCTGAGCACTTTTTCTGAATTGTGCCGCTCCCGTCACTCTGTTTAGGTTGGCATGGAAAAAAACGCTCTCGGGTGCTTTAGAGTGCCGAGTTTATCACTGCACATGAAGAAAAGACCACCTCCAACGTTTGGTTTATGTTTTATAAGCATTTTTAATTTTATTGCTTAAATCGCATTTTCTCGGCGAGCTGAGCGCTTTTTCTGAATTGTGCCGCTCCCGTCACTCTGGTTAGGTTGGCATCGAAAAAAACGCTCTCGGGTGCTTTAGAGTGCCGAGTTTATTACTGCGTAATAAGAAATGACCATTTACAACGTTTGGTTTATGTTTTATAAGCATTTTTAATTTTATTGCTTAAATCGCATTTTCTCGGCGAGCTGAGCACTTTTTCTGAATTGTGCCGCTCCCGTCACTCTGTTTAGGTTGGCATGGAAAAAAACACTCTCGGGTGCTTTAGAGTGCCGAGTTTATCACTGCGCATGAAGAAAAGACCACCTCCAACGTTTGGTTTATGTTTTATAAGCATTTTTAATTTTATTGCTTAAATCGCATTTTCTCGGCGAGCTGAGCACTTTTTCTGAATTGTGCCGCTCCCGTCACTCTGGTTAGGTTGGCATGGAAAAAAACGCTCTCGGGTGCTTTAGAGTGCCGAGTTTATCACTGCGCATGAAGAAATGGCCACCTCCAACGTTTGGTTTATGTTTTATAAGCATTTTTAATTTTATTGCTTAAATCGCATTTTCTCGGCGAGCTGAGCACTTTTTCTGAATTGTGCCGCTCCCGTCACTCTGGTTAGGTTGGCATCGAAAAAAACGCTCTCGGGTGCTTTAGAGTGCCGAGTTTATCACTGCGCATGAAGAAATGACCACCTCCAACGTTTGGTTTATGTTTTATAAGCATTTTTAATTTTATTGCTTAAATCGCATTTTCTCGGCGAGCTGAGCGCTTTTTCTGAATTGTGCCGCTCCCGTCACTCTGGTTAGGTTGGCATCGAAAAAAACGCTCTCGGGTGCTTTAGAGTGCCGAGTTTATCACTGCGCATGAAGAAATGACCACCTCCAACGTTTGGTTTATGTTTTATAAGCATTTTTAATTTTATTGCTTAAATCGCATTTTCTCGGCGAGCTGAGCACTTTTTCTGAATTGTGCCGCTCCCGTCACTCTGGTTAGGTTGGCATGGAAAAAAACGCTCTCGGGTGCTTTAGAGTGCCGAGTTTATCACCGCGCATGAAGAAATGACCACCTCCAACGTTTGGTTTATGTTTTATAAGCATTTTTAATTTTATTGCTTAAATCGCATTTTCTCGGCGAGCTGAGCGCTTTTTCTGAATTGTGCCGCTCCCGTCACTCTGGTTAGGTTGGCATCGAATAAAACGCTCTCGGGTGCTTTAGAGTGCCGAGTTTATCACTGCGCATGAAGAAATGACCACCTCCAACGTTTGGTTTATGTTTTATAAGCATTTTTAATTTTATTGCTTAAATCGCATTTTCTCGGCGAGCTGAGCACTTTTTCTGAATTGTGCCGCTCCCGTCACTCTGGTTAGGTTGGCATGGAAAAAAACGCTCTCGGGTGCTTTAGAGTGCCGAGTTTATTACTGCGTAATAAGAAATGACCATCTACAACGTTTGGTTTATGTTTTATAAGCATTTTTAATTTTATTGCTTAAATCGCATTTTCTCGGCGAGCTGAGCACTTTTTCTGAATTGTGCCGCTCCCGTCACTCTGGTTAGGTTGGCATGGAAAAAAACGCTCTCGGGTGCTTTAGAGTGCCGAGTTTATCACTGCGCATGAAGAAATGACCACCTCCAACGTTTGGTTTATGTTTTATAAGCATTTTTAATTTTATTGCTTAAATCGCATTTTCTCGGCGAGCTGAGCACTTTTTCTGAATTGTGCCGCTCCCGTCACTCTGGTTAGGTTGGCATGGAAAAAAACGCTCTCGGGTGCTTTAGAGTGCCGAGTTTATCACTGCGCATGAAGAAATGACCACCTCCAACGTTTGGTTTATGTTTTATAAGCATTTTTAATTTTATTGCTTAAATCGCATTTTCTCGGCGAGCTGAGCACTTTTTCTGAATTGTGCCGCTCCCGTCACTCTGGTTAGGTTGGCATGGAAAAAAACGCTCTCGGGTGCTTTAGAGTGCCGAGTTTATTACTGCGTAATAAGAAATGACCATCTACAACGTTTGGTTTATGTTTTATAAGCATTTTTAATTTTATTGCTTAAATCGCATTTTCTCGGCGAGCTGAGCACTTTTTCTGAATTGTGCCGCTCCCGTCACTCTGGTTAGGTTGGCATCGAAAAAAACGCTCTCGGGTGCTTTAGAGTGCCGAGTTTATCACTGCGCATGAAGAAATGACCACCTCCAACGTTTGGTTTATGTTTTATAAGCATTTTTAATTTTATTGCTTAAATCGCATTTTCTTGGCGAGCTGAGCACTTTTTCTGAATTGTGCCGCTCCCGTCACTCTGGTTAGGTTGGCATGGAAAAAAACGCTCTCGGGTGCTTTAGAGTGCCGAGTTTATTACTGCGTAATAAGAAATGACCATCTACAACGTTTGGTTTATGTTTTATAAGCATTTTTAATTTTATTGCTTAAATCGCATTTTCTCGGCGAGCTGAGCACTTTTTCTGAATTGTGCCGCTCCCGTCACTCTGTTTAGGTTGGCATGGAAAAAAACGCTCTCGGGTGCTTTAGAGTGCCGAGTTTATCACTGCACATGAAGAAAAGACCACCTCCAACGTTTGGTTTATGTTTTATAAGCATTTTTAATTTTATTGCTTAAATCGCATTTTCTCGGCGAGCTGAGCGCTTTTTCTGAATTGTGCCGCTCCCGTCACTCTGGTTAGGTTGGCATCGAAAAAAACGCTCTCGGGTGCTTTAGAGTGCCGAGTTTATTACTGCGTAATAAGAAATGACCATTTACAACGTTTGGTTTATGTTTTATAAGCATTTTTAATTTTATTGCTTAAATCGCATTTTCTCGGCGAGCTGAGCACTTTTTCTGAATTGTGCCGCTCCCGTCACTCTGTTTAGGTTGGCATGGAAAAAAACACTCTCGGGTGCTTTAGAGTGCCGAGTTTATCACTGCGCATAAAGAAAAGACCACCTCCAACGTTTGGTTTATGTTTTATAAGCATTTTTAATTTTATTGCTTAAATCGCATTTTCTCGGCGAGCTGAGCACTTTTTCTGAATTGTGCCGCTCCCGTCACTCTGGTTAGGTTGGCATGGAAAAAAACGCTCTCGGGTGCTTTAGAGTGCCGAGTTTATCACTGCGCATGAAGAAATGGCCACCTCCAACGTTTGGTTTATGTTTTATAAGCATTTTTAATTTTATTGCTTAAATCGCATTTTCTCGGCGAGCTGAGCACTTTTTCTGAATTGTGCCGCTCCCGTCACTCTGGTTAGGTTGGCATCGAAAAAAACGCTCTCGGGTGCTTTAGAGTGCCGAGTTTATCACTGCGCATGAAGAAATGACCACCTCCAACGTTTGGTTTATGTTTTATAAGCATTTTTAATTTTATTGCTTAAATTGCATTTTCTCGGCGAGCTGAGCACTTTTTCTGAATTGTGCCGCTCCCGTCACTCTGGTTAGGTTGGCATGGAAAAAATCGCTCTCGGGTGCTTTAGAGTGCCGAGTTTATTACTGCGTAATAAGAAATGACCATCTACAACGTTTGGTTTATGTTTTATAAGCATTTTTAATTTTATTGCTTAAATCGCATTTTCTCGGCGAGCTGAGCACTTTTTCTGAATTGTGCCGCTCCCGTCACTCTGTTTAGGTTGGCATGGAAAAAAACGCTCTCGGGTGCTTTAGAGTGCCGAGTTTATCACTGCGCATGAAGAAATGACCACCTCCAACGTTTGGTTTATGTTTTATAAGCATTTTTAATTTTATTGCTTAAATCGCATTTTCTCGGCGAGCTGAGCGCTTTTTCTGAATTGTGCCGCTCCCGTCACTCTGGTTAGGTTGGCATCGAAAAAAACGCTCTCGGGTGCTTTAGAGTGCCGAGTTTATCACTGCGCATGAAGAAATGACCACCTCCAACGTTTGGTTTATGTTTTATAAGCATTTTTAATTTTATTGCTTAAATCGCATTTTCTCGGCGAGCTGAGCACTTTTTCTGAATTGTGCCGCTCCCGTCACTCTGGTTAGGTTGGCATCGAACAAAACGCTCTCGGGTGCTTTAGAGTGCCGAGTTTATCACTGCGCATGAAGAAATGACCACCTCCAACGTTTGGTTTATGTTTTATAAGCATTTTTAATTTTATTGCTTAAATCGCATTTTCTCGGCGAGCTGAGCACTTTTTCTGAATTGTGCCGCTCCCGTCACTCTGGTTAGGTTGGCATCGAAAAAAACGCTCTCGGGTGCTTTAGAGTGCCGAGTTTATCACCGCGCATGAAGAAATGACCACCTCCAACGTTTGGTTTATGTTTTATAAGCATTTTTAATTTTATTGCTTAAATCGCATTTTCTCGGCGAGCTGAGCGCTTTTTCTGAATTGTGCCGCTCCCGTCACTCTGGTTAGGTTGGCATCGAAAAAAAACGCTCTTGGGTGCTTTAGAGTGCCGAGTTTATCACTGCGCATGAAGAAATGACCACCTCCAACGTTTGGTTTATGTTTTATAAGCATTTTTAATTTTATTGCTTAAATCGCATTTTCTCGGCGAGCTGAGCACTTTTTCTGAATTGTGCCGCTCCCGTCACTCTGGTTAGGTTGGCATGGAAAAAAACGCTCTCGGGTGCTTTAGAGTGCCGAGTTTATTACTGGGTAATAAGAAATGACCATCTACAACGTTTGGTTTATGTTTTATAAGCATTTTAAATTTTATTGCTTAAATCGCATTTTCTCGGCGAGCTGAGCACTTTTTCTGAATTGTGCCGCTCCCGTCACTCTGGTTAGGTTGTCATCGAAAAAAACGCTCTCGGGTGCTTTAGAGTGCCGAGTTTATCACTGCGCATGAAGAAATGACCACCTCCAACGTTTGGTTTATGTTTTATAAGCATTTTTAATTTTATTGCTTAAATCGCATTTTCTCGGCGAGCTGAGCACTTTTTCTGAATTGTGCCGCTCCCGTCACTCTGGTTAGGTTGGCATCGAAAAAAACGCTCTCGGGTGCTTTAGAGTGCCGAGTTTATCACTGTGCATGAAGAAATGACCACCTCCAACGTTTGGTTTATGTTTTATAAGCATTTTTAATTTTATTGCTTAAATCGCATTTTCTCGGCGAGCTGAGCGCTTTTTCTGAATTGTGCCGCTCCCGTCACTCTGGTTAGGTTGGCATCGAAAAAAACGCTCTCGGGTGCTTTAGAGTGCCGAGTTTATCACTGCGCATGAAGAAATGACCACCTCCAACGTTTGGTTTATGTTTTATAAGCATTTTTAATTTTATTGCTTAAATCGCATTTTCTCGGCGAGCTGAGCACTTTTTCTGAATTGTGCCGCTCCCGTCACTCTGGTTAGGTTGGCATCGAAAAAAACGCTCTCGGGTGCTTTAGAGTGCCGAGTTTATCACTGCGCATGAAGAAATGACCACCTCCAACGTTTGGTTTATGTTTTATAAGCATTTTTAATTTTATTGCTTAAATCGCATTTTCTCGGCGAGCTGAGCGCTTTTTCTGAATTGTGCCGCTCCCGTCACTCTGGTTAGGTTGGCATCGAAAAAAACGCTCTCGGGTGCTTTAGAGTGCCGAGTTTATCACTGCGCATGAAGAAATGACCACCTCCAACGTTTGGTTTATGTTTTATAAGCATTTTTAATTTTATTGCTTAAATCGCATTTTCTCGGCGAGCTGAGCGCTTTTTCTGAATTGTGCCGCTCCCGTCACTCTGGTTAGGTTGGCATCGAAAAAAACGCTCTCGGGTGCTTTAGAGTGCCGAGTTTATCACTGCGCATGAAGAAATGACCACCTCCAACGTTTGGTTTATGTTTTATAAGCATTTTTAATTTTATTGCTTAAATCGCATTTTCTCGGCGAGCTGAGCACTTTTTCTGAATTGTGCCGCTCCCGTCACTCTGGTTAGGTTGGCATCGAATAAAACGCTCTCGGGTGCTTTAGAGTCCCGAGTTTATCACTGCGCATGAAGAAATGACCACCTCCAACGTTTGGTTTATGTTTTATAAGCATTTTTAATTTTATTGCTTAAATCGCATTTTCTCGGCGAGCTGAGCACTTTTTCTGAATTGTGCCGCTCCCGTCACTCTGGTTAGGTTGGCATCGAAAAAAACGCTCTCGGGTGCTTTAGAGTGCCGAGTTTATCACTGCGCATGAAGAAATGACCACCTCCAACGTTTGGTTTATGTTTTATAAGCATTTTTAATTTTATTGCTTAAATCGCATTTTCTCGGCGAGCTGAGCACTTTTTCTGAATTGTGCCGCTCCCGTCACTCTGGTTAGGTTGGCATCGAAAAAAACGCTCTCGGGTGCTTTAGAGTGCCGAGTTTATCACTGTGCATGAAGAAATGACCACCTCCAACGTTTGGTTTATGTTTTATAAGCATTTTTAATTTTATTGCTTAAATCGCATTTTCTCGGCGAGCTGAGCGCTTTTTCTGAATTGTGCCGCTCCCGTCACTCTGGTTAGGTTGGCATGGAAAAAAACGCTCTCGGGTGCTTTAGAGTGCCGAGTTTATCACTGCGCATGAAGAAATGACCACCTCCAACGTTTGGTTTATGTTTTATAAGCATTTTTAATTTTATTGCTTAAATCGCATTTTCTCGGCGAGCTGAGCGCTTTTTCTGAATTGTGCCGCTCCCGTCACTCTGGTTAGGTTGGCATCGAAAAAAACGCTCTCGGGTGCTTTAGAGTGCCGAGTTTATCACTGCGCATGAAGAAATGACCACCTCCAACGTTTGGTTTATGTTTTATAAGCATTTTTAATTTTATTGCTTAAATCGCATTTTCTCGGCGAGCTGAGCACTTTTTCTGAATTGTGCCGCTCCCGTCACTCTGGTTAGGTTGGCATCGAAAAAAACGCTCTCGGGTGCTTTAGAGTGCCGAGTTTATCACTGTGCATGAAGAAATGACCACCTCCAACGTTTGGTTTATGTTTTATAAGCATTTTTAATTTTATTGCTTAAATCGCATTTTCTCGGCGAGCTGAGCGCTTTTTCTGAATTGTGCCGCTCCCGTCACTCTGGTTAGGTTGGCATCGAAAAAAACGCTCTCGGGTGCTTTAGAGTGCCGAGTTTATCACTGCGCATGAAGAAATGACCACCTCCAACGTTTGGTTTATGTTTTATAAGCATTTTTAATTTTATTGCTTAAATCGCATTTTCTCGGCGAGCTGAGCACTTTTTCTTAATTGTGCCGCTCCCGTCACTCTGGTTAGGTTGGCATCGAAAAAAACGCTCTCGGGTGCTTTAGAGTGCCGAGTTTATCACTGCGCATGAAGAAATGACCACCTCCAACGTTTGGTTTATGTTTTATAAGCATTTTTAATTTTATTGCTTAAATCGCATTTTCTCGGCGAGCTGAGCGCTTTTTCTGAATTGTGCCGCTCCCGTCACTCTGGTTAGGTTGGCATCGAAAAAAACGCTCTCGGGTGCTTTAGAGTGCCGAGTTTATCACTGCGCATGAAGAAATGACCACCTCCAACGTTTGGTTTATGTTTTATAAGCATTTTTAATTTTATTGCTTAAATCGCATTTTCTCGGCGAGCTGAGCGCTTTTTCTGAATTGTGCCGCTCCCGTCACTCTGGTTAGGTTGGCATCGAAAAAAACGCTCTCGGGTGCTTTAGAGTGCCGAGTTTATCACTGCGCATGAAGAAATGACCACCTCCAACGTTTGGTTTATGTTTTATAAGCATTTTTAATTTTATTGCTTAAATCGCATTTTCTCGGCGAGCTGAGCACTTTTTCTGAATTGTGCCGCTCCCGTCACTCTGGTTAGGTTGGCATCGAATAAAACGCTCTCGGGTGCTTTAGAGTCCCGAGTTTATCACTGCGCATGAAGAAATGACCACCTCCAACGTTTGGTTTATGTTTTATAAGCATTTTTAATTTTATTGCTTAAATCGCATTTTCTCGGCGAGCTGAGCACTTTTTCTGAATTGTGCCGCTCCCGTCACTCTGGTTAGGTTGGCATCGAAAAAAACGCTCTCGGGTGCTTTAGAGTGCCGAGTTTATCACTGCGCATGAAGAAATGACCACCTCCAACGTTTGGTTTATGTTTTATAAGCATTTTTAATTTTATTGCTTAAATCGCATTTTCTCGGCGAGCTGAGCACTTTTTCTGAATTGTGCCGCTCCCGTCACTCTGGTTAGGTTGGCATCGAAAAAAACGCTCTCGGGTGCTTTAGAGTGCCGAGTTTATCACTGTGCATGAAGAAATGACCACCTCCAACGTTTGGTTTATGTTTTATAAGCATTTTTAATTTTATTGCTTAAATCGCATTTTCTCGGCGAGCTGAGCGCTTTTTCTGAATTGTGCCGCTCCCGTCACTCTGGTTAGGTTGGCATGGAAAAAAACGCTCTCGGGTGCTTTAGAGTGCCGAGTTTATCACTGCGCATGAAGAAATGACCACCTCCAACGTTTGGTTTATGTTTTATAAGCATTTTTAATTTTATTGCTTAAATCGCATTTTCTCGGCGAGCTGAGCGCTTTTTCTGAATTGTGCCGCTCCCGTCACTCTGGTTAGGTTGGCATCGAAAAAAACGCTCTCGGGTGCTTTAGAGTGCCGAGTTTATCACTGCGCATGAAGAAATGACCACCTCCAACGTTTGGTTTATGTTTTATAAGCATTTTTAATTTTATTGCTTAAATCGCATTTTCTCGGCGAGCTGAGCACTTTTTCTGAATTGTGCCGCTCCCGTCACTCTGGTTAGGTTGGCATCGAATAAAACGCTCTCGGGTGCTTTAGAGTCCCGAGTTTATCACTGCGCATGAAGAAATGACCACCTCCAACGTTTGGTTTATGTTTTATAAGCATTTTTAATTTTATTGCTTAAATCGCATTTTCTCGGCGAGCTGAGCACTTTTTCTGAATTGTGCCGCTCCCGTCACTCTGGTTAGGTTGGCATCGAAAAAAACGCTCTCGGGTGCTTTAGAGTGCCGAGTTTATCACTGCGCATGAAGAAATGACCACCTCCAACGTTTGGTTTATGTTTTATAAGCATTTTTAATTTTATTGCTTAAATCGCATTTTCTCGGCGAGCTGAGCACTTTTTCTGAATTGTGCCGCTCCCGTCACTCTGGTTAGGTTGGCATCGAAAAAAACGCTCTCGGGTGCTTTAGAGTGCCGAGTTTATCACTGTGCATGAAGAAATGACCACCTCCAACGTTTGGTTTATGTTTTATAAGCATTTTTAATTTTATTGCTTAAATCGCATTTTCTCGGCGAGCTGAGCGCTTTTTCTGAATTGTGCCGCTCCCGTCACTCTGGTTAGGTTGGCATGGAAAAAAACGCTCTCGGGTGCTTTAGAGTGCCGAGTTTATCACTGCGCATGAAGAAATGACCACCTCCAACGTTTGGTTTATGTTTTATAAGCATTTTTAATTTTATTGCTTAAATCGCATTTTCTCGGCGAGCTGAGCGCTTTTTCTGAATTGTGCCGCTCCCGTCACTCTGGTTAGGTTGGCATCGAAAAAAACGCTCTCGGGTGCTTTAGAGTGCCGAGTTTATCACTGCGCATGAAGAAATGACCACCTCCAACGTTTGGTTTATGTTTTATAAGCATTTTTAATTTTATTGCTTAAATCGCATTTTCTCGGCGAGCTGAGCACTTTTTCTGAATTGTGCCGCTCCCGTCACTCTGGTTAGGTTGGCATCGAAAAAAACGCTCTCGGGTGCTTTAGAGTGCCGAGTTTATCACTGTGCATGAAGAAATGACCACCTCCAACGTTTGGTTTATGTTTTATAAGCATTTTGAATTTTATTGCTTAAATCGCATTTTCTCGGCGAGCTGAGCGCTTTTTCTGAATTGTGCCGCTCCCGTCACTCTGGTTAGGTTGGCATCGAAAAAAACGCTCTCGGGTGCTTTAGAGTGCCGAGTTTATCACTGCGCATGAAGAAATGACCACCTCCAACGTTTGGTTTATGTTTTATAAGCATTTTTAATTTTATTGCTTAAATCGCATTTTCTCGGCGAGCTGAGCACTTTTTCTTAATTGTGCCGCTCCCGTCACTCTGGTTAGGTTGGCATCGAAAAAAACGCTCTCGGGTGCTTTAGAGTGCCGAGTTTATCACTGCGCATGAAGAAATGACCACCTCCAACGTTTGGTTTATGTTTTATAAGCATTTTTAATTTTATTGCTTAAATCGCATTTTCTCGGCGAGCTGAGCTCTTTTTCTGAATTGTGCCGCTCCCGTCACTCTGGTTAGGTTGGCATCGAAAAAAACGCTCTCGGGTGCTTTAGAGTGCCGAGTTTATCACTGCGCATGAAGAAATGACCACCTCCAACGTTTGGTTTATGTTTTATAAGCATTTTTAATTTTATTGCTTAAATCGCATTTTCTCGGCGAGCTGAGCGCTTTTTCTGAATTGTGCCGCTCCCGTCACTCTGGTTAGGTTGGCATCGAAAAAAACGCTCTCGGGTGCTTTAGAGTGCCGAGTTTATCACTGCGCATGAAGAAATGACCACCTCCAACGTTTGGTTTATGTTTTATAAGCATTTTTAATTTTATTGCTTAAATCGCATTTTCTCGGCGAGCTGAGCACTTTTTCTGAATTGTGCCGCTCCCGTCACTCTGGTTAGGTTGGCATCGAATAAAACGCTCTCGGGTGCTTTAGAGTCCCGAGTTTATCACTGCGCATGAAGAAATGACCACCTCCAACGTTTGGTTTATGTTTTATAAGCATTTTTAATTTTATTGCTTAAATCGCATTTTCTCGGCGAGCTGAGCACTTTTTCTGAATTGTGCCGCTCCCGTCACTCTGGTTAGGTTGGCATCGAAAAAAACGCTCTCGGGTGCTTTAGAGTGCCGAGTTTATCACTGCGCATGAAGAAATGACCACCTCCAACGTTTGGTTTATGTTTTATAAGCATTTTTAATTTTATTGCTTAAATCGCATTTTCTCGGCGAGCTGAGCACTTTTTCTGAATTGTGCCGCTCCCGTCACTCTGGTTAGGTTGGCATCGAAAAAAACGCTCTCGGGTGCTTTAGAGTGCCGAGTTTATCACTGTGCATGAAGAAATGACCACCTCCAACGTTTGGTTTATGTTTTATAAGCATTTTTAATTTTATTGCTTAAATCGCATTTTCTCGGCGAGCTGAGCGCTTTTTCTGAATTGTGCCGCTCCCGTCACTCTGGTTAGGTTGGCATGGAAAAAAACGCTCTCGGGTGCTTTAGAGTGCCGAGTTTATCACTGCGCATGAAGAAATGACCACCTCCAACGTTTGGTTTATGTTTTATAAGCATTTTTAATTTTATTGCTTAAATCGCATTTTCTCGGCGAGCTGAGCGCTTTTTCTGAATTGTGCCGCTCCCGTCACTCTGGTTAGGTTGGCATCGAAAAAAACGCTCTCGGGTGCTTTAGAGTGCCGAGTTTATCACTGCGCATGAAGAAATGACCACCTCCAACGTTTGGTTTATGTTTTATAAGCATTTTTAATTTTATTGCTTAAATCGCATTTACTCGGCGAGCTGAGCACTTTTTCTGAATTGTGCCGCTCCCGTCACTCTGGTTAGGTTGGCATCGAAAAAAACGCTCTTGGGTGCTTTAGAGTGCCGAGTTTATCACTGCGCATGAAGAAATGACCACCTCCAACGTTTGGTTTATGTTTTATAAGCATTTTTAATTTTATTGCTTAAATCGCATTTTCTCGGCGAGCTGAGCACTTTTTCTGAATTGTGCCGCTCCCGTCACTCTGGTTAGGTTGGCATGGAAAAAAACGCTCTCGGGTGCTTTAGAGTGCCGAGTTTATCACCGCGCATGAAGAAATGACCACCTCCAACGTTTGGTTTATGTTTTATAAGCATTTTTAATTTTATTGCTTAAATCGCATTTTCTCGGCGAGCTGAGCGCTTTTTCTGAATTGTGCCGCTCCCGTCACTCTGGTTAGGTTGGCATCGAATAAAACGCTCTCGGGTGCTTTAGAGTGCCGAGTTTATCACTGCGCATGAAGAAATGACCACCTCCAACGTTTGGTTTATGTTTTATAAGCATTTTTAATTTTATTGCTTAAATCGCATTTTCTCGGCGAGCTGAGCACTTTTTCTGAATTGTGCCGCTCCCGTCACTCTGGTTAGGTTGGCATGGAAAAAAACGCTCTCGGGTGCTTTAGAGTGCCGAGTTTATTACTGCGTAATAAGAAATGACCATCTACAACGTTTGGTTTATGTTTTATAAGCATTTTTAATTTTATTGCTTAAATCGCATTTTCTCGGCGAGCTGAGCACTTTTTCTGAATTGTGCCGCTCCCGTCACTCTGGTTAGGTTGGCATGGAAAAAAACGCTCTCGGGTGCTTTAGAGTGCCGAGTTTATCACTGCGCATGAAGAAATGACCACCTCCAACGTTTGGTTTATGTTTTATAAGCATTTTTAATTTTATTGCTTAAATCGCATTTTCTCGGCGAGCTGAGCACTTTTTCTGAATTGTGCCGCTCCCGTCACTCTGGTTAGGTTGGCATGGAAAAAAACGCTCTCGGGTGCTTTAGAGTGCCGAGTTTATCACTGCGCATGAAGAAATGACCACCTCCAACGTTTGGTTTATGTTTTATAAGCATTTTTAATTTTATTGCTTAAATCGCATTTTCTCGGCGAGCTGAGCACTTTTTCTGAATTGTGCCGCTCCCGTCTCTCTGGTTAGGTTGGCATGGAAAAAAAGGCTCTCGGGTGCTTTAGAGTGCCGAGTTTATTACTGCGTAATAAGAAATGACCATCTACAACGTTTGGTTTATGTTTTATAAGCATTTTTAATTTTATTGCTTAAATCGCATTTTCTCGGCGAGCTGAGCACTTTTTCTGAATTGTGCCGCTCCCGTCACTCTGGTTAGGTTGGCATCGAAAAAAACGCTCTCGGGTGCTTTAGAGTGCCGAGTTTATCACTGCGCATGAAGAAATGACCACCTCCAACGTTTGGTTTATGTTTTATAAGCATTTTTAATTTTATTGCTTAAATCGCATTTTCTCGGCGAGCTGAGCACTTTTTCTGAATTGTGCCGCTCCCGTCACTCTGGTTAGGTTGGCATGGAAAAAAACGCTCTCGGGTGCTTTAGAGTGCCGAGTTTATTACTGCGTAATAAGAAATGACCATCTACAACGTTTGGTTTATGTTTTATAAGCATTTTTAATTTTATTGCTTAAATCGCATTTTCTCGGCGAGCTGAGCACTTTTTCTGAATTGTGCCGCTCCCGTCACTCTGTTTAGGTTGGCATGGAAAAAAACGCTCTCGGGTGCTTTAGAGTGCCGAGTTTATCACTGCACATGAAGAAAAGACCACCTCCAACGTTTGGTTTATGTTTTATAAGCATTTTTAATTTTATTGCTTAAATCGCATTTTCTCGGCGAGCTGAGCGCTTTTTCTGAATTGTGCCGCTCCCGTCACTCTGGTTAGGTTGGCATCGAAAAAAACGCTCTCGGGTGCTTTAGAGTGCCGAGTTTATTACTGCGTAATAAGAAATGACCATTTACAACGTTTGGTTTATGTTTTATAAGCATTTTTAATTTTATTGCTTAAATCGCATTTTCTCGGCGAGCTGAGCACTTTTTCTGAATTGTGCCGCTCCCGTCACTCTGGTTAGGTTGGCATCGAAAAAAACGCTCTCGGGTGCTTTAGAGTGCCGAGTTTATCACTGCGCATGAAGAAATGACCACCTCCAACGTTTGGTTTATGTTTTATAAGCATTTTTAATTTTATTGCTTAAATCGCATTTTCTCGGCGAGCTGAGCACTTTTTCTGAATTGTGCCGCTCCCGTCACTCTGGTTAGGTTGGCATCGAAAAAAACGCTCTCGGGTGCTTTAGAGTGCCGAGTTTATCACTGCGCATGAAGAAATGACCACCTCCAACGTTTGGTTTATGTTTTATAAGCATTTTTAATTTTATTGCTTAAATCGCATTTTCTCGGCGAGCTGAGCACTTTTTCTGAATTGTGCCGCTCCCGTCACTCTGGTTAGGTTGGCATCGAAAAAAACGCTCTCGGGTGCTTTAGAGTGCCGAGTTTATCACTGCGCATGAAGAAATGACCACCTCCAACGTTTGGTTTATGTTTTATAAGCATTTTTAATTTTATTGCTTAAATCGCATTTTCTCGGCGAGCTGAGCACTTTTTCTGAATTGTGCCGCTCCCGTCACTCTGGTTAGGTTGGCATGGAAAAAAACGCTCTCGGGTGCTTTAGAGTGCCGAGTTTATTACTGCGTAATAAGAAATGACCATCTACAACGTTTGGTTTATGTTTTATAAGCATTTTTAATTTTATTGCTTAAATCGCATTTTCTCGGCGAGCTGAGCACTTTTTCTGAATTGTGCCGCTCCCGTCACTCTGTTTAGGTTGGCATGGAAAAAAACGCTCTCGGGTGCTTTAGAGTGCCGAGTTTATCACTGCACATGAAGAAAAGACCACCTCCAACGTTTGGTTTATGTTTTATAAGCATTTTTAATTTTATTGCTTAAATCGCATTTTCTCGGCGAGCTGAGCGCTTTTTCTGAATTGTGCCGCTCCCGTCACTCTGGTTAGGTTGGCATCGAAAAAAACGCTCTCGGGTGCTTTAGAGTGCCGAGTTTATTACTGCGTAATAAGAAATGACCATTTACAACGTTTGGTTTATGTTTTATAAGCATTTTTAATTTTATTGCTTAAATCGCATTTTCTCGGCGAGCTGAGCACTTTTTCTGAATTGTGCCGCTCCCGTCACTCTGGTTAGGTTGGCATCGAAAAAAACGCTCTCAGGTGCTTTAGAGTGCCGAGTTTATCACTGTGCATGAAGAAATGACCACCTCCAACGTTTGGTTTATGTTTTATAAGCATTTTTAATTTTATTGCTTAAATCGCATTTTCTCGGCGAGCTGAGCGCTTTTTCTGAATTGTGCCGCTCCCGTCACTCTGGTTAGGTTGGCATCGAAAAAAACGCTCTCGGGTGCTTTAGAGTGCCGAGTTTATTACTGCGTAATAAGAAATGACCATCTACAACGTTTGGTTTATGTTTTATAAGCATTTTTAATTTTATTGCTTAAATCGCATTTTCTCGGCGAGCTGAGCACTTTTTCTGAATTGTGCCGCTCCCGTCACTCTGGTTAGGTTGGCATCGAAAAAAACGCTCTCGGGTGCTTTAGAGTGCCGAGTTTATCACTGTGCATGAAGAAATGACCACCTCCAACGTTTGGTTTATGTTTTATAAGCATTTTTAATTTTATTGCTTAAATCGCATTTTCTCGGCGAGCTGAGCGCTTTTTCTGAATTGTGCCGCTCCCGTCACTCTGGTTAGGTTGGCATCGAAAAAAACGCTCTTGGGTGCTTTAGAGTGCCGAGTTTATCACTGCGCATGAAGAAATGACCACCTCCAACGTTTGGTTTATGTTTTATAAGCATTTTTAATTTTATTGCTTAAATCGCATTTTCTCGACGAGCTGAGCACTTTTTCTGAATTGTGCCGCTCCCGTCACTCTGGTTAGGTTGGCATCGAAAAAAACGCTCTCGGGTGCTTTAGAGTGCCGAGTTTATCACTGCGCATGAAGAAATGACCAACTCCAACGTTTGGTTTATGTTTTATAAGCATTTTTAATTTTATTGCTTAAATCGCATTTTCTCGGCGAGCTGAGCACTTTTTCTGAAATGTGCCGCTCCCGTCACTCTGGTTAGGTTGGCATCGAAAAAAACGCTCTCGGGTGCTTTAGAGTGCCGAGTTTATCACTGCGCATGAAGAAATGACCACCTCCAACGTTTGGTTTATGTTTTATAAGCATTTTTAATTTTATTGCTTAAATCGCATTTTCTCGGCGAGCTGAGCACTTTTTCTGAATTGTGCCGCTCCCGTCACTCTGGTTAGGTTGGCATCGAATAAAACGCTCTCGGGTGCTTTAGAGTGCCGAGTTTATCACTGCGCATGAAGAAATGACCACCTCCAACGTTTGGTTTATGTTTTATAAGCATTTTTAATTTTATTGCTTAAATCGCATTTTCTCGGCGAGCTGAGCACTTTTTCTGAATTGTGCCGCTCCCGTCACTCTGGTTAGGTTGGCATCCAAAAAAACGCTCTCGGGTGCTTTAGAGTGCCGAGTTTATCACTGCGCATGAAGAAATGACCACCTCCAACGTTTGGTTTAGGTTTTATAAGCATTTTTAATTTTATTGCTTAAATCGCATTTTCTCGGCGAGCTGAGCGCTTTTTCTGAATTGTGCCGCTCCCGTCACTCTGGTTAGGTTGGCATCGAAAAAAACGCTCTCGGGTGCTTTAGAGTGCCGAGTTTATCACTGTGCATGAAGAAATGACCACCTCCAACGTTTGGTTTATGTTTTATAAGCATTTTTAATTTTATTGCTTAAATCGCATTTTCTCGGCGAGCTGAGCACTTTTTCTGAATTGTGCCGCTCCCGTCACTCTGGTTAGGTTGGCATGGAAAAAAACGCTCTCGGGTGCTTTAGAGTGCCGAGTTTATCACTGCGCATGAAGAAATGACCACCTCCAACGTTTGGTTTATGTTTTATAAGCATTTTTAATTTTATTGCTTAAATCGCATTTTCTCGGCGAGCTGAGCACTTTTTCTGAATTGTGCCGCTCCCGTCACTCTGGTTAGGTTGGCATGGAAAAAAACGCTCTCGGGTGCTTTAGAGTGCCGAGTTTATCACTGTGCATGAAGAAATGACCACCTCCAACGTTTGGTTTATGTTTTATAAGCATTTTTAATTTTATTGCTTAAATCGCATTTTCTCGGCGAGCTGAGCACTTTTTCTGAATTGTGCCGCTCCCGTCACTCTGGTTAGGTTGGCATCGAAAAAAACGCTCTCGGGTGCTTTAGAGTGCCGAGTTTATCACTGCGCATGAAGAAATGACCACCTCCAACGTTTGGTTTATGTTTTATAAGCATTTTTAATTTTATTGCTTAAATCGCATTTTCTCGGCGAGCTGAGCACTTTTTCTGAATTGTGCCGCTCCCGTCACTCTGGTTAGGTTGGCATGGAAAAAAACGCTCTCGGGTGCTTTAGAGTGCCGAGTTTATTACTGCGTAATAAGAAATGACCATCTACAACGTTTGGTTTATATTTTATAAGCATTTTTAATTTTATTGCTTAAATCGCATTTTCTCGGCGAGCTGAGCACTTTTTCTGAATTGTGCCGCTCCCGTCACTCTGTTTAGGTTGGCATGGAAAAAAACGCTCTCGGGTGCTTTAGAGTGCCGAGTTTATCACTGCGCATGAAGAAAAGACCACCTCCAACGTTTGGTTTATGTTTTATAAGCATTTTTAATTTTATTGCTTAAATCGCATTTTCTCGGCGAGCTGAGCGCTTTTTCTGTATTGTGCCGCTCCCGTCACTCTGGTTAGGTTGGCATCGAAAAAACGCTCTCGGGTGCTTTAGAGTGCCGAGTTTATTACTGCGTAATAAGAAATGACCATTTACAACGTTTGGTTTATGTTTTATAAGCATTTTTAATTTTATTGCTTAAATCGCATTTTCTCGGCGAGCTGAGCACTTTTTCTGAATTGTGCCGCTCCCGTCACTCTGGTTAGGTTGGCATCGAAAAAAACGCTCTCGGGTGCTTTAGAGTGCCGAGTTTATCACTGTGCATGAAGAAATGACCACCTCCAACGTTTGGTTTATGTTTTATAAGCATTTTTAATTTTATTGCTTAAATCGCATTTTCTCGGCGAGCTGAGCGCTTTTTCTGAATTGTGCCGCTCCCGTCACTCTGGTTACGTTGGCATCGAAAAAAACGCTCTCGGGTGCTTTAGAGTGCCGAGTTTATCACTGCGCATGAAGAAATGACCACCTCCAACGTTTGGTTTATGTTTTATAAGCATTTTTAATTTTATTGCTTAAATCGCATTTTCTCGGCGAGCTGAGCACTTTTTCTGAATTGTGCCGCTCCCGTCACTCTGGTTAGGTTGGCATCAAATAAAACGCTCTCGGGTGCTTTAGAGTGCCGAGTTTATCACTGCGCATGAAGAAATGACCACCTCCAACGTTTGGTTTATGTTTTATAAGCATTTTTAATTTTATTGCTTAAATCGCATTTTCTCGGCGAGCTGAGCACTTTTTCTGAATTGTGCCGCTCCCGTCACTCTGGTTAGGTTGGCATGGAAAAAAACGCTCTCGGGTGCTTTAGAGTGCCGAGTTTATCACTGCGCATGAAGAAATGACCACCTCCAACGTTTGGTTTATGTTTTATAAGCATTTTTAATTTTATTGCTTAAATCGCATTTTCTCGGCGAGCTGAGCACTTTTTCTGAATTGTGCCGCTCCCGTCACTCTGGTTAGGTTGGCATGGAAAAAAACGCTCTCGGGTGCTTTAGAGTGCCGAGTTTATCACTGCGCATGAAGAAATGACCACCTCCAACGTTTGGTTTATGTTTTATAAGCATTTTTAATTTTATTGCTTAAATCGCATTTTCTCGGCGAGCTGAGCACTTTTTCTGAATTGTGCCGCTCCCGTCACTCTGGTTAGGTTGGCATCGAATAAAACGCTCTCGGGTGCTTTAGAGTCCCGAGTTTATCACTGCGCATGAAGAAATGACCACCTCCAACGTTTGGTTTATGTTTTATAAGCATTTTTAATTTTATTGCTTAAATCGCATTTTCTCGGCGAGCTGAGCACTTTTTCTGAATTGTGCCGCTCCCGTCACTCTGGTTAGGTTGGCATCGAAAAAAACGCTCTCGGGTGCTTTAGAGTGCCGAGTTTATCACTGCGCATGAAGAAATTACCACCTCCAACGTTTGGTTTATGTTTTATAAGCATTTTTAATTTTATTGCTTAAATCGCATTTTCTCGGCGAGCTGAGCACTTTTTCTGAATTGTGCCGCTCCCGTCACTCTGGTTAGGTTGGCATCGAAAAAAACGCTCTCGGGTGCTTTAGAGTGCCGAGTTTATCACTGTGCATGAAGAAATGACCACCTCCAACGTTTGGTTTATGTTTTATAAGCATTTTTAATTTTATTGCTTAAATCGCATTTTCTCGGCGAGCTGAGCGCTTTTTCTGAATTGTGCCGCTCCCGTCACTCTGGTTAGGTTGGCATGGAAAAAAACGCTCTCGGGTGCTTTAGAGTGCCGAGTTTATCACTGCGCATGAAGAAATGACCACCTCCAACGTTTGGTTTATGTTTTATAAGCATTTTTAATTTTATTGCTTAAATCGCATTTTCTCGGCGAGCTGAGCGCTTTTTCTGAATTGTGCCGCTCCCGTCACTCTGGTTAGGTTGGCATCGAAAAAAACGCTCTCGGGTGCTTTAGAGTGCCGAGTTTATCACTGCGCATGAAGAAATGACCACCTCCAACGTTTGGTTTATGTTTTATAAGCATTTTTAATTTTATTGCTTAAATCGCATTTACTCGGCGAGCTGAGCACTTTTTCTGAATTGTGCCGCTCCCGTCACTCTGGTTAGGTTGGCATCGAAAAAACGCTCTCGGGTGCTTTAGAGTGCCGAGTTTATCACTGCGCATGAAGAAATGACCACCTCCAACGTTTGGTTTATGTTTTATAAGCATTTTTAATTTTATTGCTTAAATCGCATTTTCTCGGCGAGCTGAGCACTTTTTCTGAATTGTGCCGCTCCCGTCACTCTGGTTAGGTTGGCATGGAAAAAAACGCTCTCGGGTGCTTTAGAGTGCCGAGTTTATTACTGCGTAATAAGAAATGACCATCTACAACGTTTGGTTTATGTTTTATAAGCATTTTTAATTTTATTGCTTAAATCGCATTTTCTCGGCGAGCTGAGCACTTTTTCTGAATTGTGCCGCTCCCGTCACTCTGGTTAGGTTGGCATGGAAAAAAACGCTCTCGGGTGCTTTAGAGTGCCGAGTTTATCACTGCGCATGAAGAAATGACCACCTCCAACGTTTGGTTTATGTTTTATAAGCATTTTTAATTTTATTGCTTAAATCGCATTTTCTCGGCGAGCTGAGCACTTTTTCTGAATTGTGCCGCTCCCGTCACTCTGGTTAGGTTGGCATGGAAAAAAACGCTCTCGGGTGCTTTAGAGTGCCGAGTTTATCACTGCGCATGAAGAAATGACCACCTCCAACGTTTGGTTTATGTTTTATAAGCATTTTTAATTTTATTGCTTAAATCGCATTTTCTCGGCGAGCTGAGCACTTTTTCTGAATTGTGCCGCTCCCGTCACTCTGGTTAGGTTGGCATGGAAAAAAACGCTCTCGGGTGCTTTAGAGTGCCGAGTTTATTACTGCGTAATAAGAAATGACCATCTACAACGTTTGGTTTATGTTTTATAAGCATTTTTAATTTTATTGCTTAAATCGCATTTTCTCGGCGAGCTGAGCACTTTTTCTGAATTGTGCCGCTCCCGTCACTCTGGTTAGGTTGGCATCGAAAAAAACGCTCTCGGGTGCTTTAGAGTGCCGAGTTTATCACTGCGCATGAAGAAATGACCACCTCCAACGTTTGGTTTATGTTTTATAAGCATTTTTAATTTTATTGCTTAAATCGCATTTTCTCGGCGAGCTGAGCACTTTTTCTGAATTGTGCCGCTCCCGTCACTCTGGTTAGGTTGGCATGGAAAAAAACGCTCTCGGGTGCTTTAGAGTGCCGAGTTTATTACTGCGTAATAAGAAATGACCATCTACAACGTTTGGTTTATGTTTTATAAGCATTTTTAATTTTATTGCTTAAATCGCATTTTCTCGGCGAGCTGAGCACTTTTTCTGAATTGTGCCGCTCCCGTCACTCTGTTTAGGTTGGCATGGAAAAAAACGCTCTCGGGTGCTTTAGAGTGCCGAGTTTATCACTGCACATGAAGAAAAGACCACCTCCAACGTTTGGTTTATGTTTTATAAGCATTTTTAATTTTATTGCTTAAATCGCATTTTCTCGGCGAGCTGAGCGCTTTTTCTGAATTGTGCCGCTCCCGTCACTCTGGTTAGGTTGGCATCGAAAAAAACGCTCTCGGGTGCTTTAGAGTGCCGAGTTTATTACTGCGTAATAAGAAATGACCATTTACAACGTTTGGTTTATGTTTTATAAGCATTTTTAATTTTATTGCTTAAATCGCATTTTCTCGGCGAGCTGAGCACTTTTTCTGAATTGTGCCGCTCCCGTCACTCTGGTTAGGTTGGCATCGAAAAAAACGCTCTCGGGTGCTTTAGAGTGCCGAGTTTATCACTGCGCATGAAGAAATGACCACCTCCAACGTTTGGTTTATGTTTTATAAGCATTTTTAATTTTATTGCTTAAATCGCATTTTCTCGGCGAGCTGAGCACTTTTTCTGAATTGTGCCGCTCCCGTCACTCTGGTTAGGTTGGCATCGAAAAAAACGCTCTCGGGTGCTTTAGAGTGCCGAGTTTATCACTGCGCATGAAGAAATGACCACCTCCAACGTTTGGTTTATGTTTTATAAGCATTTTTAATTTTATTGCTTAAATCGCATTTTCTCGGCGAGCTGAGCACTTTTTCTGAATTGTGCCGCTCCCGTCACTCTGGTTAGGTTGGCATCGAATAAAACGCTCTCGGGTGCTTTAGAGTCCCGAGTTTATCACTGCGCATGAAGAAATGACCACCTCCAACGTTTGGTTTATGTTTTATAAGCATTTTTAATTTTATTGCTTAAATCGCATTTTCTCGGCGAGCTGAGCACTTTTTCTGAATTGTGCCGCTCCCGTCACTCTGGTTAGGTTGGCATCGAAAAAAACGCTCTCGGGTGCTTTAGAGTGCCGAGTTTATCACTGCGCATGAAGAAATGACCACCTCCAACGTTTGGTTTATGTTTTATAAGCATTTTTAATTTTATTGCTTAAATCGCATTTTCTCGGCGAGCTGAGCACTTTTTCTGAATTGTGCCGCTCCCGTCACTCTGGTTAGGTTGGCATCGAAAAAAACGCTCTCGGGTGCTTTAGAGTGCCGAGTTTATCACTGTGCATGAAGAAATGACCACCTCCAACGTTTGGTTTATGTTTTATAAGCATTTTTAATTTTATTGCTTAAATCGCATTTTCTCGGCGAGCTGAGCGCTTTTTCTGAATTGTGCCGCTCCCGTCACTCTGGTTAGGTTGGCATGGAAAAAAACGCTCTCGGGTGCTTTAGAGTGCCGAGTTTATCACTGCGCATGAAGAAATGACCACCTCCAACGTTTGGTTTATGTTTTATAAGCATTTTTAATTTTATTGCTTAAATCGCATTTTCTCGGCGAGCTGAGCGCTTTTTCTGAATTGTGCCGCTCCCGTCACTCTGGTTAGGTTGGCATCGAAAAAAACGCTCTCGGGTGCTTTAGAGTGCCGAGTTTATCACTGCGCATGAAGAAATGACCACCTCCAACGTTTGGTTTATGTTTTATAAGCATTTTTAATTTTATTGCTTAAATCGCATTTACTCGGCGAGCTGAGCACTTTTTCTGAATTGTGCCGCTCCCGTCACTCTGGTTAGGTTGGCATCGAAAAAACGCTCTCGGGTGCTTTAGAGTGCCGAGTTTATCACTGCGCATGAAGAAATGACCACCTCCAACGTTTGGTTTATGTTTTATAAGCATTTTTAATTTTATTGCTTAAATCGCATTTTCTCGGCGAGCTGAGCACTTTTTCTGAATTGTGCCGCTCCCGTCACTCTGGTTAGGTTGGCATGGAAAAAAACGCTCTCGGGTGCTTTAGAGTGCCGAGTTTATTACTGCGTAATAAGAAATGACCATCTACAACGTTTGGTTTATGTTTTATAAGCATTTTTAATTTTATTGCTTAAATCGCATTTTCTCGGCGAGCTGAGCACTTTTTCTGAATTGTGCCGCTCCCGTCACTCTGGTTAGGTTGGCATGGAAAAAAACGCTCTCGGGTGCTTTAGAGTGCCGAGTTTATCACTGCGCATGAAGAAATGACCACCTCCAACGTTTGGTTTATGTTTTATAAGCATTTTTAATTTTATTGCTTAAATCGCATTTTCTCGGCGAGCTGAGCACTTTTTCTGAATTGTGCCGCTCCCGTCACTCTGGTTAGGTTGGCATGGAAAAAAACGCTCTCGGGTGCTTTAGAGTGCCGAGTTTATCACTGCGCATGAAGAAATGACCACCTCCAACGTTTGGTTTATGTTTTATAAGCATTTTTAATTTTATTGCTTAAATCGCATTTTCTCGGCGAGCTGAGCACTTTTTCTGAATTGTGCCGCTCCCGTCACTCTGGTTAGGTTGGCATGGAAAAAAACGCTCTCGGGTGCTTTAGAGTGCCGAGTTTATTACTGCGTAATAAGAAATGACCATCTACAACGTTTGGTTTATGTTTTATAAGCATTTTTAATTTTATTGCTTAAATCGCATTTTCTCGGCGAGCTGAGCACTTTTTCTGAATTGTGCCGCTCCCGTCACTCTGGTTAGGTTGGCATCGAAAAAAACGCTCTCGGGTGCTTTAGAGTGCCGAGTTTATCACTGCGCATGAAGAAATGACCACCTCCAACGTTTGGTTTATGTTTTATAAGCATTTTTAATTTTATTGCTTAAATCGCATTTTCTCGGCGAGCTGAGCACTTTTTCTGAATTGTGCCGCTCCCGTCACTCTGGTTAGGTTGGCATGGAAAAAAACGCTCTCGGGTGCTTTAGAGTGCCGAGTTTATTACTGCGTGATAAGAAATGACCATCTACAACGTTTGGTTTATGTTTTATAAGCATTTTTAATTTTATTGCTTAAATCGCATTTTCTCGGCGAGCTGAGCACTTTTTCTGAATTGTGCCGCTCCCGTCACTCTGTTTAGGTTGGCATGGAAAAAAACGCTCTCGGGTGCTTTAGAGTGCCGAGTTTATCACTGCACATGAAGAAAAGACCACCTCCAACGTTTGGTTTATGTTTTATAAGCATTTTTAATTTTATTGCTTAAATCGCATTTTCTCGGCGAGCTGAGCGCTTTTTCTGAATTGTGCCGCTCCCGTCACTCTGGTTAGGTTGGCATCGAAAAAAACGCTCTCGGGTGCTTTAGAGTGCCGAGTTTATTACTGCGTAATAAGAAATGACCATTTACAACGTTTGGTTTATGTTTTATAAGCATTTTTAATTTTATTGCTTAAATCGCATTTTCTCGGCGAGCTGAGCACTTTTTCTGAATTGTGCCGCTCCCGTCACTCTGGTTAGGTTGGCATCGAAAAAAACGCTCTCGGGTGCTTTAGAGTGCCGAGTTTATCACTGCGCATGAAGAAATGACCACCTCCAACGTTTGGTTTATGTTTTATAAGCATTTTTAATTTTATTGCTTAAATCGCATTTTCTCGGCGAGCTGAGCACTTTTTCTGAATTGTGCCGCTCCCGTCACTCTGGTTAGGTTGGCATCGAAAAAAACGCTCTCGGGTGCTTTAGAGTGCCGAGTTTATCACTGCGCATGAAGAAATGACCACCTCCAACGTTTGGTTTATGTTTTATAAGCATTTTTAATTTTATTGCTTAAATCGCATTTTCTCGGCGAGCTGAGCACTTTTTCTGAATTGTGCCGCTCCCGTCACTCTGGTTAGGTTGGCATCGAAAAAAACGCTCTCGGGTGCTTTAGAGTGCCGAGTTTATCACTGCGCATGAAGAAATGACCACCTCCAACGTTTGGTTTATGTTTTATAAGCATTTTTAATTTTATTGCTTAAATCGCATTTTCTCGGCGAGCTGAGCACTTTTTCTGAATTGTGCCGCTCCCGTCACTCTGGTTAGGTTGGCATGGAAAAAAACGCTCTCGGGTGCTTTAGAGTGCCGAGTTTATTACTGCGTAATAAGAAATGACCATCTACAACGTTTGGTTTATGTTTTATAAGCATTTTTAATTTTATTGCTTAAATCGCATTTTCTCGGCGAGCTGAGCACTTTTTCTGAATTGTGCCGCTCCCGTCACTCTGTTTAGGTTGGCATGGAAAAAAACGCTCTCGGGTGCTTTAGAGTGCCGAGTTTATCACTGCACATGAAGAAAAGACCACCTCCAACGTTTGGTTTATGTTTTATAAGCATTTTTAATTTTATTGCTTAAATCGCATTTTCTCGGTGAGCTGAGCGCTTTTTCTGAATTGTGCCGCTCCCGTCACTCTGGTTAGGTTGGCATCGAAAAAAACGCTCTCGGGTGCTTTAGAGTGCCGAGTTTATTACTGCGTAATAAGAAATGACCATTTACAACGTTTGGTTTATGTTTTAAAAGCATTTTTAATTTTAATGCTTAAATCGCATTTTCTCGGCGAGCTGAGCACTTTTTCTGAATTGTGCCGCTCCCGTCACTCTGGTTAGGTTGGCATCGAAAAAAACGCTCTCGGGTGCTTTAGAGTGCCGAGTTTATCACTGTGCATGAAGAAATGACCACCTCCAACGTTTGGTTTATGTTTTATAAGCATTTTTAATTTTATTGCTTAAATCGCATTTTCTCGGCGAGCTGAGCGCTTTTTCTGAATTGTGCCGCTCCCGTCACTCTGGTTAGGTTGGCATCGAAAAAAACGCTCTCGGGTGCTTTAGAGTGCCGAGTTTATTACTGCGTAATAAGAAATGACCATCTACAACGTTTGGTTTATGTTTTATAAGCATTTTTAATTTTATTGCTTAAATCGCATTTTCTCGGCGAGCTGAGCACTTTTTCTGAATTGTGCCGCTCCCGTCACTCTGGTTAGGTTGGCATCGAAAAAAACGCTCTCGGGTGCTTTAGAGTGCCGAGTTTATCACTGTGCATGAAGAAATGACCACCTCCAACGTTTGGTTTATGTTTTATAAGCATTTTTAATTTTATTGCTTAAATCGCATTTTCTCGGCGAGCTGAGCGCTTTTTCTGAATTGTGCCGCTCCCGTCACTCTGGTTAGGTTGGCATCGAAAAAAACGCTCTTGGGTGCTTTAGAGTGCCGAGTTTATCACTGCGCATGAAGAAATGACCACCTCCAACGTTTGGTTTATGTTTTATAAGCATTTTTAATTTTATTGCTTAAATCGCATTTTCTCGGCGAGCTGAGCACTTTTTCTGAATTGTGCCGCTCCCGTCACTCTGGTTAGGTTGGCATCGAAAAAAACGCTCTCGGGTGCTTTAGAGTGCCGAGTTTATCACTGCGCATGAAGAAATGACCAACTCCAACGTTTGGTTTATGTTTTATAAGCATTTTTAATTTTATTGCTTAAATCGCATTTTCTCGGCGAGCTGAGCACTTTTTCTGAATTGTGCCGCTCCCGTCACTCTGGTTAGGTTGGCATCGAAAAAAACGCTCTCGGGTGCTTTAGAGTGCCGAGTTTATCACTGCGCATGAAGAAATGACCACCTCCAACGTTTGGTTTATGTTTTATAAGCATTTTTAATTTTATTGCTTAAATCGCATTTTCTCGGCGAGCTGAGCACTTTTTCTGAATTGTGCCGCTCCCGTCACTCTGGTTAGGTTGGCATCGAATAAAACGCTCTCGGGTGCTTTAGAGTGCCGAGTTTATCACTGCGCATGAAGAAATGACCACCTCCAACGTTTGGTTTATGTTTTATAAGCATTTTTAATTTTATTGCTTAAATCGCATTTTCTCGGCGAGCTGAGCACTTTTTCTGAATTGTGCCGCTCCCGTCACTCTGGTTAGGTTGGCATGGAAAAAAACGCTCTCGGGTGCTTTAGAGTGCCGAGTTTATCACTGCGCATGAAGAAATGACCACCTCCAACGTTTGGTTTATGTTTTATAAGCATTTTTAATTTTATTGCTTAAATCGCATTTTCTCGGCGAGCTGAGCACTTTTTCTGAATTGTGCCGCTCCCGTCACTCTGGTTAGGTTGGCATGGAAAAAAACGCTCTCGGGTGCTTTAGAGTGCCGAGTTTATTACTGCGTAATAAGAAATGACCATCTACAACGTTTGGTTTATGTTTTATAAGCATTTTAAATTTTATTGCTTAAATTGCATTTTCTCGGCGAGCTGAGCACTTTTTCTGAATTGTGCCGCTCCCGTCACTCTGGTTAGGTTGGCATCGAAAAAAACGCTCTCGGGTGCTTTAGAGTGCCGAGTTTATCACTGCGCATGAAGAAATGACCACCTCCAACGTTTGGTTTATGTTTTATAAGCATTTTTAATTTTATTGCTTAAATCGCATTTTCTCGGCGAGCTGAGCACTTTTTCTGAATTGTGCCGCTCCCGTCACTCTGGTTAGGTTGGCATCGAAAAAAACGCTCTCGGGTGCTTTAGAGTGCCGAGTTTATCACTGCGCATGAAGAAATGACCACCTCCAACGTTTGGTTTATGTTTTATAAGCATTTTTAATTTTATTGCTTAAATCGCATTTTCTCGGCGAGCTGAGCGCTTTTTCTGAATTGTGCCGCTCCCGTCACTCTGGTTAGGTTGGCATCGAAAAAAACGCTCTCGGGTGCTTTAGAGTGCCGAGTTTATCACTGCGCATGAAGAAATGACCACCTCCAACGTTTGGTTTATGTTTTATAAGCATTTTTAATTTTATTGCTTAAATCGCATTTTCTCGGCGAGCTGAGCGCTTTTTCTGAATTGTGCCGCTCCCGTCACTCTGGTTAGGTTGGCATCGAAAAAAACGCTCTCGGGTGCTTTAGAGTGCCGAGTTTATCACTGCGCATGAAGAAATGACCACCTCCAACGTTTGGTTTATGTTTTATAAGCATTTTTAATTTTATTGCTTAAATCGCATTTTCTCGGCGAGCTGAGCACTTTTTCTGAATTGTGCCGCTCCCGTCACTCTGGTTAGGTTGGCATCGAATAAAACGCTCTCGGGTGCTTTAGAGTCCCGAGTTTATCACTGCGCATGAAGAAATGACCACCTCCAACGTTTGGTTTATGTTTTATAAGCATTTTTAATTTTATTGCTTAAATCGCATTTTCTCGGCGAGCTGAGCACTTTTTCTGAATTGTGCCGCTCCCGTCACTCTGGTTAGGTTGGCATCGAAAAAAACGCTCTCGGGTGCTTTAGAGTGCCGAGTTTATCACTGCGCATGAAGAAATGACCACCTCCAACGTTTGGTTTATGTTTTATAAGCATTTTTAATTTTGTTGCTTAAATCGCATTTTCTCGGCGAGCTGAGCACTTTTTCTGAATTGTGCCGCTCCCGTCACTCTGGTTAGGTTGGCATCGAAAAAAACGCTCTCGGGTGCTTTAGAGTGCCGAGTTTATCACTGTGCATGAAGAAATGACCACCTCCAACGTTTGGTTTATGTTTTATAAGCATTTTTAATTTTATTGCTTAAATCGCATTTTCTCGGCGAGCTGAGCGCTTTTTCTGAATTGTGCCGCTCCCGTCACTCTGGTTAGGTTGGCATGGAAAAAAACGCTCTCGGGTGCTTTAGAGTGCCGAGTTTATCACTGCGCATGAAGAAATGACCACCTCCAACGTTTGGTTTATGTTTTATAAGCATTTTTAATTTTATTGCTTAAATCGCATTTTCTCGGCGAGCTGAGCGCTTTTTCTGAATTGTGCCGCTCCCGTCACTCTGGTTAGGTTGGCATCGAAAAAAACGCTCTCGGGTGCTTTAGAGTGCCGAGTTTATCACTGCGCATGAAGAAATGACCACCTCCAACGTTTGGTTTATGTTTTATAAGCATTTTTAATTTTATTGCTTAAATCGCATTTACTCGGCGAGCTGAGCACTTTTTCTGAATTGTGCCGCTCCCGTCACTCTGGTTAGGTTGGCATGGAAAAAAACGCTCTCGGGTGCTTTAGAGTGCCGAGTTTATCACTGCGCATGAAGAAATGACCACCTCCAACGTTTGGTTTATGTTTTATAAGCATTTTTAATTTTATTGCTTAAATCGCATTTTCTCGGCGAGCTGAGCGCTTTTTCTGAATTGTGCCGCTCCCGTCACTCTGGTTAGGTTGGCATCGAAAAAAACGCTCTCGGGTGCTTTAGAGTGCCGAGTTTATCACTGCGCATGAAGAAATGACCACCTCCAACGTTTGGTTTATGTTTTATAAGCATTTTTAATTTTATTGCTTAAATCGCATTTTCTCGGCGAGCTGAGCACTTTTTCTGAATTGTGCCGCTCCCGTCACTCTGGTTAGGTTGGCATGGAAAAAAACGCTCTCGGGTGCTTTAGAGTGCCGAGTTTATCACTGCGCATGAAGAAATGACCACCTCCAACGTTTGGTTTATGTTTTATAAGCATTTTTAATTTTATTGCTTAAATCGCATTTTCTCGGCGAGCTGAGCGCTTTTTCTGAATTGTGCCGCTCCCGTCACTCTGGTTAGGTTGGCATCGAATAAAACGCTCTCGGGTGCTTTAGAGTGCCGAGTTTATCACTGCGCATGAAGAAATGACCACCTCCAACGTTTGGTTTATGTTTTATAAGCATTTTTAATTTTATTGCTTAAATCGCATTTTCTCGGCGAGCTGAGCACTTTTTCTGAATTGTGCCGCTCCCGTCACTCTGGTTAGGTTGGCATCGAAAAAAACGCTCTCGGGTGCTTTAGAGTGCCGAGTTTATCACTGCGCATGAAGAAATGACCACCTCCAACGTTTGGTTTATGTTTTATAAGCATTTTTAATTTTATTGCTTAAATCGCATTTTCTCGGCGAGCTGAGCACTTTTTCTGAATTGTGCCGCTCCCGTCACTCTGGTTAGGTTGGCATCGAAAAAAACGCTCTCGGGTGCTTTAGAGTGCCGAGTTTATCACTGCGCATGAAGAAATGACCACCTCCAACGTTTGGTTTATGTTTTATAAGCATTTTTAATTTTATTGCTTAAATCGCATTTTCTCGGCGAGCTGAGCACTTTTTCTGAATTGTGCCGCTCCCGTCACTCTGGTTAGGTTGGCATGGAAAAAAACGCTCTCGGGTGCTTTAGAGTGCCGAGTTTATTACTGCGTAATAAGAAATGACCATCTACAACGTTTGGTTTATGTTTTATAAGCATTTTTAATTTTATTGCTTAAATCGCATTTTCTCGGCGAGCTGAGCACTTTTTCTGAATTGTGCCGCTCCCGTCACTCTGTTTAGGTTGGCATGGAAAAAAACGCTCTCGGGTGCTTTAGAGTGCCGAGTTTATCACTGCACATGAAGAAAAGACCACCTCCAACGTTTGGTTTATGTTTTATAAGCATTTTTAATTTTATTGCTTAAATCGCATTTTCTCGGTGAGCTGAGCGCTTTTTCTGAATTGTGCCGCTCCCGTCACTCTGGTTAGGTTGGCATCGAAAAAAACGCTCTCGGGTGCTTTAGAGTGCCGAGTTTATTACTGCGTAATAAGAAATGACCATTTACAACGTTTGGTTTATGTTTTATAAGCATTTTTAATTTTAATGCTTAAATCGCATTTTCTCGGCGAGCTGAGCACTTTTTCTGAATTGTGCCGCTCCCGTCACTCTGGTTAGGTTGGCATCGAAAAAAACGCTCTCGGGTGCTTTAGAGTGCCGAGTTTATCACTGTGCATGAAGAAATGACCACCTCCAACGTTTGGTTTATGTTTTATAAGCATTTTTAATTTTATTGCTTAAATCGCATTTTCTCGGCGAGCTGAGCACTTTTTCTGAATTGTGCCGCTCCCGTCACTCTGGTTAGGTTGGCATCGAAAAAAACGCTCTCGGGTGCTTTAGAGTGCCGAGTTTATCACTGTGCATGAAGAAATGACCACCTCCAACGTTTGGTTTATGTTTTATAAGCATTTTTAATTTTATTGCTTAAATCGCATTTTCTCGGCGAGCTGAGCGCTTTTTCTGAATTGTGCCGCTCCCGTCACTCTGGTTAGGTTGGCATCGAAAAAAACGCTCTTGGGTGCTTTAGAGTGCCGAGTTTATCACTGCGCATGAAGAAATGACCACCTCCAACGTTTGGTTTATGTTTTATAAGCATTTTTAATTTTATTGCTTAAATCGCATTTTCTCGGCGAGCTGAGCACTTTTTCTGAATTGTGCCGCTCCCGTCACTCTGGTTAGGTTGGCATCGAAAAAAACGCTCTCGGGTGCTTTAGAGTGCCGAGTTTATCACTGCGCATGAAGAAATGACCAACTCCAACGTTTGGTTTATGTTTTATAAGCATTTTTAATTTTATTGCTTAAATCGCATTTTCTCGGCGAGCTGAGCACTTTTTCTGAATTGTGCCGCTCCCGTCACTCTGGTTAGGTTGGCATCGAAAAAAACGCTCTCGGGTGCTTTAGAGTGCCGAGTTTATCACTGCGCATGAAGAAATGACCACCTCCAACGTTTGGTTTATGTTTTATAAGCATTTTTAATTTTATTGCTTAAATCGCATTTTCTCGGCGAGCTGAGCACTTTTTCTGAATTGTGCCGCTCCCGTCACTCTGGTTAGGTTGGCATCGAATAAAACGCTCTCGGGTGCTTTAGAGTGCCGAGTTTATCACTGCGCATGAAGAAATGACCACCTCCAACGTTTGGTTTATGTTTTATAAGCATTTTTAATTTTATTGCTTAAATCGCATTTTCTCGGCGAGCTGAGCACTTTTTCTGAATTGTGCCGCTCCCGTCACTCTGGTTAGGTTGGCATGGAAAAAAACGCTCTCGGGTGCTTTAGAGTGCCGAGTTTATCACTGCGCATGAAGAAATGACCACCTCCAACGTTTGGTTTATGTTTTATAAGCATTTTTAATTTTATTGCTTAAATCGCATTTTCTCGGCGAGCTGAGCACTTTTTCTGAATTGTGCCGCTCCCGTCACTCTGGTTAGGTTGGCATGGAAAAAAACGCTCTCGGGTGCTTTAGAGTGCCGAGTTTATTACTGCGTAATAAGAAATGACCATCTACAACGTTTGGTTTATGTTTTATAAGCATTTTAAATTTTATTGCTTAAATTGCATTTTCTCGGCGAGCTGAGCACTTTTTCTGAATTGTGCCGCTCCCGTCACTCTGGTTAGGTTGGCATCGAAAAAAACGCTCTCGGGTGCTTTAGAGTGCCGAGTTTATCACTGCGCATGAAGAAATGACCACCTCCAACGTTTGGTTTATGTTTTATAAGCATTTTTAATTTTATTGCTTAAATCGCATTTTCTCGGCGAGCTGAGCACTTTTTCTGAATTGTGCCGCTCCCGTCACTCTGGTTAGGTTGGCATCGAAAAAAACGCTCTCGGGTGCTTTAGAGTGCCGAGTTTATCACTGCGCATGAAGAAATGACCACCTCCAACGTTTGGTTTATGTTTTATAAGCATTTTTAATTTTATTGCTTAAATCGCATTTTCTCGGCGAGCTGAGCGCTTTTTCTGAATTGTGCCGCTCCCGTCACTCTGGTTAGGTTGGCATCGAAAAAAACGCTCTCGGGTGCTTTAGAGTGCCGAGTTTATCACTGCGCATGAAGAAATGACCACCTCCAACGTTTGGTTTATGTTTTATAAGCATTTTTAATTTTATTGCTTAAATCGCATTTTCTCGGCGAGCTGAGCGCTTTTTCTGAATTGTGCCGCTCCCGTCACTCTGGTTAGGTTGGCATCGAAAAAAACGCTCTCGGGTGCTTTAGAGTGCCGAGTTTATCACTGCGCATGAAGAAATGACCACCTCCAACGTTTGGTTTATGTTTTATAAGCATTTTTAATTTTATTGCTTAAATCGCATTTTCTCGGCGAGCTGAGCACTTTTTCTGAATTGTGCCGCTCCCGTCACTCTGGTTAGGTTGGCATCGAATAAAACGCTCTCGGGTGCTTTAGAGTCCCGAGTTTATCACTGCGCATGAAGAAATGACCACCTCCAACGTTTGGTTTATGTTTTATAAGCATTTTTAATTTTATTGCTTAAATCGCATTTTCTCGGCGAGCTGAGCACTTTTTCTGAATTGTGCCGCTCCCGTCACTCTGGTTAGGTTGGCATCGAAAAAAACGCTCTCGGGTGCTTTAGAGTGCCGAGTTTATCACTGCGCATGAAGAAATGACCACCTCCAACGTTTGGTTTATGTTTTATAAGCATTTTTAATTTTGTTGCTTAAATCGCATTTTCTCGGCGAGCTGAGCACTTTTTCTGAATTGTGCCGCTCCCGTCACTCTGGTTAGGTTGGCATCGAAAAAAACGCTCTCGGGTGCTTTAGAGTGCCGAGTTTATCACTGTGCATGAAGAAATGACCACCTCCAACGTTTGGTTTATGTTTTATAAGCATTTTTAATTTTATTGCTTAAATCGCATTTTCTCGGCGAGCTGAGCGCTTTTTCTGAATTGTGCCGCTCCCGTCACTCTGGTTAGGTTGGCATGGAAAAAAACGCTCTCGGGTGCTTTAGAGTGCCGAGTTTATCACTGCGCATGAAGAAATGACCACCTCCAACGTTTGGTTTATGTTTTATAAGCATTTTTAATTTTATTGCTTAAATCGCATTTTCTCGGCGAGCTGAGCGCTTTTTCTGAATTGTGCCGCTCCCGTCACTCTGGTTAGGTTGGCATCGAAAAAAACGCTCTCGGGTGCTTTAGAGTGCCGAGTTTATCACTGCGCATGAAGAAATGACCACCTCCAACGTTTGGTTTATGTTTTATAAGCATTTTTAATTTTATTGCTTAAATCGCATTTACTCGGCGAGCTGAGCACTTTTTCTGAATTGTGCCGCTCCCGTCACTCTGGTTAGGTTGGCATCGAAAAAAACGCTCTCGGGTGCTTTAGAGTGCCGAGTTTATCACTGCGCATGAAGAAATGACCACCTCCAACGTTTGGTTTATGTTTTATAAGCATTTTTAATTTTATTGCTTAAATCGCATTTTCTCGGCGAGCTGAGCACTTTTTCTGAATTGTGCCGCTCCCGTCACTCTGGTTAGGTTGGCATGGAAAAAAACGCTCTCGGGTGCTTTAGAGTGCCGAGTTTATCACTGCGCATGAAGAAATGACCACCTCCAACGTTTGGTTTATGTTTTATAAGCATTTTTAATTTTATTGCTTAAATCGCATTTTCTCGGCGAGCTGAGCGCTTTTTCTGAATTGTGCCGCTCCCGTCACTCTGGTTAGGTTGGCATCGAATAAAACGCTCTCGGGTGCTTTAGAGTGCCGAGTTTATCACTGCGCATGAAGAAATGACCACCTCCAACGTTTGGTTTATGTTTTATAAGCATTTTTAATTTTATTGCTTAAATCGCATTTTCTCGGCGAGCTGAGCACTTTTTCTGAATTGTGCCGCTCCCGTCACTCTGGTTAGGTTGGCATGGAAAAAAACGCTCTCGGGTGCTTTAGAGTGCCGAGTTTATTACTGCGTAATAAGAAATGACCATCTACAACGTTTGGTTTATGTTTTATAAGCATTTTTAATTTTATTGCTTAAATCGCATTTTCTCGGCGAGCTGAGCACTTTTTCTGAATTGTGCCGCTCCCGTCACTCTGGTTAGGTTGGCATCGAAAAAAACGCTCTCGGGTGCTTTAGAGTGCCGAGTTTATCACTGCGCATGAAGAAATGACCACCTCCAACGTTTGGTTTATGTTTTATAAGCATTTTTAATTTTATTGCTTAAATCGCATTTTCTCGGCGAGCTGAGCACTTTTTCTGAATTGTGCCGCTCCCGTCACTCTGGTTAGGTTGGCATGGAAAAAAACGCTCTCGGGTGCTTTAGAGTGCCGAGTTTATTACTGCGTAATAAGAAATGACCATCTACAACGTTTGGTTTATGTTTTATAAGCATTTTTAATTTTATTGCTTAAATCGCATTTTCTCGGCGAGCTGAGCACTTTTTCTGAATTGTGCCGCTCCCGTCACTCTGGTTAGGTTGGCATGGAAAAAAACGCTCTCGGGTGCTTTAGAGTGCCGAGTTTATCACTGCGCATGAAGAAATGACCACCTCCAACGTTTGGTTTATGTTTTATAAGCATTTTTAATTTTATTGCTTAAATCGCATTTTCTCGGCGAGCTGAGCACTTTTTCTGAATTGTGCCGCTCCCGTCACTCTGGTTAGGTTGGCATGGAAAAAAACGCTCTCGGGTGCTTTAGAGTGCCGAGTTTATCACTGCGCATGAAGAAATGACCACCTCCAACGTTTGGTTTATGTTTTATAAGCATTTTTAATTTTATTGCTTAAATCGCATTTTCTCGGCGAGCTGAGCACTTTTTCTGAATTGTGCCGCTCCCGTCACTCTGGTTAGGTTGGCATGGAAAAAAACGCTCTCGGGTGCTTTAGAGTGCCGAGTTTATTACTGCGTAATAAGAAATGACCATCTACAACGTTTGGTTTATGTTTTATAAGCATTTTTAATTTTATTGCTTAAATCGCATTTTCTCGGCGAGCTGAGCACTTTTTCTGAATTGTGCCGCTCCCGTCACTCTGGTTAGGTTGGCATCGAAAAAAACGCTCTCGGGTGCTTTAGAGTGCCGAGTTTATCACTGCGCATGAAGAAATGACCACCTCCAACGTTTGGTTTATGTTTTATAAGCATTTTTAATTTTATTGCTTAAATCGCATTTTCTCGGCGAGCTGAGCACTTTTTCTGAATTGTGCCGCTCCCGTCACTCTGGTTAGGTTGGCATGGAAAAAAACGCTCTCGGGTGCTTTAGAGTGCCGAGTTTATTACTGCGTGATAAGAAATGACCATCTACAACGTTTGGTTTATGTTTTATAAGCATTTTTAATTTTATTGCTTAAATCGCATTTTCTCGGCGAGCTGAGCACTTTTTCTGAATTGTGCCGCTCCCGTCACTCTGTTTAGGTTGGCATGGAAAAAAACGCTCTCGGGTGCTTTAGAGTGCCGAGTTTATCACTGCACATGAAGAAAAGACCACCTCCAACGTTTGGTTTATGTTTTATAAGCATTTTTAATTTTATTGCTTAAATCGCATTTTCTCGGCGAGCTGAGCGCTTTTTCTGAATTGTGCCGCTCCCGTCACTCTGGTTAGGTTGGCATCGAAAAAAACGCTCTCGGGTGCTTTAGAGTGCCGAGTTTATTACTGCGTAATAAGAAATGACCATTTACAACGTTTGGTTTATGTTTTATAAGCATTTTTAATTTTATTGCTTAAATCGCATTTTCTCGGCGAGCTGAGCACTTTTTCTGAATTGTGCCGCTCCCGTCACTCTGGTTAGGTTGGCATCGAAAAAAACGCTCTCGGGTGCTTTAGAGTGCCGAGTTTATCACTGCGCATGAAGAAATGACCACCTCCAACGTTTGGTTTATGTTTTATAAGCATTTTTAATTTTATTGCTTAAATCGCATTTTCTCGGCGAGCTGAGCACTTTTTCTGAATTGTGCCGCTCCCGTCACTCTGGTTAGGTTGGCATCGAAAAAAACGCTCTCGGGTGCTTTAGAGTGCCGAGTTTATCACTGCGCATGAAGAAATGACCACCTCCAACGTTTGGTTTATGTTTTATAAGCATTTTTAATTTTATTGCTTAAATCGCATTTTCTCGGCGAGCTGAGCACTTTTTCTGAATTGTGCCGCTCCCGTCACTCTGGTTAGGTTGGCATCGAAAAAAACGCTCTCGGGTGCTTTAGAGTGCCGAGTTTATCACTGCGCATGAAGAAATGACCACCTCCAACGTTTGGTTTATGTTTTATAAGCATTTTTAATTTTATTGCTTAAATCGCATTTTCTCGGCGAGCTGAGCACTTTTTCTGAATTGTGCCGCTCCCGTCACTCTGGTTAGGTTGGCATGGAAAAAAACGCTCTCGGGTGCTTTAGAGTGCCGAGTTTATTACTGCGTAATAAGAAATGACCATCTACAACGTTTGGTTTATGTTTTATAAGCATTTTTAATTTTATTGCTTAAATCGCATTTTCTCGGCGAGCTGAGCACTTTTTCTGAATTGTGCCGCTCCCGTCACTCTGTTTAGGTTGGCATGGAAAAAAACGCTCTCGGGTGCTTTAGAGTGCCGAGTTTATCACTGCACATGAAGAAAAGACCACCTCCAACGTTTGGTTTATGTTTTATAAGCATTTTTAATTTTATTGCTTAAATCGCATTTTCTCGGTGAGCTGAGCGCTTTTTCTGAATTGTGCCGCTCCCGTCACTCTGGTTAGGTTGGCATCGAAAAAAACGCTCTCGGGTGCTTTAGAGTGCCGAGTTTATTACTGCGTAATAAGAAATGACCATTTACAACGTTTGGTTTATGTTTTATAAGCATTTTTAATTTTAATGCTTAAATCGCATTTTCTCGGCGAGCTGAGCACTTTTTCTGAATTGTGCCGCTCCCGTCACTCTGGTTAGGTTGGCATCGAAAAAAACGCTCTCGGGTGCTTTAGAGTGCCGAGTTTATCACTGTGCATGAAGAAATGACCACCTCCAACGTTTGGTTTATGTTTTATAAGCATTTTTAATTTTATTGCTTAAATCGCATTTTCTCGGCGAGCTGAGCGCTTTTTCTGAATTGTGCCGCTCCCGTCACTCTGGTTAGGTTGGCATCGAAAAAAACGCTCTCGGGTGCTTTAGAGTGCCGAGTTTATTACTGCGTAATAAGAAATGACCATCTACAACGTTTGGTTTATGTTTTATAAGCATTTTTAATTTTATTGCTTAAATCGCATTTTCTCGGCGAGCTGAGCACTTTTTCTGAATTGTGCCGCTCCCGTCACTCTGGTTAGGTTGGCATCGAAAAAAACGCTCTCGGGTGCTTTAGAGTGCCGAGTTTATCACTGTGCATGAAGAAATGACCACCTCCAACGTTTGGTTTATGTTTTATAAGCATTTTTAATTTTATTGCTTAAATCGCATTTTCTCGGCGAGCTGAGCGCTTTTTCTGAATTGTGCCGCTCCCGTCACTCTGGTTAGGTTGGCATCGAAAAAAACGCTCTTGGGTGCTTTAGAGTGCCGAGTTTATCACTGCGCATGAAGAAATGACCACCTCCAACGTTTGGTTTATGTTTTATAAGCATTTTTAATTTTATTGCTTAAATCGCATTTTCTCGGCGAGCTGAGCACTTTTTCTGAATTGTGCCGCTCCCGTCACTCTGGTTAGGTTGGCATCGAAAAAAACGCTCTCGGGTGCTTTAGAGTGCCGAGTTTATCACTGCGCATGAAGAAATGACCAACTCCAACGTTTGGTTTATGTTTTATAAGCATTTTTAATTTTATTGCTTAAATCGCATTTTCTCGGCGAGCTGAGCACTTTTTCTGAATTGTGCCGCTCCCGTCACTCTGGTTAGGTTGGCATCGAAAAAAACGCTCTCGGGTGCTTTAGAGTGCCGAGTTTATCACTGCGCATGAAGAAATGACCACCTCCAACGTTTGGTTTATGTTTTATAAGCATTTTTAATTTTATTGCTTAAATCGCATTTTCTCGGCGAGCTGAGCACTTTTTCTGAATTGTGCCGCTCCCGTCACTCTGGTTAGGTTGGCATCGAATAAAACGCTCTCGGGTGCTTTAGAGTGCCGAGTTTATCACTGCGCATGAAGAAATGACCACCTCCAACGTTTGGTTTATGTTTTATAAGCATTTTTAATTTTATTGCTTAAATCGCATTTTCTCGGCGAGCTGAGCACTTTTTCTGAATTGTGCCGCTCCCGTCACTCTGGTTAGGTTGGCATGGAAAAAAACGCTCTCGGGTGCTTTAGAGTGCCGAGTTTATCACTGCGCATGAAGAAATGACCACCTCCAACGTTTGGTTTATGTTTTATAAGCATTTTTAATTTTATTGCTTAAATCGCATTTTCTCGGCGAGCTGAGCACTTTTTCTGAATTGTGCCGCTCCCGTCACTCTGGTTAGGTTGGCATGGAAAAAAACGCTCTCGGGTGCTTTAGAGTGCCGAGTTTATTACTGCGTAATAAGAAATGACCATCTACAACGTTTGGTTTATGTTTTATAAGCATTTTAAATTTTATTGCTTAAATTGCATTTTCTCGGCGAGCTGAGCACTTTTTCTGAATTGTGCCGCTCCCGTCACTCTGGTTAGGTTGGCATCGAAAAAAACGCTCTCGGGTGCTTTAGAGTGCCGAGTTTATCACTGCGCATGAAGAAATGACCACCTCCAACGTTTGGTTTATGTTTTATAAGCATTTTTAATTTTATTGCTTAAATCGCATTTTCTCGGCGAGCTGAGCACTTTTTCTGAATTGTGCCGCTCCCGTCACTCTGGTTAGGTTGGCATCGAAAAAAACGCTCTCGGGTGCTTTAGAGTGCCGAGTTTATCACTGCGCATGAAGAAATGACCACCTCCAACGTTTGGTTTATGTTTTATAAGCATTTTTAATTTTATTGCTTAAATCGCATTTTCTCGGCGAGCTGAGCGCTTTTTCTGAATTGTGCCGCTCCCGTCACTCTGGTTAGGTTGGCATCGAAAAAAACGCTCTCGGGTGCTTTAGAGTGCCGAGTTTATCACTGCGCATGAAGAAATGACCACCTCCAACGTTTGGTTTATGTTTTATAAGCATTTTTAATTTTATTGCTTAAATCGCATTTTCTCGGCGAGCTGAGCGCTTTTTCTGAATTGTGCCGCTCCCGTCACTCTGGTTAGGTTGGCATCGAAAAAAACGCTCTCGGGTGCTTTAGAGTGCCGAGTTTATCACTGCGCATGAAGAAATGACCACCTCCAACGTTTGGTTTATGTTTTATAAGCATTTTTAATTTTATTGCTTAAATCGCATTTTCTCGGCGAGCTGAGCACTTTTTCTGAATTGTGCCGCTCCCGTCACTCTGGTTAGGTTGGCATCGAATAAAACGCTCTCGGGTGCTTTAGAGTCCCGAGTTTATCACTGCGCATGAAGAAATGACCACCTCCAACGTTTGGTTTATGTTTTATAAGCATTTTTAATTTTATTGCTTAAATCGCATTTTCTCGGCGAGCTGAGCACTTTTTCTGAATTGTGCCGCTCCCGTCACTCTGGTTAGGTTGGCATCGAAAAAAACGCTCTCGGGTGCTTTAGAGTGCCGAGTTTATCACTGCGCATGAAGAAATGACCACCTCCAACGTTTGGTTTATGTTTTATAAGCATTTTTAATTTTGTTGCTTAAATCGCATTTTCTCGGCGAGCTGAGCACTTTTTCTGAATTGTGCCGCTCCCGTCACTCTGGTTAGGTTGGCATCGAAAAAAACGCTCTCGGGTGCTTTAGAGTGCCGAGTTTATCACTGTGCATGAAGAAATGACCACCTCCAACGTTTGGTTTATGTTTTATAAGCATTTTTAATTTTATTGCTTAAATCGCATTTTCTCGGCGAGCTGAGCGCTTTTTCTGAATTGTGCCGCTCCCGTCACTCTGGTTAGGTTGGCATGGAAAAAAACGCTCTCGGGTGCTTTAGAGTGCCGAGTTTATCACTGCGCATGAAGAAATGACCACCTCCAACGTTTGGTTTATGTTTTATAAGCATTTTTAATTTTATTGCTTAAATCGCATTTTCTCGGCGAGCTGAGCGCTTTTTCTGAATTGTGCCGCTCCCGTCACTCTGGTTAGGTTGGCATCGAAAAAAACGCTCTCGGGTGCTTTAGAGTGCCGAGTTTATCACTGCGCATGAAGAAATGACCACCTCCAACGTTTGGTTTATGTTTTATAAGCATTTTTAATTTTATTGCTTAAATCGCATTTACTCGGCGAGCTGAGCACTTTTTCTGAATTGTGCCGCTCCCGTCACTCTGGTTAGGTTGGCATGGAAAAAAACGCTCTCGGGTGCTTTAGAGTGCCGAGTTTATCACTGCGCATGAAGAAATGACCACCTCCAACGTTTGGTTTATGTTTTATAAGCATTTTTAATTTTATTGCTTAAATCGCATTTTCTCGGCGAGCTGAGCGCTTTTTCTGAATTGTGCCGCTCCCGTCACTCTGGTTAGGTTGGCATCGAAAAAAACGCTCTCGGGTGCTTTAGAGTGCCGAGTTTATCACTGCGCATGAAGAAATGACCACCTCCAACGTTTGGTTTATGTTTTATAAGCATTTTTAATTTTATTGCTTAAATCGCATTTTCTCGGCGAGCTGAGCACTTTTTCTGAATTGTGCCGCTCCCGTCACTCTGGTTAGGTTGGCATGGAAAAAAACGCTCTCGGGTGCTTTAGAGTGCCGAGTTTATCACTGCGCATGAAGAAATGACCACCTCCAACGTTTGGTTTATGTTTTATAAGCATTTTTAATTTTATTGCTTAAATCGCATTTTCTCGGCGAGCTGAGCGCTTTTTCTGAATTGTGCCGCTCCCGTCACTCTGGTTAGGTTGGCATCGAATAAAACGCTCTCGGGTGCTTTAGAGTGCCGAGTTTATCACTGCGCATGAAGAAATGACCACCTCCAACGTTTGGTTTATGTTTTATAAGCATTTTTAATTTTATTGCTTAAATCGCATTTTCTCGGCGAGCTGAGCACTTTTTCTGAATTGTGCCGCTCCCGTCACTCTGGTTAGGTTGGCATCGAAAAAAACGCTCTCGGGTGCTTTAGAGTGCCGAGTTTATCACTGCGCATGAAGAAATGACCACCTCCAACGTTTGGTTTATGTTTTATAAGCATTTTTAATTTTATTGCTTAAATCGCATTTTCTCGGCGAGCTGAGCACTTTTTCTGAATTGTGCCGCTCCCGTCACTCTGGTTAGGTTGGCATCGAAAAAAACGCTCTCGGGTGCTTTAGAGTGCCGAGTTTATCACTGCGCATGAAGAAATGACCACCTCCAACGTTTGGTTTATGTTTTATAAGCATTTTTAATTTTATTGCTTAAATCGCATTTTCTCGGCGAGCTGAGCACTTTTTCTGAATTGTGCCGCTCCCGTCACTCTGGTTAGGTTGGCATGGAAAAAAACGCTCTCGGGTGCTTTAGAGTGCCGAGTTTATTACTGCGTAATAAGAAATGACCATCTACAACGTTTGGTTTATGTTTTATAAGCATTTTTAATTTTATTGCTTAAATCGCATTTTCTCGGCGAGCTGAGCACTTTTTCTGAATTGTGCCGCTCCCGTCACTCTGTTTAGGTTGGCATGGAAAAAAACGCTCTCGGGTGCTTTAGAGTGCCGAGTTTATCACTGCACATGAAGAAAAGACCACCTCCAACGTTTGGTTTATGTTTTATAAGCATTTTTAATTTTATTGCTTAAATCGCATTTTCTCGGTGAGCTGAGCGCTTTTTCTGAATTGTGCCGCTCCCGTCACTCTGGTTAGGTTGGCATCGAAAAAAACGCTCTCGGGTGCTTTAGAGTGCCGAGTTTATTACTGCGTAATAAGAAATGACCATTTACAACGTTTGGTTTATGTTTTATAAGCATTTTTAATTTTAATGCTTAAATCGCATTTTCTCGGCGAGCTGAGCACTTTTTCTGAATTGTGCCGCTCCCGTCACTCTGGTTAGGTTGGCATCGAAAAAAACGCTCTCGGGTGCTTTAGAGTGCCGAGTTTATCACTGTGCATGAAGAAATGACCACCTCCAACGTTTGGTTTATGTTTTATAAGCATTTTTAATTTTATTGCTTAAATCGCATTTTCTCGGCGAGCTGAGCGCTTTTTCTGAATTGTGCCGCTCCCGTCACTCTGGTTAGGTTGGCATCGAAAAAAACGCTCTCGGGTGCTTTAGAGTGCCGAGTTTATTACTGCGTAATAAGAAATGACCATCTACAACGTTTGGTTTATGTTTTATAAGCATTTTTAATTTTATTGCTTAAATCGCATTTTCTCGGCGAGCTGAGCACTTTTTCTGAATTGTGCCGCTCCCGTCACTCTGGTTAGGTTGGCATCGAAAAAAACGCTCTCGGGTGCTTTAGAGTGCCGAGTTTATCACTGTGCATGAAGAAATGACCACCTCCAACGTTTGGTTTATGTTTTATAAGCATTTTTAATTTTATTGCTTAAATCGCATTTTCTCGGCGAGCTGAGCGCTTTTTCTGAATTGTGCCGCTCCCGTCACTCTGGTTAGGTTGGCATCGAAAAAAACGCTCTTGGGTGCTTTAGAGTGCCGAGTTTATCACTGCGCATGAAGAAATGACCACCTCCAACGTTTGGTTTATGTTTTATAAGCATTTTTAATTTTATTGCTTAAATCGCATTTTCTCGGCGAGCTGAGCACTTTTTCTGAATTGTGCCGCTCCCGTCACTCTGGTTAGGTTGGCATCGAAAAAAACGCTCTCGGGTGCTTTAGAGTGCCGAGTTTATCACTGCGCATGAAGAAATGACCAACTCCAACGTTTGGTTTATGTTTTATAAGCATTTTTAATTTTATTGCTTAAATCGCATTTTCTCGGCGAGCTGAGCACTTTTTCTGAATTGTGCCGCTCCCGTCACTCTGGTTAGGTTGGCATCGAAAAAAACGCTCTCGGGTGCTTTAGAGTGCCGAGTTTATCACTGCGCATGAAGAAATGACCACCTCCAACGTTTGGTTTATGTTTTATAAGCATTTTTAATTTTATTGCTTAAATCGCATTTTCTCGGCGAGCTGAGCACTTTTTCTGAATTGTGCCGCTCCCGTCACTCTGGTTAGGTTGGCATCGAATAAAACGCTCTCGGGTGCTTTAGAGTGCCGAGTTTATCACTGCGCATGAAGAAATGACCACCTCCAACGTTTGGTTTATGTTTTATAAGCATTTTTAATTTTATTGCTTAAATCGCATTTTCTCGGCGAGCTGAGCACTTTTTCTGAATTGTGCCGCTCCCGTCACTCTGGTTAGGTTGGCATGGAAAAAAACGCTCTCGGGTGCTTTAGAGTGCCGAGTTTATCACTGCGCATGAAGAAATGACCACCTCCAACGTTTGGTTTATGTTTTATAAGCATTTTTAATTTTATTGCTTAAATCGCATTTTCTCGGCGAGCTGAGCACTTTTTCTGAATTGTGCCGCTCCCGTCACTCTGGTTAGGTTGGCATGGAAAAAAACGCTCTCGGGTGCTTTAGAGTGCCGAGTTTATTACTGCGTAATAAGAAATGACCATCTACAACGTTTGGTTTATGTTTTATAAGCATTTTAAATTTTATTGCTTAAATTGCATTTTCTCGGCGAGCTGAGCACTTTTTCTGAATTGTGCCGCTCCCGTCACTCTGGTTAGGTTGGCATCGAAAAAAACGCTCTCGGGTGCTTTAGAGTGCCGAGTTTATCACTGCGCATGAAGAAATGACCACCTCCAACGTTTGGTTTATGTTTTATAAGCATTTTTAATTTTATTGCTTAAATCGCATTTTCTCGGCGAGCTGAGCACTTTTTCTGAATTGTGCCGCTCCCGTCACTCTGGTTAGGTTGGCATCGAAAAAAACGCTCTCGGGTGCTTTAGAGTGCCGAGTTTATCACTGCGCATGAAGAAATGACCACCTCCAACGTTTGGTTTATGTTTTATAAGCATTTTTAATTTTATTGCTTAAATCGCATTTTCTCGGCGAGCTGAGCGCTTTTTCTGAATTGTGCCGCTCCCGTCACTCTGGTTAGGTTGGCATCGAAAAAAACGCTCTCGGGTGCTTTAGAGTGCCGAGTTTATCACTGCGCATGAAGAAATGACCACCTCCAACGTTTGGTTTATGTTTTATAAGCATTTTTAATTTTATTGCTTAAATCGCATTTTCTCGGCGAGCTGAGCGCTTTTTCTGAATTGTGCCGCTCCCGTCACTCTGGTTAGGTTGGCATCGAAAAAAACGCTCTCGGGTGCTTTAGAGTGCCGAGTTTATCACTGCGCATGAAGAAATGACCACCTCCAACGTTTGGTTTATGTTTTATAAGCATTTTTAATTTTATTGCTTAAATCGCATTTTCTCGGCGAGCTGAGCACTTTTTCTGAATTGTGCCGCTCCCGTCACTCTGGTTAGGTTGGCATCGAATAAAACGCTCTCGGGTGCTTTAGAGTCCCGAGTTTATCACTGCGCATGAAGAAATGACCACCTCCAACGTTTGGTTTATGTTTTATAAGCATTTTTAATTTTATTGCTTAAATCGCATTTTCTCGGCGAGCTGAGCACTTTTTCTGAATTGTGCCGCTCCCGTCACTCTGGTTAGGTTGGCATCGAAAAAAACGCTCTCGGGTGCTTTAGAGTGCCGAGTTTATCACTGCGCATGAAGAAATGACCACCTCCAACGTTTGGTTTATGTTTTATAAGCATTTTTAATTTTGTTGCTTAAATCGCATTTTCTCGGCGAGCTGAGCACTTTTTCTGAATTGTGCCGCTCCCGTCACTCTGGTTAGGTTGGCATCGAAAAAAACGCTCTCGGGTGCTTTAGAGTGCCGAGTTTATCACTGTGCATGAAGAAATGACCACCTCCAACGTTTGGTTTATGTTTTATAAGCATTTTTAATTTTATTGCTTAAATCGCATTTTCTCGGCGAGCTGAGCGCTTTTTCTGAATTGTGCCGCTCCCGTCACTCTGGTTAGGTTGGCATGGAAAAAAACGCTCTCGGGTGCTTTAGAGTGCCGAGTTTATCACTGCGCATGAAGAAATGACCACCTCCAACGTTTGGTTTATGTTTTATAAGCATTTTTAATTTTATTGCTTAAATCGCATTTTCTCGGCGAGCTGAGCGCTTTTTCTGAATTGTGCCGCTCCCGTCACTCTGGTTAGGTTGGCATCGAAAAAAACGCTCTCGGGTGCTTTAGAGTGCCGAGTTTATCACTGCGCATGAAGAAATGACCACCTCCAACGTTTGGTTTATGTTTTATAAGCATTTTTAATTTTATTGCTTAAATCGCATTTACTCGGCGAGCTGAGCACTTTTTCTGAATTGTGCCGCTCCCGTCACTCTGGTTAGGTTGGCATCGAAAAAAACGCTCTCGGGTGCTTTAGAGTGCCGAGTTTATCACTGCGCATGAAGAAATGACCACCTCCAACGTTTGGTTTATGTTTTATAAGCATTTTTAATTTTATTGCTTAAATCGCATTTTCTCGGCGAGCTGAGCACTTTTTCTGAATTGTGCCGCTCCCGTCACTCTGGTTAGGTTGGCATGGAAAAAAACGCTCTCGGGTGCTTTAGAGTGCCGAGTTTATCACTGCGCATGAAGAAATGACCACCTCCAACGTTTGGTTTATGTTTTATAAGCATTTTTAATTTTATTGCTTAAATCGCATTTTCTCGGCGAGCTGAGCGCTTTTTCTGAATTGTGCCGCTCCCGTCACTCTGGTTAGGTTGGCATCGAATAAAACGCTCTCGGGTGCTTTAGAGTGCCGAGTTTATCACTGCGCATGAAGAAATGACCACCTCCAACGTTTGGTTTATGTTTTATAAGCATTTTTAATTTTATTGCTTAAATCGCATTTTCTCGGCGAGCTGAGCACTTTTTCTGAATTGTGCCGCTCCCGTCACTCTGGTTAGGTTGGCATGGAAAAAAACGCTCTCGGGTGCTTTAGAGTGCCGAGTTTATTACTGCGTAATAAGAAATGACCATCTACAACGTTTGGTTTATGTTTTATAAGCATTTTTAATTTTATTGCTTAAATCGCATTTTCTCGGCGAGCTGAGCACTTTTTCTGAATTGTGCCGCTCCCGTCACTCTGGTTAGGTTGGCATCGAAAAAAACGCTCTCGGGTGCTTTAGAGTGCCGAGTTTATCACTGCGCATGAAGAAATGACCACCTCCAACGTTTGGTTTATGTTTTATAAGCATTTTTAATTTTATTGCTTAAATCGCATTTTCTCGGCGAGCTGAGCACTTTTTCTGAATTGTGCCGCTCCCGTCACTCTGGTTAGGTTGGCATGGAAAAAAACGCTCTCGGGTGCTTTAGAGTGCCGAGTTTATTACTGCGTAATAAGAAATGACCATCTACAACGTTTGGTTTATGTTTTATAAGCATTTTTAATTTTATTGCTTAAATCGCATTTTCTCGGCGAGCTGAGCACTTTTTCTGAATTGTGCCGCTCCCGTCACTCTGTTTAGGTTGGCATGGAAAAAAACGCTCTCGGGTGCTTTAGAGTGCCGAGTTTATCACTGCACATGAAGAAAAGACCACCTCCAACGTTTGGTTTATGTTTTATAAGCATTTTTAATTTTATTGCTTAAATCGCATTTTCTCGGCGAGCTGAGCGCTTTTTCTGAATTGTGCCGCTCCCGTCACTCTGGTTAGGTTGGCATCGAAAAAAACGCTCTCGGGTGCTTTAGAGTGCCGAGTTTATTACTGCGTAATAAGAAATGACCATTTACAACGTTTGGTTTATGTTTTATAAGCATTTTTAATTTTATTGCTTAAATCGCATTTTCTCGGCGAGCTGAGCACTTTTTCTGAATTGTGCCGCTCCCGTCACTCTGGTTAGGTTGGCATCGAAAAAAACGCTCTCGGGTGCTTTAGAGTGCCGAGTTTATCACTGCGCATGAAGAAATGACCACCTCCAACGTTTGGTTTATGTTTTATAAGCATTTTTAATTTTATTGCTTAAATCGCATTTTCTCGGCGAGCTGAGCACTTTTTCTGAATTGTGCCGCTCCCGTCACTCTGGTTAGGTTGGCATCGAAAAAAACGCTCTCGGGTGCTTTAGAGTGCCGAGTTTATCACTGCGCATGAAGAAATGACCACCTCCAACGTTTGGTTTATGTTTTATAAGCATTTTTAATTTTATTGCTTAAATCGCATTTTCTCGGCGAGCTGAGCGCTTTTTCTGAATTGTGCCGCTCCCGTCACTCTGGTTAGGTTGGCATCGAAAAAAACGCTCTCGGGTGCTTTAGAGTGCCGAGTTTATCACTGCGCATGAAGAAATGACCACCTCCAACGTTTGGTTTATGTTTTATAAGCATTTTTAATTTTATTGCTTAAATCGCATTTTCTCGGCGAGCTGAGCACTTTTTCTGAATTGTGCCGCTCCCGTCACTCTGGTTAGGTTGGCATGGAAAAAAACGCTCTCGGGTGCTTTAGAGTGCCGAGTTTATCACTGTGCATGAAGAAATGACCACCTCCAACGTTTGGTTTATGTTTTATAAGCATTTTTAATTTTATTGCTTAAATCGCATTTTCTCGGCGAGCTGAGCACTTTTTCTGAATTGTGCCGCTCCCGTCACTCTGGTTAGGTTGGCATCGAAAAAAACGCTCTCGGGTGCTTTAGAGTGCCGAGTTTATCACTGTGCATGAAGAAATGACCACCTCCAACGTTTGGTTTATGTTTTATAAGCATTTTTAATTTTATTGCTTAAATCGCATTTTCTCGGCGAGCTGAGCGCTTTTTCTGAATTGTGCCGCTCCCGTCACTCTGGTTAGGTTGGCATCGAATAAAACGCTCTCGGGTGCTTTAGAGTGCCGAGTTTATCACTGCGCATGAAGAAATGACCACCTCCAACGTTTGGTTTATGTTTTATAAGCATTTTTAATTTTATTGCTTAAATCGCATTTTCTCGGCGAGCTGAGCACTTTTTCTGAATTGTGCCGCTCCCGTCACTCTGGTTAGGTTGGCATCGAAAAAAACGCTCTCGGGTGCTTTAGAGTGCCGAGTTTATCACTGCGCATGAAGAAATGACCAACTCCAACGTTTGGTTTATGTTTTATAAGCATTTTTAATTTTATTGCTTAAATCGCATTTTCTCGGCGAGCTGAGCACTTTTTCTGAATTGTGCCGCTCCCGTCACTCTGGTTAGGTTGGCATCGAAAAAAACGCTCTCGGGTGCTTTAGAGTGCCGAGTTTATCACTGCGCATGAAGAAATGACCACCTCCAACGTTTGGTTTATGTTTTATAAGCATTTTTAATTTTATTGCTTAAATCGCATTTTCTCGGCGAGCTGAGCACTTTTTCTGAATTGTGCCGCTCCCGTCACTCTGGTTAGGTTGGCATCCAATAAAACGCTCTCGGGTGCTTTAGAGTGCCGAGTTTATCACTCCGCATGAAGAAATGACCACCTCCAACGTTTGGTTTATGTTTTATAAGCATTTTTAATTTTATTGCTTAAATCGCATTTTCTCGGCGAGCTGAGCACTTTTTCTGAATTGTGCCGCTCCCGTCACTCTGGTTAGGTTGGCATCCAAAAAAACGCTCTCGGGTGCTTTAGAGTGCCGAGTTTATCACTGCGCATGAAGAAATGACCACCTCCAACGTTTGGTTTAGGTTTTATAAGCATTTTTAATTTTATTGCTTAAATCGCATTTTCTCGGCGAGCTGAGCACTTTTTCTGAATTGTGCCGCTCCCGTCACTCTGGTTAGGTTGGCATCGAAAAAAACGCTCTCGGGTGCTTTAGAGTGCCGAGTTTATCACTGTGCATGAAGAAATGACCACCTCCAACGTTTGGTTTATGTTTTATAAGCATTTTTAATTTTATTGCTTAAATCGCATTTTCTCGGCGAGCTGAGCACTTTTTCTGAATTGTGCCGCTCCCGTCACTCTGGTTAGGTTGGCATGGAAAAAAACGCTCTCGGGTGCTTTAGAGTGCCGAGTTTATTACTGCGTAATAAGAAATGACCATCTACAACGTTTGGTTTATGTTTTATAAGCATTTTTAATTTTATTGCTTAAATCGCATTTTCTCGGCGAGCTGAGCACTTTTTCTGAATTGTGCCGCTCCCGTCACTCTGTTTAGGTTGGCATGGAAAAAAACGCTCTCGGGTGCTTTAGAGTGCCGAGTTTATCACTGCGCATGAAGAAAAGACCACCTCCAACGTTTGGTTTATGTTTTATAAGCATTTTTAATTTTATTGCTTAAATCGCATTTTCTCGGCGAGCTGAGCGCTTTTTCTGTATTGTGCCGCTCCCGTCACTCTGGTTAGGTTGGCATCGAAAAAACGCTCTCGGGTGCTTTAGAGTGCCGAGTTTATTACTGCGTAATAAGAAATGACCATTTACAACGTTTGGTTTATGTTTTATAAGCATTTTTAATTTTATTGCTTAAATCGCATTTTCTCGGCGAGCTGAGCACTTTTTCTGAATTGTGCCGCTCCCGTCACTCTGGTTAGGTTGGCATCGAAAAAAACGCTCTCGGGTGCTTTAGAGTGCCGAGTTTATCACTGTGCATGAAGAAATGACCACCTCCAACGTTTGGTTTATGTTTTATAAGCATTTTTAATTTTATTGCTTAAATCGCATTTTCTCGGCGAGCTGAGCGCTTTTTCTGAATTGTGCCGCTCCCGTCACTCTGGTTAGGTTGGCATCGAAAAAAACGCTCTCGGGTGCTTTAGAGTGCCGAGTTTATCACTGCGCATGAAGAAATGACCACCTCCAACGTTTGGTTTATGTTTTATAAGCATTTTTAATTTTATTGCTTAAATCGCATTTTCTCGGCGAGCTGAGCACTTTTTCTGAATTGTGCCGCTCCCGTCACTCTGGTTAGGTTGGCATCAAATAAAACGCTCTCGGGTGCTTTAGAGTGCCGAGTTTATCACTGCGCATGAAGAAATGACCACCTCCAACGTTTGGTTTATGTTTTATAAGCATTTTTAATTTTATTGCTTAAATCGCATTTTCTCGGCGAGCTGAGCACTTTTTCTGAATTGTGCCGCTCCCGTCACTCTGGTTAGGTTGGCATGAAAAAAAACGCTCTCGGGTGCTTTAGAGTGCCGAGTTTATCACTGCGCATGAAGAAATGACCACCTCCAACGTTTGGTTTATGTTTTATAAGCATTTTTAATTTTATTGCTTAAATCGCATTTTCTCGGCGAGCTGAGCACTTTTTCTGAATTGTGCCGCTCCCGTCACTCTGGTTAGGTTGGCATGGAAAAAAACGCTCTCGGGTGCTTTAGAGTGCCGAGTTTATTACTGCGTAATAAGAAATGACCATCTACAACGTTTGGTTTATGTTTTATAAGCATTTTAAATTTTATTGCTTAAATTGCATTTTCTCGGCGAGCTGAGCACTTTTTCTGAATTGTGCCGCTCGCGTCACTCTGGTTAGGTTGGCATCGAAAAAAACGCTCTCGGGTGCTTTAGAGTGCCGAGTTTATCACTGCGCATGAAGAAATGACCACCTCCAACGTTTGGTTTATGTTTTATAAGCATTTTTAATTTTATTGCTTAAATCGCATTTTCTCGGCGAGCTGAGCACTTTTTCTGAATTGTGCCGCTCCCGTCACTCTGGTTAGGTTGGCATGGAAAAAAACGCTCTCGGGTGCTTTAGAGTGCCGAGTTTATCACTGCGCATGAAGAAATGACCACCTCCAACGTTTGGTTTATGTTTTATAAGCATTTTTAATTTTATTGCTTAAATCGCATTTTCTCGGCGAGCTGAGCACTTTTTCTGAATTGTGCCGCTCCCGTCACTCTGGTTAGGTTGGCATGGAAAAAAACGCTCTCGGGTGCTTTAGAGTGCCGAGTTTATTACTGCGTAATAAGAAATGACCATCTACAACGTTTGGTTTATGTTTTATAAGCATTTTAAATTTTATTGCTTAAATTGCATTTTCTCGGCGAGCTGAGCACTTTTTCTGAATTGTGCCGCTCCCGTCACTCTGGTTAGGTTGGCATCGAAAAAAACGCTCTCGGGTGCTTTAGAGTGCCGAGTTTATCACTGCGCATGAAGAAATGACCACCTCCAACGTTTGGTTTATGTTTTATAAGCATTTTTAATTTTATTGCTTAAATCGCATTTTCTCGGCGAGCTGAGCACTTTTTCTGAATTGTGCCGCTCCCGTCACTCTGGTTAGGTTGGTATCGAAAAAAACGCTCTCGGGTGCTTTAGAGTGCCGAGTTTAATACTGCGCATTAAGAAATGACCACCTCCAACGTTTGGTTTATGTTTTATAAGCATTTTTAATTTTATTGCTTAAATCGCATTTTCTCGGCGAGCTGAGCACTTTTTCTGAATTGTGCCGCTCCCGTCACTCTGGTTAGGTTGGCATGGAAAAAAACGCTCTCGGGTTCTTTAGAGTGCCGAGTTTATCACCGCGCATGAAGAAATGACCACCTCCAACGTTTGGTTTATGTTTTATAAGCATTTTTAATTTTATTGCTTAAATCGCATTTTCTCGGCGAGCTGAGCGCTTTTTCTGAATTGTGCCGCTCCCGTCACTCTGGTTAGGTTGGCATCGAATAAAACGCTCTCGGGTGCTTTAGAGTGCCGAGTTTATCACTGCGCATGAAGAAATGACCACCTCCAACGTTTGGTTTATGTTTTATAAGCATTTTTAATTTTATTGCTTAAATCGCATTTTCTCGGCGAGCTGAGCACTTTTTCTGAATTGTGCCGCTCCCGTCACTCTGGTTAGGTTGGCATGGAAAAAAACGCTCTCGGGTGCTTTAGAGTGCCGAGTTTATTACTGCGTAATAAGAAATGACCATCTACAACGTTTGGTTTATGTTTTATAAGCATTTTTAATTTTATTGCTTAAATCGCATTTTCTCGGCGAGCTGAGCACTTTTTCTGAATTGTGCCGCTCCCGTCACTCTGGTTAGGTTGGCATGGAAAAAAACGCTCTCGGGTGCTTTAGAGTGCCGAGTTTATCACTGCGCATGAAGAAATGACCACCTCCAACGTTTGGTTTATGTTTTATAAGCATTTTTAATTTTATTGCTTAAATCGCATTTTCTCGGCGAGCTGAGCACTTTTTCTGAATTGTGCCGCTCCCGTCACTCTGGTTAGGTTGGCATCGAATAAAACGCTCTCGGGTGCTTTAGAGTGCCGAGTTTATCACTGCGCATGAAGAAATGACCACCTCCAACGTTTGGTTTATGTTTTATAAGCATTTTTAATTTTATTGCTTAAATCGCATTTTCTCGGCGAGCTGAGCACTTTTTCTGAATTGTGCCGCTCCCGTCACTCTGGTTAGGTTGGCATGGAAAAAAACGCTCTCGGGTGCTTTAGAGTGCCGAGTTTATTACTGCGTAATAAGAAATGACCATCTACAACGTTTGGTTTATGTTTTATAAGCATTTTTAATTTTATTGCTTAAATCGCATTTTCTCGGCGAGCTGAGCACTTTTTCTGAATTGTGCCGCTCCCGTCACTCTGGTTAGGTTGGCATGGAAAAAAACGCTCTCGGGTGCTTTAGAGTGCCGAGTTTATCACTGCGCATGAAGAAATGACCACCTCCAACGTTTGGTTTATGTTTTATAAGCATTTTTAATTTTATTGCTTAAATCGCATTTTCTCGGCGAGCTGAGCACTTTTTCTGAATTGTGCCGCTCCCGTCACTCTGGTTAGGTTGGCATGGAAAAAAACGCTCTCGGGTGCTTTAGAGTGCCGAGTTTATCACTGCGCATGAAGAAATGACCACCTCCAACGTTTGGTTTATGTTTTATAAGCATTTTTAATTTTATTGCTTAAATCGCATTTTCTCGGCGAGCTGAGCACTTTTTCTGAATTGTGCCGCTCCCGTCACTCTGGTTAGGTTGGCATCGAAAAAACCGCTCTCGGGTGCTTTAGAGTGCCGAGTTTATCACTGCGCATGAAGAAATGACCACCTCCAACGTTTGGTTTATGTTTTATAAGCATTTTTAATTTTATTGCTTAAATCGCATTTTCTCGGCGAGCTGAGCACTTTTTCTGAATTGTGCCGCTCCCGTCACTCTGGTTAGGTTGGCATGGAAAAAAACGCTCTCGGGTGCTTTAGAGTGCCGAGTTTATCACTGTGCATGAAGAAATGACCACCTCCAACGTTTGGTTTATGTTTTATAAGCATTTTTAATTTTATTGCTTAAATCGCATTTTCTCGGCGAGCTGAGCACTTTTTCTGAATTGTGCCGCTCCCGTCACTCTGGTTAGGTTGGCATGGAAAAAAACGCTCTCGGGTGCTTTAGAGTGCCGAGTTTATTACTGCGTAATAAGAAATGACCATCTACAACGTTTGGTTTATGTTTTATAAGCATTTTTAATTTTATTGCTTAAATCGCATTTTCTCGGCGAGCTGAGCACTTTTTCTGAATTGTGCCGCTCCCGTCACTCTGGTTAGGCATGGAAAAAAACGCTCTCGGGTGCTTTAGAGTGCCGAGTTTATCACTGCGCATGAAGAAATGGCCACCTCCAACGTTTGGTTTATGTTTTATAAGCATTTTTAATTTTATTGCTTAAATCGCATTTTCTCGGCGAGCTGAGCACTTTTTCTGAATTGTGCCGCTCCCGTCACTCTGGTTAGGTTGGCATGGAAAAAAACGCTCTCGGGTGCTTTAGAGTGCCGAGTTTATCACTGCGCATGAAGAAATGGCCACCTCCAACGTTTGGTTTATGTTTTATAAGCATTTTTAATTTTATTGCTTAAATCGCATTTTCTCGGCGAGCTGAGCACTTTTTCTGAATTGTGCCGCTCCCGTCACTCTGGTTAGGTTGGCATCGAAAAAAACGCTCTCGGGTGCTTTAGAGTGCCGAGTTTATCACTGCGCATGAAGAAATGACCACCTCCAACGTTTGGTTTATGTTTTATAAGCATTTTTAATTTTATTGCTTAAATTGCATTTTCTCGGCGAGCTGAGCACTTTTTCTGAATTGTGCCGCTCCCGTCACTCTGGTTAGGTTGGCATGGAAAAAATCGCTCTCGGGTGCTTTAGAGTGCCGAGTTTATTACTGCGTAATAAGAAATGACCATCTACAACGTTTGGTTTATGTTTTATAAGCATTTTTAATTTTATTGCTTAAATCGCATTTTCTCGGCGAGCTGAGCACTTTTTCTGAATTGTGCCGCTCCCGTCACTCTGTTTAGGTTGGCATGGAAAAAAACGCTCTCGGGTGCTTTAGAGTGCCGAGTTTATCACTGCGCATGAAGAAATGACCACCTCCAACGTTTGGTTTATGTTTTATAAGCATTTTTAATTTTATTGCTTAAATCGCATTTTCTCGGCGAGCTGAGCGCTTTTTCTGAATTGTGCCGCTCCCGTCACTCTGGTTAGGTTGGCATCGAAAAAAACGCTCTCGGGTGCTTTAGAGTGCCGAGTTTATCACTGCGCATGAAGAAATGACCACCTCCAACGTTTGGTTTATGTTTTATAAGCATTTTTAATTTTATTGCTTAAATCGCATTTTCTCGGCGAGCTGAGCACTTTTTCTGAATTGTGCCGCTCCCGTCACTCTGGTTAGGTTGGCATCGAAAAAAACGCTCTCGGGTGCTTTAGAGTGCCGAGTTTATCACTGCGCATGAAGAAATGACCACCTCCAACGTTTGGTTTATGTTTTATAAGCATTTTTAATTTTATTGCTTAAATCGCATTTTCTCGGCGAGCTGAGCACTTTTTCTGAATTGTGCCGCTCCCGTCACTCTGGTTAGGTTGGCATCGAAAAAAACGCTCTCGGGTGCTTTAGAGTGCCGAGTTTATCACCGCGCATGAAGAAATGACCACCTCCAACGTTTGGTTTATGTTTTATAAGCATTTTTAATTTTATTGCTTAAATCGCATTTTCTCGGCGAGCTGAGCGCTTTTTCTGAATTGTGCCGCTCCCGTCACTCTGGTTAGGTTGGCATCGAAAAAAAACGCTCTTGGGTGCTTTAGAGTGCCGAGTTTATCACTGCGCATGAAGAAATGACCACCTCCAACGTTTGGTTTATGTTTTATAAGCATTTTTAATTTTATTGCTTAAATCGCATTTTCTCGGCGAGCTGAGCACTTTTTCTGAATTGTGCCGCTCCCGTCACTCTGGTTAGGTTGGCATGGAAAAAAACGCTCTCGGGTGCTTTAGAGTGCCGAGTTTATTACTGGGTAATAAGAAATGACCATCTACAACGTTTGGTTTATGTTTTATAAGCATTTTAAATTTTATTGCTTAAATCGCATTTTCTCGGCGAGCTGAGCACTTTTTCTGAATTGTGCCGCTCCCGTCACTCTGGTTAGGTTGTCATCGAAAAAAACGCTCTCGGGTGCTTTAGAGTGCCGAGTTTATCACTGCGCATGAAGAAATGACCACCTCCAACGTTTGGTTTATGTTTTATAAGCATTTTTAATTTTATTGCTTAAATCGCATTTTCTCGGCGAGCTGAGCACTTTTTCTGAATTGTGCCGCTCCCGTCACTCTGGTTAGGTTGGCATCGAAAAAAACGCTCTCGGGTGCTTTAGAGTGCCGAGTTTATCACTGTGCATGAAGAAATGACCACCTCCAACGTTTGGTTTATGTTTTATAAGCATTTTTAATTTTATTGCTTAAATCGCATTTTCTCGGCGAGCTGAGCGCTTTTTCTGAATTGTGCCGCTCCCGTCACTCTGGTTAGGTTGGCATCGAAAAAAACGCTCTCGGGTGCTTTAGAGTGCCGAGTTTATCACTGCGCATGAAGAAATGACCACCTCCAACGTTTGGTTTATGTTTTATAAGCATTTTTAATTTTATTGCTTAAATCGCATTTTCTCGGCGAGCTGAGCACTTTTTCTGAATTGTGCCGCTCCCGTCACTCTGGTTAGGTTGGCATCGAAAAAAACGCTCTCGGGTGCTTTAGAGTGCCGAGTTTATCACTGCGCATGAAGAAATGACCACCTCCAACGTTTGGTTTATGTTTTATAAGCATTTTTAATTTTATTGCTTAAATCGCATTTTCTCGGCGAGCTGAGCGCTTTTTCTGAATTGTGCCGCTCCCGTCACTCTGGTTAGGTTGGCATCGAAAAAAACGCTCTCGGGTGCTTTAGAGTGCCGAGTTTATCACTGCGCATGAAGAAATGACCACCTCCAACGTTTGGTTTATGTTTTATAAGCATTTTTAATTTTATTGCCTAAATCGCATTTTCTCGGCGAGCTGAGCGCTTTTTCTGAATTGTGCCGCTCCCGTCACTCTGGTTAGGTTGGCATCGAAAAAAACGCTCTCGGGTGCTTTAGAGTGCCGAGTTTATCACTGCGCATGAAGAAATGACCACCTCCAACGTTTGGTTTATGTTTTATAAGCATTTTTAATTTTATTGCTTAAATCGCATTTTCTCGGCGAGCTGAGCACTTTTTCTGAATTGTGCCGCTCCCGTCACTCTGGTTAGGTTGGCATCGAATAAAACGCTCTCGGGTGCTTTAGAGTCCCGAGTTTATCACTGCGCATGAAGAAATGACCACCTCCAACGTTTGGTTTATGTTTTATAAGCATTTTTAATTTTATTGCTTAAATCGCATTTTCTCGGCGAGCTGAGCACTTTTTCTGAATTGTGCCGCTCCCGTCACTCTGGTTAGGTTGGCATCGAAAAAAACGCTCTCGGGTGCTTTAGAGTGCCGAGTTTATCACTGCGCATGAAGAAATGACCACCTCCAACGTTTGGTTTATGTTTTATAAGCATTTTTAATTTTATTGCTTAAATCGCATTTTCTCGGCGAGCTGAGCACTTTTTCTGAATTGTGCCGCTCCCGTCACTCTGGTTAGGTTGGCATCGAAAAAAACGCTCTCGGGTGCTTTAGAGTGCCGAGTTTATCACTGTGCATGAAGAAATGACCACCTCCAACGTTTGGTTTATGTTTTATAAGCATTTTTAATTTTATTGCTTAAATCACATTTTCTCGGCGAGCTGAGCACTTTTTCTGAATTGTGCCGCTCCCGTCACTCTGGTTAGGTTGGCATGGAAAAAAACGCTCTCGGGTGCTTTAGAGTGCCGAGTTTATCACTGCGCATGAAGAAATGACCACCTCCAACGTTTGGTTTATGTTTTATAAGCATTTTTAATTTTATTGCTTAAATCGCATTTTCTCGGCGAGCTGAGCGCTTTTTCTGAATTGTGCCGCTCCCGTCACTCTGGTTAGGTTGGCATCGAAAAAAACGCTCTCGGGTGCTTTAGAGTGCCGAGTTTATCACTGCGCATGAAGAAATGACCACCTCCAACGTTTGGTTTATGTTTTATAAGCATTTTTAATTTTATTGCTTAAATCGCATTTTCTCGGCGAGCTGAGCACTTTTTCTGAATTGTGCCGCTCCCGTCACTCTGGTTAGGTTGGCATCGAAAAAAACGCTCTCGGGTGCTTTAGAGTGCCGAGTTTATCACTGTGCATGAAGAAATGACCACCTCCAACGTTTGGTTTATGTTTTATAAGCATTTTTAATTTTATTGCTTAAATCGCATTTTCTCGGCGAGCTGAGCGCTTTTTCTGAATTGTGCCGCTCCCGTCACTCTGGTTAGGTTGGCATCGAAAAAAACGCTCTCGGGTGCTTTAGAGTGCCGAGTTTATCACTGCGCATGAAGAAATGACCACCTCCAACGTTTGGTTTATGTTTTATAAGCATTTTTAATTTTATTGCTTAAATCGCATTTTCTCGGCGAGCTGAGCACTTTTTCTGAATTGTGCCGCTCCCGTCACTCTGGTTAGGTTGGCATCGAAAAAAACGCTCTCGGGTGCTTTAGAGTGCCGAGTTTATCACTGCGCATGAAGAAATGACCACCTCCAACGTTTGGTTTATGTTTTATAAGCATTTTTAATTTTATTGCTTAAATCGCATTTTCTCGGCGAGCTGAGCGCTTTTTCTGAATTGTGCCGCTCCCGTCACTCTGGTTAGGTTGGCATCGAAAAAAACGCTCTCGGGTGCTTTAGAGTGCCGAGTTTATCACTGCGCATGAAGAAATGACCACCTCCAACGTTTGGTTTATGTTTTATAAGCATTTTTAATTTTATTGCTTAAATCGCATTTTCTCGGCGAGCTGAGCGCTTTTTCTGAATTGTGCCGCTCCCGTCACTCTGGTTAGGTTGGCATCGAAAAAAACGCTCTCGGGTGCTTTAGAGTGCCGAGTTTATCACTGCGCATGAAGAAATGACCACCTCCAACGTTTGGTTTATGTTTTATAAGCATTTTTAATTTTATTGCTTAAATCGCATTTTCTCGGCGAGCTGAGCACTTTTTCTGAATTGTGCCGCTCCCGTCACTCTGGTTAGGTTGGCATCGAATAAAACGCTCTCGGGTGCTTTAGAGTCCCGAGTTTATCACTGCGCATGAAGAAATGACCACCTCCAACGTTTGGTTTATGTTTTATAAGCATTTTTAATTTTATTGCTTAAATCGCATTTTCTCGGCGAGCTGAGCACTTTTTCTGAATTGTGCCGCTCCCGTCACTCTGGTTAGGTTGGCATCGAAAAAAACGCTCTCGGGTGCTTTAGAGTGCCGAGTTTATCACTGCGCATGAAGAAATGACCACCTCCAACGTTTGGTTTATGTTTTATAAGCATTTTTAATTTTATTGCTTAAATCGCATTTTCTCGGCGAGCTGAGCACTTTTTCTGAATTGTGCCGCTCCCGTCACTCTGGTTAGGTTGGCATCGAAAAAAACGCTCTCGGGTGCTTTAGAGTGCCGAGTTTATCACTGTGCATGAAGAAATGACCACCTCCAACGTTTGGTTTATGTTTTATAAGCATTTTTAATTTTATTGCTTAAATCGCATTTTCTCGGCGAGCTGAGCGCTTTTTCTGAATTGTGCCGCTCCCGTCACTCTGGTTAGGTTGGCATGGAAAAAAACGCTCTCGGGTGCTTTAGAGTGCCGAGTTTATCACTGCGCATGAAGAAATGACCACCTCCAACGTTTGGTTTATGTTTTATAAGCATTTTTAATTTTATTGCTTAAATCGCATTTTCTCGGCGAGCTGAGCGCTTTTTCTGAATTGTGCCGCTCCCGTCACTCTGGTTAGGTTGGCATCGAAAAAAACGCTCTCGGGTGCTTTAGAGTGCCGAGTTTATCACTGCGCATGAAGAAATGACCACCTCCAACGTTTGGTTTATGTTTTATAAGCATTTTTAATTTTATTGCTTAAATCGCATTTACTCGGCGAGCTGAGCACTTTTTCTGAATTGTGCCGCTCCCGTCACTCTGGTTAGGTTGGCATCGAAAAAAACGCTCTTGGGTGCTTTAGAGTGCCGAGTTTATCACTGCGCATGAAGAAATGACCACCTCCAACGTTTGGTTTATGTTTTATAAGCATTTTTAATTTTATTGCTTAAATCGCATTTTCTCGGCGAGCTGAGCACTTTTTCTGAATTGTGCCGCTCCCGTCACTCTGGTTAGGTTGGCATGGAAAAAAACGCTCTCGGGTGCTTTAGAGTGCCGAGTTTATCACCGCGCATGAAGAAATGACCACCTCCAACGTTTGGTTTATGTTTTATAAGCATTTTTAATTTTATTGCTTAAATCGCATTTTCTCGGCGAGCTGAGCGCTTTTTCTGAATTGTGCCGCTCCCGTCACTCTGGTTAGGTTGGCATCGAATAAAACGCTCTCGGGTGCTTTAGAGTGCCGAGTTTATCACTGCGCATGAAGAAATGACCACCTCCAACGTTTGGTTTATGTTTTATAAGCATTTTTAATTTTATTGCTTAAATCGCATTTTCTCGGCGAGCTGAGCACTTTTTCTGAATTGTGCCGCTCCCGTCACTCTGGTTAGGTTGGCATGGAAAAAAACGCTCTCGGGTGCTTTAGAGTGCCGAGTTTATTACTGCGTAATAAGAAATGACCATCTACAACGTTTGGTTTATGTTTTATAAGCATTTTTAATTTTATTGCTTAAATCGCATTTTCTCGGCGAGCTGAGCACTTTTTCTGAATTGTGCCGCTCCCGTCACTCTGGTTAGGTTGGCATGGAAAAAAACGCTCTCGGGTGCTTTAGAGTGCCGAGTTTATCACTGCGCATGAAGAAATGACCACCTCCAACGTTTGGTTTATGTTTTATAAGCATTTTTAATTTTATTGCTTAAATCGCATTTTCTCGGCGAGCTGAGCACTTTTTCTGAATTGTGCCGCTCCCGTCACTCTGGTTAGGTTGGCATGGAAAAAAACGCTCTCGGGTGCTTTAGAGTGCCGAGTTTATCACTGCGCATGAAGAAATGACCACCTCCAACGTTTGGTTTATGTTTTATAAGCATTTTTAATTTTATTGCTTAAATCGCATTTTCTCGGCGAGCTGAGCACTTTTTCTGAATTGTGCCGCTCCCGTCACTCTGGTTAGGTTGGCATGGAAAAAAAGGCTCTCGGGTGCTTTAGAGTGCCGAGTTTATTACTGCGTAATAAGAAATGACCATCTACAACGTTTGGTTTATGTTTTATAAGCATTTTTAATTTTATTGCTTAAATCGCATTTTCTCGGCGAGCTGAGCACTTTTTCTGAATTGTGCCGCTCCCGTCACTCTGGTTAGGTTGGCATCGAAAAAAACGCTCTCGGGTGCTTTAGAGTGCCGAGTTTATCACTGCGCATGAAGAAATGACCACCTCCAACGTTTGGTTTATGTTTTATAAGCATTTTTAATTTTATTGCTTAAATCGCATTTTCTCGGCGAGCTGAGCACTTTTTCTGAATTGTGCCGCTCCCGTCACTCTGGTTAGGTTGGCATGGAAAAAAACGCTCTCGGGTGCTTTAGAGTGCCGAGTTTATTACTGCGTAATAAGAAATGACCATCTACAACGTTTGGTTTATGTTTTATAAGCATTTTTAATTTTATTGCTTAAATCGCATTTTCTCGGCGAGCTGAGCACTTTTTCTGAATTGTGCCGCTCCCGTCACTCTGTTTAGGTTGGCATGGAAAAAAACGCTCTCGGGTGCTTTAGAGTGCCGAGTTTATCACTGCACATGAAGAAAAGACCACCTCCAACGTTTGGTTTATGTTTTATAAGCATTTTTAATTTTATTGCTTAAATCGCATTTTCTCGGCGAGCTGAGCGCTTTTTCTGAATTGTGCCGCTCCCGTCACTCTGGTTAGGTTGGCATCGAAAAAAACGCTCTCGGGTGCTTTAGAGTGCCGAGTTTATTACTGCGTAATAAGAAATGACCATTTACAACGTTTGGTTTATGTTTTATAAGCATTTTTAATTTTATTGCTTAAATCGCATTTTCTCGGCGAGCTGAGCACTTTTTCTGAATTGTGCCGCTCCCGTCACTCTGGTTAGGTTGGCATCGAAAAAAACGCTCTCGGGTGCTTTAGAGTGCCGAGTTTATCACTGCGCATGAAGAAATGACCACCTCCAACGTTTGGTTTATGTTTTATAAGCATTTTTAATTTTATTGCTTAAATCGCATTTTCTCGGCGAGCTGAGCACTTTTTCTGAATTGTGCCGCTCCCGTCACTCTGGTTAGGTTGGCATCGAAAAAAACGCTCTCGGGTGCTTTAGAGTGCCGAGTTTATCACTGCGCATGAAGAAATGACCACCTCCAACGTTTGGTTTATGTTTTATAAGCATTTTTAATTTTATTGCTTAAATCGCATTTTCTCGGCGAGCTGAGCACTTTTTCTGAATTGTGCCGCTCCCGTCACTCTGGTTAGGTTGGCATCGAAAAAAACGCTCTCGGGTGCTTTAGAGTGCCGAGTTTATCACTGCGCATGAAGAAATGACCACCTCCAACGTTTGGTTTATGTTTTATAAGCATTTTTAATTTTATTGCTTAAATCGCATTTTCTCGGCGAGCTGAGCACTTTTTCTGAATTGTGCCGCTCCCGTCACTCTGGTTAGGTTGGCATGGAAAAAAACGCTCTCGGGTGCTTTAGAGTGCCGAGTTTATTACTGCGTAATAAGAAATGACCATCTACAACGTTTGGTTTATGTTTTATAAGCATTTTTAATTTTATTGCTTAAATCGCATTTTCTCGGCGAGCTGAGCACTTTTTCTGAATTGTGCCGCTCCCGTCACTCTGTTTAGGTTGGCATGGAAAAAAACGCTCTCGGGTGCTTTAGAGTGCCGAGTTTATCACTGCACATGAAGAAAAGACCACCTCCAACGTTTGGTTTATGTTTTATAAGCATTTTTAATTTTATTGCTTAAATCGCATTTTCTCGGCGAGCTGAGCGCTTTTTCTGAATTGTGCCGCTCCCGTCACTCTGGTTAGGTTGGCATCGAAAAAAACGCTCTCGGGTGCTTTAGAGTGCCGAGTTTATTACTGCGTAATAAGAAATGACCATTTACAACGTTTGGTTTATGTTTTATAAGCATTTTTAATTGTATTGCTTAAATCGCATTTTCTCGGCGAGCTGAGCACTTTTTCTGAATTGTGCCGCTCCCGTCACTCTGGTTAGGTTGGCATCGAAAAAAACGCTCTCGGGTGCTTTAGAGTGCCGAGTTTATCACTGTGCATGAAGAAATGACCACCTCCAACGTTTGGTTTATGTTTTATAAGCATTTTTAATTTTATTGCTTAAATCGCATTTTCTCGGCGAGCTGAGCGCTTTTTCTGAATTGTGCCGCTCCCGTCACTCTGGTTAGGTTGGCATCGAAAAAAACGCTCTCGGGTGCTTTAGAGTGCCGAGTTTATTACTGCGTAATAAGAAATGACCATCTACAACGTTTGGTTTATGTTTTATAAGCATTTTTAATTTTATTGCTTAAATCGCATTTTCTCGGCGAGCTGAGCACTTTTTCTGAATTGTGCCGCTCCCGTCACTCTGGTTAGGTTGGCATCGAAAAAAACGCTCTCGGGTGCTTTAGAGTGCCGAGTTTATCACTGTGCATGAAGAAATGACCACCTCCAACGTTTGGTTTATGTTTTATAAGCATTTTTAATTTTATTGCTTAAATCGCATTTTCTCGGCGAGCTGAGCGCTTTTTCTGAATTGTGCCGCTCCCGTCACTCTGGTTAGGTTGGCATCGAAAAAAACGCTCTTGGGTGCTTTAGAGTGCCGAGTTTATCACTGCGCATGAAGAAATGACCACCTCCAACGTTTGGTTTATGTTTTATAAGCATTTTTAATTTTATTGCTTAAATCGCATTTTCTCGGCGAGCTGAGCACTTTTTCTGAATTGTGCCGCTCCCGTCACTCTGGTTAGGTTGGCATCGAAAAAAACGCTCTCGGGTGCTTTAGAGTGCCGAGTTTATCACTGCGCATGAAGAAATGACCAACTCCAACGTTTGGTTTATGTTTTATAAGCATTTTTAATTTTATTGCTTAAATCGCATTTTCTCGGCGAGCTGAGCACTTTTTCTGAATTGTGCCGCTCCCGTCACTCTGGTTAGGTTGGCATCGAAAAAAACGCTCTCGGGTGCTTTAGAGTGCCGAGTTTATCACTGCGCATGAAGAAATGACCACCTCCAACGTTTGGTTTATGTTTTATAAGCATTTTTAATTTTATTGCTTAAATCGCATTTTCTCGGCGAGCTGAGCACTTTTTCTGAATTGTGCCGCTCCCGTCACTCTGGTTAGGTTGGCATCGAATAAAACGCTCTCGGGTGCTTTAGAGTGCCGAGTTTATCACTGCGCATGAAGAAATGACCACCTCCAACGTTTGGTTTATGTTTTATAAGCATTTTTAATTTTATTGCTTAAATCGCATTTTCTCGGCGAGCTGAGCACTTTTTCTGAATTGTGCCGCTCCCGTCACTCTGGTTAGGTTGGCATCCAAAAAAACGCTCTCGGGTGCTTTAGAGTGCCGAGTTTATCACTGCGCATGAAGAAATGACCACCTCCAACGTTTGGTTTAGGTTTTATAAGCATTTTTAATTTTATTGCTTAAATCGCATTTTCTCGGCGAGCTGAGCACTTTTTCTGAATTGTGCCGCTCCCGTCACTCTGGTTAGGTTGGCATCGAAAAAAACGCTCTCGGGTGCTTTAGAGTGCCGAGTTTATCACTGTGCATGAAGAAATGACCACCTCCAACGTTTGGTTTATGTTTTATAAGCATTTTTAATTTTATTGCTTAAATCGCATTTTCTCGGCGAGCTGAGCACTTTTTCTGAATTGTGCCGCTCCCGTCACTCTGGTTAGGTTGGCATGGAAAAAAACGCTCTCGGGTGCTTTAGAGTGCCGAGTTTATCACTGCGCATGAAGAAATGACCACCTCCAACGTTTGGTTTATGTTTTATAAGCATTTTTAATTTTATTGCTTAAATCGCATTTTCTCGGCGAGCTGAGCACTTTTTCTGAATTGTGCCGCTCCCGTCACTCTGGTTAGGTTGGCATGGAAAAAAACGCTCTCGGGTGCTTTAGAGTGCCGAGTTTATCACTGTGCATGAAGAAATGACCACCTCCAACGTTTGGTTTATGTTTTATAAGCATTTTTAATTTTATTGCTTAAATCGCATTTTCTCGGCGAGCTGAGCACTTTTTCTGAATTGTGCCGCTCCCGTCACTCTGGTTAGGTTGGCATCGAAAAAAACGCTCTCGGGTGCTTTAGAGTGCCGAGTTTATCACTGCGCATGAAGAAATGACCACCTCCAACGTTTGGTTTATGTTTTATAAGCATTTTTAATTTTATTGCTTAAATCGCATTTTCTCGGCGAGCTGAGCACTTTTTCTGAATTGTGCCGCTCCCGTCACTCTGGTTAGGTTGGCATGGAAAAAAACGCTCTCGGGTGCTTTAGAGTGCCGAGTTTATTACTGCGTAATAAGAAATGACCATCTACAACGTTTGGTTTATATTTTATAAGCATTTTTAATTTTATTGCTTAAATCGCATTTTCTCGGCGAGCTGAGCGCTTTTTCTGAATTGTGCCGCTCCCGTCACTCTGGTTAGGTTGGCATCGAAAAAAACGCTCTCGGGTGCTTTAGAGTGCCGAGTTTATCACTGCGCATGAAGAAATGACCACCTCCAACGTTTGGTTTATGTTTTATAAGCATTTTTAATTTTATTGCTTAAATCGCATTTTCTCGGCGAGCTGAGCACTTTTTCTGAATTGTGCCGCTCCCGTCACTCTGGTTAGGTTGGCATCGAAAAAAACGCTCTCGGGTGCTTTAGAGTGCCGAGTTTATCACTGCGCATGAAGAAATGACCACCTCCAACGTTTGGTTTATGTTTTATAAGCATTTTTAATTTTATTGCTTAAATCGCATTTTCTCGGCGAGCTGAGCACTTTTTCTGAATTGTGCCGCTCCCGTCACTCTGGTTAGGTTGGCATCGAAAAAAACGCTCTCGGGTGCTTTAGAGTGCCGAGTTTATCACCGCGCATGAAGAAATGACCACCTCCAACGTTTGGTTTATGTTTTATAAGCATTTTTAATTTTATTGCTTAAATCGCATTTTCTCGGCGAGCTGAGCGCTTTTTCTGAATTGTGCCGCTCCCGTCACTCTGGTTAGGTTGGCATCGAAAAAAAACGCTCTTGGGTGCTTTAGAGTGCCGAGTTTATCACTGCGCATGAAGAAATGACCACCTCCAACGTTTGGTTTATGTTTTATAAGCATTTTTAATTTTATTGCTTAAATCGCATTTTCTCGGCGAGCTGAGCACTTTTTCTGAATTGTGCCGCTCCCGTCACTCTGGTTAGGTTGGCATGGAAAAAAACGCTCTCGGGTGCTTTAGAGTGCCGAGTTTATTACTGGGTAATAAGAAATGACCATCTACAACGTTTGGTTTATGTTTTATAAGCATTTTAAATTTTATTGCTTAAATCGCATTTTCTCGGCGAGCTGAGCACTTTTTCTGAATTGTGCCGCTCCCGTCACTCTGGTTAGGTTGTCATCGAAAAAAACGCTCTCGGGTGCTTTAGAGTGCCGAGTTTATCACTGCGCATGAAGAAATGACCACCTCCAACGTTTGGTTTATGTTTTATAAGCATTTTTAATTTTATTGCTTAAATCGCATTTTCTCGGCGAGCTGAGCACTTTTTCTGAATTGTGCCGCTCCCGTCACTCTGGTTAGGTTGGCATCGAAAAAAACGCTCTCGGGTGCTTTAGAGTGCCGAGTTTATCACTGTGCATGAAGAAATGACCACCTCCAACGTTTGGTTTATGTTTTATAAGCATTTTTAATTTTATTGCTTAAATCGCATTTTCTCGGCGAGCTGAGCGCTTTTTCTGAATTGTGCCGCTCCCGTCACTCTGGTTAGGTTGGCATCGAAAAAAACGCTCTCGGGTGCTTTAGAGTGCCGAGTTTATCACTGCGCATGAAGAAATGACCACCTCCAACGTTTGGTTTATGTTTTATAAGCATTTTTAATTTTATTGCTTAAATCGCATTTTCTCGGCGAGCTGAGCACTTTTTCTGAATTGTGCCGCTCCCGTCACTCTGGTTAGGTTGGCATCGAAAAAAACGCTCTCGGGTGCTTTAGAGTGCCGAGTTTATCACTGCGCATGAAGAAATGACCACCTCCAACGTTTGGTTTATGTTTTATAAGCATTTTTAATTTTATTGCTTAAATCGCATTTTCTCGGCGAGCTGAGCGCTTTTTCTGAATTGTGCCGCTCCCGTCACTCTGGTTAGGTTGGCATCGAAAAAAACGCTCTCGGGTGCTTTAGAGTGCCGAGTTTATCACTGCGCATGAAGAAATGACCACCTCCAACGTTTGGTTTATGTTTTATAAGCATTTTTAATTTTATTGCTTAAATCGCATTTTCTCGGCGAGCTGAGCGCTTTTTCTGAATTGTGCCGCTCCCGTCACTCTGGTTAGGTTGGCATCGAAAAAAACGCTCTCGGGTGCTTTAGAGTGCCGAGTTTATCACTGCGCATGAAGAAATGACCACCTCCAACGTTTGGTTTATGTTTTATAAGCATTTTTAATTTTATTGCTTAAATCGCATTTTCTCGGCGAGCTGAGCACTTTTTCTGAATTGTGCCGCTCCCGTCACTCTGGTTAGGTTGGCATCGAATAAAACGCTCTCGGGTGCTTTAGAGTCCCGAGTTTATCACTGCGCATGAAGAAATGACCACCTCCAACGTTTGGTTTATGTTTTATAAGCATTTTTAATTTTATTGCTTAAATCGCATTTTCTCGGCGAGCTGAGCACTTTTTCTGAATTGTGCCGCTCCCGTCACTCTGGTTAGGTTGGCATCGAAAAAAACGCTCTCGGGTGCTTTAGAGTGCCGAGTTTATCACTGCGCATGAAGAAATGACCACCTCCAACGTTTGGTTTATGTTTTATAAGCATTTTTAATTTTATTGCTTAAATCGCATTTTCTCGGCGAGCTGAGCACTTTTTCTGAATTGTGCCGCTCCCGTCACTCTGGTTAGGTTGGCATCGAAAAAAACGCTCTCGGGTGCTTTAGAGTGCCGAGTTTATCACTGTGCATGAAGAAATGACCACCTCCAACGTTTGGTTTATGTTTTATAAGCATTTTTAATTTTATTGCTTAAATCGCATTTTCTCGGCGAGCTGAGCGCTTTTTCTGAATTGTGCCGCTCCCGTCACTCTGGTTAGGTTGGCATGGAAAAAAACGCTCTCGGGTGCTTTAGAGTGCCGAGTTTATCACTGCGCATGAAGAAATGACCACCTCCAACGTTTGGTTTATGTTTTATAAGCATTTTTAATTTTATTGCTTAAATCGCATTTTCTCGGCGAGCTGAGCGCTTTTTCTGAATTGTGCCGCTCCCGTCACTCTGGTTAGGTTGGCATCGAAAAAAACGCTCTCGGGTGCTTTAGAGTGCCGAGTTTATCACTGCGCATGAAGAAATGACCACCTCCAACGTTTGGTTTATGTTTTATAAGCATTTTTAATTTTATTGCTTAAATCGCATTTTCTCGGCGAGCTGAGCACTTTTTCTGAATTGTGCCGCTCCCGTCACTCTGGTTAGGTTGGCATCGAAAAAAACGCTCTCGGGTGCTTTAGAGTGCCGAGTTTATCACTGTGCATGAAGAAATGACCACCTCCAACGTTTGGTTTATGTTTTATAAGCATTTTTAATTTTATTGCTTAAATCGCATTTTCTCGGCGAGCTGAGCGCTTTTTCTGAATTGTGCCGCTCCCGTCACTCTGGTTAGGTTGGCATCGAAAAAAACGCTCTCGGGTGCTTTAGAGTGCCGAGTTTATCACTGCGCATGAAGAAATGACCACCTCCAACGTTTGGTTTATGTTTTATAAGCATTTTTAATTTTATTGCTTAAATCGCATTTTCTCGGCGAGCTGAGCACTTTTTCTGAATTGTGCCGCTCCCGTCACTCTGGTTAGGTTGGCATCGAAAAAAACGCTCTCGGGTGCTTTAGAGTGCCGAGTTTATCACTGCGCATGAAGAAATGACCACCTCCAACGTTTGGTTTATGTTTTATAAGCATTTTTAATTTTATTGCTTAAATCGCATTTTCTCGGCGAGCTGAGCGCTTTTTCTGAATTGTGCCGCTCCCGTCACTCTGGTTAGGTTGGCATCGAAAAAAACGCTCTCGGGTGCTTTAGAGTGCCGAGTTTATCACTGCGCATGAAGAAATGACCACCTCCAACGTTTGGTTTATGTTTTATAAGCATTTTTAATTTTATTGCTTAAATCGCATTTTCTCGGCGAGCTGAGCGCTTTTTCTGAATTGTGCCGCTCCCGTCACTCTGGTTAGGTTGGCATCGAAAAAAACGCTCTCGGGTGCTTTAGAGTGCCGAGTTTATCACTGCGCATGAAGAAATGACCACCTCCAACGTTTGGTTTATGTTTTATAAGCATTTTTAATTTTATTGCTTAAATCGCATTTTCTCGGCGAGCTGAGCACTTTTTCTGAATTGTGCCGCTCCCGTCACTCTGGTTAGGTTGGCATCGAATAAAACGCTCTCGGGTGCTTTAGAGTCCCGAGTTTATCACTGCGCATGAAGAAATGACCACCTCCAACGTTTGGTTTATGTTTTATAAGCATTTTTAATTTTATTGCTTAAATCGCATTTTCTCGGCGAGCTGAGCACTTTTTCTGAATTGTGCCGCTCCCGTCACTCTGGTTAGGTTGGCATCGAAAAAAACGCTCTCGGGTGCTTTAGAGTGCCGAGTTTATCACTGCGCATGAAGAAATGACCACCTCCAACGTTTGGTTTATGTTTTATAAGCATTTTTAATTTTATTGCTTAAATCGCATTTTCTCGGCGAGCTGAGCACTTTTTCTGAATTGTGCCGCTCCCGTCACTCTGGTTAGGTTGGCATCGAAAAAAACGCTCTCGGGTGCTTTAGAGTGCCGAGTTTATCACTGTGCATGAAGAAATGACCACCTCCAACGTTTGGTTTATGTTTTATAAGCATTTTTAATTTTATTGCTTAAATCGCATTTTCTCGGCGAGCTGAGCGCTTTTTCTGAATTGTGCCGCTCCCGTCACTCTGGTTAGGTTGGCATGGAAAAAAACGCTCTCGGGTGCTTTAGAGTGCCGAGTTTATCACTGCGCATGAAGAAATGACCACCTCCAACGTTTGGTTTATGTTTTATAAGCATTTTTAATTTTATTGCTTAAATCGCATTTTCTCGGCGAGCTGAGCACTTTTTCTGAATTGTGCCGCTCCCGTCACTCTGGTTAGGTTGGCATGGAAAAAAAGGCTCTCGGGTGCTTTAGAGTGCCGAGTTTATTACTGCGTAATAAGAAATGACCATCTACAACGTTTGGTTTATGTTTTATAAGCATTTTTAATTTTATTGCTTAAATCGCATTTTCTCGGCGAGCTGAGCACTTTTTCTGAATTGTGCCGCTCCCGTCACTCTGGTTAGGTTGGCATGGAAAAAAACGCTCTCGGGTGCTTTAGAGTGCCGAGTTTATCACTGCGCATGAAGAAATGACCACCTCCAACGTTTGGTTTATGTTTTATAAGCATTTTTAATTTTATTGCTTAAATCGCATTTTCTCGGCGAGCTGAGCACTTTTTCTGAATTGTGCCGCTCCCGTCACTCTGGTTAGGTTGGCATGGAAAAAAACGCTCTCGGGTGCTTTAGAGTGCCGAGTTTATTACTGCGTAATAAGAAATGACCATCTACAACGTTTGGTTTATGTTTTATAAGCATTTTTAATTTTATTGCTTAAATCGCATTTTCTCGGCGAGCTGAGCACTTTTTCTGAATTGTGCCGCTCCCGTCACTCTGTTTAGGTTGGCATGGAAAAAAACGCTCTCGGGTGCTTTAGAGTGCCGAGTTTATCACTGCACATGAAGAAAAGACCACCTCCAACGTTTGGTTTATGTTTTATAAGCATTTTTAATTTTATTGCTTAAATCGCATTTTCTCGGCGAGCTGAGCGCTTTTTCTGAATTGTGCCGCTCCCGTCACTCTGGTTAGGTTGGCATCGAAAAAAACGCTCTCGGGTGCTTTAGAGTGCCGAGTTTATTACTGCGTAATAAGAAATGACCATTTACAACGTTTGGTTTATGTTTTATAAGCATTTTTAATTTTATTGCTTAAATCGCATTTTCTCGGCGAGCTGAGCACTTTTTCTGAATTGTGCCGCTCCCGTCACTCTGGTTAGGTTGGCATCGAAAAAAACGCTCTCGGGTGCTTTAGAGTGCCGAGTTTATCACTGCGCATGAAGAAATGACCACCTCCAACGTTTGGTTTATGTTTTATAAGCATTTTTAATTTTATTGCTTAAATCGCATTTTCTCGGCGAGCTGAGCACTTTTTCTGAATTGTGCCGCTCCCGTCACTCTGGTTAGGTTGGCATCGAAAAAAACGCTCTCGGGTGCTTTAGAGTGCCGAGTTTATCACTGCGCATGAAGAAATGACCACCTCCAACGTTTGGTTTATGTTTTATAAGCATTTTTAATTTTATTGCTTAAATCGCATTTTCTCGGCGAGCTGAGCACTTTTTCTGAATTGTGCCGCTCCCGTCACTCTGGTTAGGTTGGCATCGAAAAAAACGCTCTCGGGTGCTTTAGAGTGCCGAGTTTATTACTGCGTAATAAGAAATGACCATCTACAACGTTTGGTTTATGTTTTATAAGCATTTTAAATTTTATTGCTTAAATTGCATTTTCTCGGCGAGCTGAGCACTTTTTCTGAATTGTGCCGCTCGCGTTACTCTGGTTAGGTTGGCATCGAAAAAAACGCTCTCGGGTGCTTTAGAGTGCCGAGTTTATCACTGCGCATGAAGAAATGACCACCTCCAACGTTTGGTTTATGTTTTATAAGCATTTTTAATTTTATTGCTTAAATCGCATTTTCTCGGCGAGCTGAGCACTTTTTCTGAATTGTGCCGCTCCCGTCACTCTGGTTAGGTTGGCATGGAAAAAAACGCTCTCGGGTGCTTTAGAGTGCCGAGTTTATCACTGCGCATGAAGAAATGACCACCTCCAACGTTTGGTTTATGTTTTATAAGCATTTTTAATTTTATTGCTTAAATCGCATTTTCTCGGCGAGCTGAGCACTTTTTCTGAATTGTGCCGCTCCCGTCACTCTGGTTAGGTTGGCATGGAAAAAAACGCTCTCGGGTGCTTTAGAGTGCCGAGTTTATCACTGCGCATGAAGAAATGACCATCTACAACGTTTGGTTTATGTTTTATAAGCATTTTTAATTTTATTGCTTAAATCGCATTTTCTCGGCGAGCTGAGCACTTTTTCTGAATTGTGCCGCTCCCGTCACTCTGGTTAGGTTGGCATGGAAAAAAACGCTCTCGGGTGCTTTAGAGTGCCGAGTTTATCACTGTGCATGAAGAAATGACCACCTCCAACGTTTGGTTTATGTTTTATAAGCATTTTTAATTTTATTGCTTAAATCGCATTTTCTCGGCGAGCTGAGCACTTTTTCTGAATTGTGCCGCTCCCGTCACTCTGGTTAGGTTGGCATGGAAAAAAACGCTCTCGGGTGCTTTAGAGTGCCGAGTTTAATACTGCGTAATAAGAAATGACCATCTACAACGTTTGGTTTATGTTTTATAAGCATTTTTAATTTTATTGCTTAAATCGCATTTTCTCGGCGAGCTGAGCACTTTTTCTGAATTGTGCCGCTCCCGTCACTCTGTTTAGGTTGGCATGGAAAAAAACGCTCTCGGGTGCTTTAGAGTGCCGAGTTTATCACTGCGCATGAAGAAAAGACCACCTCCAACGTTTGGTTTATGTTTTATAAGCATTTTTAATTTTATTGCTTAAATCGCATTTTCTCGGCGAGCTGAGCACTTTTTCTGAATTGTGCCGCTCCTGTCACTCTGGTTAGGTTGGCATGGAAAAAAACGCTCTCGGGTGCTTTAGAGTGCCGAGTTTATCACTGCGCATGAAGAAATGACCACCTCCAACGTTTGGTTTATGTTTTATAAGCATTTTTAATTTTATTGCTTAAATCGCATTTTCTCGGCGAGCTGAGCACTTTTTCTGAATTGTGCCGCTCCCGTCACTCTGGTTAGGCATGGAAAAAAACGCTCTCGGGTGCTTTAGAGTGCCGAGTTTATCACTGCGCATGAAGAAATGGCCACCTCCAACGTTTGGTTTATGTTTTATAAGCATTTTTAATTTTATTGCTTAAATCGCATTTTCTCGGCGAGCTGAGCACTTTTTCTGAATTGTGCCGCTCCCGTCACTCTGGTTAGGTTGGCATGGAAAAAAACGCTCTCGGGTGCTTTAGAGTGCCGAGTTTATCACTGCGCATGAAGAAATGGCCACCTCCAACGTTTGGTTTATGTTTTATAAGCATTTCTAATTTTATTGCTTAAATCGCATTTTCTCGGCGAGCTGAGCACTTTTTCTGAATTGTGCCGCTCCCGTCACTCTGGTTAGGTTGGCATGGAAAAAAACGCTCTCGGGTGCTTTAGAGTGCCGAGTTTATCACTGCGCATGAAGAAATGACCACCTCCAACGTTTGGTTTATGTTTTATAAGCATTTTTAATTTTATTGCTTAAATCGCATTTTCTCGGCGAGCTGAGCACTTTTTCTGAATTGTGCCGCTCCCGTCACTCTGGTTAGGTTGGCATGGAAAAAAACGCTCTCGGGTGCTTTAGAGTGCCGAGTTTATCACTGCGCATGAAGAAATGGCCACCTCCAACGTTTGGTTTATGTTTTATAAGCATTTTTAATTTTATTGCTTAAATCGCATTTTCTCGGCGAGCTGAGCACTTTTTCTGAATTGTGCCGCTCCCGTCACTCTGGTTAGGTTGGCATCGAAAAAAACGCTCTCGGGTGCTTTAGAGTGCCGAGTTTATCACTGCGCATGAAGAAATGACCACCTCCAACGTTTGGTTTATGTTTTATAAGCATTTTTAATTTTATTGCTTAAATCGCATTTTCTCGGCGAGCTGAGCGCTTTTTCTGAATTGTGCCGCTCCCGTCACTCTGGTTAGGTTGGCATCGAAAAAAAACGCTCTTGGGTGCTTTAGAGTGCCGAGTTTATCACTGCGCATGAAGAAATGACCACCTCCAACGTTTGGTTTATGTTTTATAAGCATTTTTAATTTTATTGCTTAAATCGCATTTTCTCGGCGAGCTGAGCACTTTTTCTGAATTGTGCCGCTCCCGTCACTCTGGTTAGGTTGGCATGGAAAAAAACGCTCTCGGGTGCTTTAGAGTGCCGAGTTTATTACTGGGTAATAAGAAATGACCATCTACAACGTTTGGTTTATGTTTTATAAGCATTTTAAATTTTATTGCTTAAATCGCATTTTCTCGGCGAGCTGAGCACTTTTTCTGAATTGTGCCGCTCCCGTCACTCTGGTTAGGTTGTCATCGAAAAAAACGCTCTCGGGTGCTTTAGAGTGCCGAGTTTATCACTGCGCATGAAGAAATGACCACCTCCAACGTTTGGTTTATGTTTTATAAGCATTTTTAATTTTATTGCTTAAATCGCATTTTCTCGGCGAGCTGAGCACTTTTTCTGAATTGTGCCGCTCCCGTCACTCTGGTTAGGTTGGCATCGAAAAAAACGCTCTCGGGTGCTTTAGAGTGCCGAGTTTATCACTGTGCATGAAGAAATGACCACCTCCAACGTTTGGTTTATGTTTTATAAGCATTTTTAATTTTATTGCTTAAATCGCATTTTCTCGGCGAGCTGAGCGCTTTTTCTGAATTGTGCCGCTCCCGTCACTCTGGTTAGGTTGGCATCGAAAAAAACGCTCTCGGGTGCTTTAGAGTGCCGAGTTTATCACTGCGCATGAAGAAATGACCACCTCCAACGTTTGGTTTATGTTTTATAAGCATTTTTAATTTTATTGCTTAAATCGCATTTTCTCGGCGAGCTGAGCACTTTTTCTGAATTGTGCCGCTCCCGTCACTCTGGTTAGGTTGGCATCGAAAAAAACGCTCTCGGGTGCTTTAGAGTGCCGAGTTTATCACTGCGCATGAAGAAATGACCACCTCCAACGTTTGGTTTATGTTTTATAAGCATTTTTAATTTTATTGCTTAAATCGCATTTTCTCGGCGAGCTGAGCGCTTTTTCTGAATTGTGCCGCTCCCGTCACTCTGGTTAGGTTGGCATCGAAAAAAACGCTCTCGGGTGCTTTAGAGTGCCGAGTTTATCACTGCGCATGAAGAAATGACCACCTCCAACGTTTGGTTTATGTTTTATAAGCATTTTTAATTTTATTGCTTAAATCGCATTTTCTCGGCGAGCTGAGCGCTTTTTCTGAATTGTGCCGCTCCCGTCACTCTGGTTAGGTTGGCATCGAAAAAAACGCTCTCGGGTGCTTTAGAGTGCCGAGTTTATCACTGCGCATGAAGAAATGACCACCTCCAACGTTTGGTTTATGTTTTATAAGCATTTTTAATTTTATTGCTTAAATCGCATTTTCTCGGCGAGCTGAGCACTTTTTCTGAATTGTGCCGCTCCCGTCACTCTGGTTAGGTTGGCATCGAATAAAACGCTCTCGGGTGCTTTAGAGTCCCGAGTTTATCACTGCGCATGAAGAAATGACCACCTCCAACGTTTGGTTTATGTTTTATAAGCATTTTTAATTTTATTGCTTAAATCGCATTTTCTCGGCGAGCTGAGCACTTTTTCTGAATTGTGCCGCTCCCGTCACTCTGGTTAGGTTGGCATCGAAAAAAACGCTCTCGGGTGCTTTAGAGTGCCGAGTTTATCACTGCGCATGAAGAAATGACCACCTCCAACGTTTGGTTTATGTTTTATAAGCATTTTTAATTTTATTGCTTAAATCGCATTTTCTCGGCGAGCTGAGCACTTTTTCTGAATTGTGCCGCTCCCGTCACTCTGGTTAGGTTGGCATCGAAAAAAACGCTCTCGGGTGCTTTAGAGTGCCGAGTTTATCACTGTGCATGAAGAAATGACCACCTCCAACGTTTGGTTTATGTTTTATAAGCATTTTTAATTTTATTGCTTAAATCGCATTTTCTCGGCGAGCTGAGCGCTTTTTCTGAATTGTGCCGCTCCCGTCACTCTGGTTAGGTTGGCATGGAAAAAAACGCTCTCGGGTGCTTTAGAGTGCCGAGTTTATCACTGCGCATGAAGAAATGACCACCTCCAACGTTTGGTTTATGTTTTATAAGCATTTTTAATTTTATTGCTTAAATCGCATTTTCTCGGCGAGCTGAGCGCTTTTTCTGAATTGTGCCGCTCCCGTCACTCTGGTTAGGTTGGCATCGAAAAAAACGCTCTCGGGTGCTTTAGAGTGCCGAGTTTATCACTGCGCATGAAGAAATGACCACCTCCAACGTTTGGTTTATGTTTTATAAGCATTTTTAATTTTATTGCTTAAATCGCATTTTCTCGGCGAGCTGAGCACTTTTTCTGAATTGTGCCGCTCCCGTCACTCTGGTTAGGTTGGCATCGAAAAAAACGCTCTCGGGTGCTTTAGAGTGCCGAGTTTATCACTGTGCATGAAGAAATGACCACCTCCAACGTTTGGTTTATGTTTTATAAGCATTTTTAATTTTATTGCTTAAATCGCATTTTCTCGGCGAGCTGAGCGCTTTTTCTGAATTGTGCCGCTCCCGTCACTCTGGTTAGGTTGGCATCGAAAAAAACGCTCTCGGGTGCTTTAGAGTGCCGAGTTTATCACTGCGCATGAAGAAATGACCACCTCCAACGTTTGGTTTATGTTTTATAAGCATTTTTAATTTTATTGCTTAAATCGCATTTTCTCGGCGAGCTGAGCACTTTTTCTGAATTGTGCCGCTCCCGTCACTCTGGTTAGGTTGGCATCGAAAAAAACGCTCTCGGGTGCTTTAGAGTGCCGAGTTTATCACTGCGCATGAAGAAATGACCACCTCCAACGTTTGGTTTATGTTTTATAAGCATTTTTAATTTTATTGCTTAAATCGCATTTTCTCGGCGAGCTGAGCGCTTTTTCTGAATTGTGCCGCTCCCGTCACTCTGGTTAGGTTGGCATCGAAAAAAACGCTCTCGGGTGCTTTAGAGTGCCGAGTTTATCACTGCGCATGAAGAAATGACCACCTCCAACGTTTGGTTTATGTTTTATAAGCATTTTTAATTTTATTGCTTAAATCGCATTTTCTCGGCGAGCTGAGCGCTTTTTCTGAATTGTGCCGCTCCCGTCACTCTGGTTAGGTTGGCATCGAAAAAAACGCTCTCGGGTGCTTTAGAGTGCCGAGTTTATCACTGCGCATGAAGAAATGACCACCTCCAACGTTTGGTTTATGTTTTATAAGCATTTTTAATTTTATTGCTTAAATCGCATTTTCTCGGCGAGCTGAGCACTTTTTCTGAATTGTGCCGCTCCCGTCACTCTGGTTAGGTTGGCATCGAATAAAACGCTCTCGGGTGCTTTAGAGTCCCGAGTTTATCACTGCGCATGAAGAAATGACCACCTCCAACGTTTGGTTTATGTTTTATAAGCATTTTTAATTTTATTGCTTAAATCGCATTTTCTCGGCGAGCTGAGCACTTTTTCTGAATTGTGCCGCTCCCGTCACTCTGGTTAGGTTGGCATCGAAAAAAACGCTCTCGGGTGCTTTAGAGTGCCGAATTTATCACTGCGCATGAAGAAATGACCACCTCCAACGTTTGGTTTATGTTTTATAAGCATTTTTAATTTTATTGCTTAAATCGCATTTTCTCGGCGAGCTGAGCACTTTTTCTGAATTGTGCCGCTCCCGTCACTCTGGTTAGGTTGGCATCGAAAAAAACGCTCTCGGGTGCTTTAGAGTGCCGAGTTTATCACTGTGCATGAAGAAATGACCACCTCCAACGTTTGGTTTATGTTTTATAAGCATTTTTAATTTTATTGCTTAAATCGCATTTTCTCGGCGAGCTGAGCGCTTTTTCTGAATTGTGCCGCTCCCGTCACTCTGGTTAGGTTGGCATGGAAAAAAACGCTCTCGGGTGCTTTAGAGTGCCGAGTTTATCACTGCGCATGAAGAAATGACCACCTCCAACGTTTGGTTTATGTTTTATAAGCATTTTTAATTTTATTGCTTAAATCGCATTTTCTCGGCGAGCTGAGCGCTTTTTCTGAATTGTGCCGCTCCCGTCACTCTGGTTAGGTTGGCATCGAAAAAAACGCTCTCGGGTGCTTTAGAGTGCCGAGTTTATCACTGCGCATGAAGAAATGACCACCTCCAACGTTTGGTTTATGTTTTATAAGCATTTTTAATTTTATTGCTTAAATCGCATTTACTCGGCGAGCTGAGCACTTTTTCTGAATTGTGCCGCTCCCGTCACTCTGGTTAGGTTGGCATCGAAAAAAACGCTCTTGGGTGCTTTAGAGTGCCGAGTTTATCACTGCGCATGAAGAAATGACCACCTCCAACGTTTGGTTTATGTTTTATAAGCATTTTTAATTTTATTGCTTAAATCGCATTTTCTCGGCGAGCTGAGCACTTTTTCTGAATTGTGCCACTCCCGTCACTCTGGTTAGGTTGGCATGGAAAAAAACGCTCTCGGGTGCTTTAGAGTGCCGAGTTTATCACCGCGCATGAAGAAATGACCACCTCCAACGTTTGGTTTATGTTTTATAAGCATTTTTAATTTTATTGCTTAAATCGCATTTTCTCGGCGAGCTGAGCGCTTTTTCTGAATTGTGCCGCTCCCGTCACTCTGGTTAGGTTGGCATCGAATAAAACGCTCTCGGGTGCTTTAGAGTGCCGAGTTTATCACTGCGCATGAAGAAATGACCACCTCCAACGTTTGGTTTATGTTTTATAAGCATTTTTAATTTTATTGCTTAAATCGCATTTTCTCGGCGAGCTGAGCACTTTTTCTGAATTGTGCCGCTCCCGTCACTCTGGTTAGGTTGGCATGGAAAAAAACGCTCTCGGGTGCTTTAGAGTGCCGAGTTTATTACTGCGTAATAAGAAATGACCATCTACAACGTTTGGTTTATGTTTTATAAGCATTTTTAATTTTATTGCTTAAATCGCATTTTCTCGGCGAGCTGAGCACTTTTTCTGAATTGTGCCGCTCCCGTCACTCTGGTTAGGTTGGCATGGAAAAAAACGCTCTCGGGTGCTTTAGAGTGCCGAGTTTATCACTGCGCATGAAGAAATGACCACCTCCAACGTTTGGTTTATGTTTTATAAGCATTTTTAATTTTATTGCTTAAATCGCATTTTCTCGGCGAGCTGAGCACTTTTTCTGAATTGTGCCGCTCCCGTCACTCTGGTTAGGTTGGCATGGAAAAAAACGCTCTCGGGTGCTTTAGAGTGCCGAGTTTATCACTGCGCATGAAGAAATGACCACCTCCAACGTTTGGTTTATGTTTTATAAGCATTTTTAATTTTATTGCTTAAATCGCATTTTCTCGGCGAGCTGAGCACTTTTTCTGAATTGTGCCGCTCCCGTCACTCTGGTTAGGTTGGCATGGAAAAAAAGGCTCTCGGGTGCTTTAGAGTGCCGAGTTTATTACTGCGTAATAAGAAATGACCATCTACAACGTTTGGTTTATGTTTTATAAGCATTTTTAATTTTATTGCTTAAATCGCATTTTCTCGGCGAGCTGAGCACTTTTTCTGAATTGTGCCGCTCCCGTCACTCTGGTTAGGTTGGCATCGAAAAAAACGCTCTCGGGTGCTTTAGAGTGCCGAGTTTATCACTGCGCATGAAGAAATGACCACCTCCAACGTTTGGTTTATGTTTTATAAGCATTTTTAATTTTATTGCTTAAATCGCATTTTCTCGGCGAGCTGAGCACTTTTTCTGAATTGTGCCGCTCCCGTCACTCTGGTTAGGTTGGCATGGAAAAAAACGCTCTCGGGTGCTTTAGAGTGCCGAGTTTATTACTGCGTAATAAGAAATGACCATCTACAACGTTTGGTTTATGTTTTATAAGCATTTTTAATTTTATTGCTTAAATCGCATTTTCTCGGCGAGCTGAGCACTTTTTCTGAATTGTGCCGCTCCCGTCACTCTGTTTAGGTTGGCATGGAAAAAAACGCTCTCGGGTGCTTTAGAGTGCCGAGTTTATCACTGCACATGAAGAAAAGACCACCTCCAACGTTTGGTTTATGTTTTATAAGCATTTTTAATTTTATTGCTTAAATCGCATTTTCTCGGCGAGCTGAGCGCTTTTTCTGAATTGTGCCGCTCCCGTCACTCTGGTTATGTTGGCATCGAAAAAAACGCTCTCGGGTGCTTTAGAGTGCCGAGTTTATTACTGCGTAATAAGAAATGACCATTTACAACGTTTGGTTTATGTTTTATAAGCATTTTTAATTTTATTGCTTAAATCGCATTTTCTCGGCGAGCTGAGCACTTTTTCTGAATTGTGCCGCTCCCGTCACTCTGGTTAGGTTGGCATCGAAAAAAACGCTCTCGGGTGCTTTAGAGTGCCGAGTTTATCACTGCGCATGAAGAAATGACCACCTCCAACGTTTGGTTTATGTTTTATAAGCATTTTTAATTTTATTGCTTAAATCGCATTTTCTCGGCGAGCTGAGCACTTTTTCTGAATTGTGCCGCTCCCGTCACTCTGGTTAGGTTGGCATCGAAAAAAACGCTCTCGGGTGCTTTAGAGTGCCGAGTTTATCACTGCGCATGAAGAAATGACCACCTCCAACGTTTGGTTTATGTTTTATAAGCATTTTTAATTTTATTGCTTAAATCGCATTTTCTCGGCGAGCTGAGCACTTTTTCTGAATTGTGCCGCTCCCGTCACTCTGGTTAGGTTGGCATCGAAAAAAACGCTCTCGGGTGCTTTAGAGTGCCGAGTTTATTACTGGGTAATAAGAAATGACCATCTACAACGTTTGGTTTATGTTTTATAAGCATTTTAAATTTTATTGCTTAAATCGCATTTTCTCGGCGAGCTGAGCACTTTTTCTGAATTGTGCCGCTCCCGTCACTCTGGTTAGGTTGTCATCGAAAAAAACGCTCTCGGGTGCTTTAGAGTGCCGAGTTTATCACTGCGCATGAAGAAATGACCACCTCCAACGTTTGGTTTATGTTTTATAAGCATTTTTAATTTTATTGCTTAAATCGCATTTTCTCGGCGAGCTGAGCACTTTTTCTGAATTGTGCCGCTCCCGTCACTCTGGTTAGGTTGGCATCGAAAAAAACGCTCTCGGGTGCTTTAGAGTGCCGAGTTTATCACTGTGCATGAAGAAATGACCACCTCCAACGTTTGGTTTATGTTTTATAAGCATTTTTAATTTTATTGCTTAAATCGCATTTTCTCGGCGAGCTGAGCGCTTTTTCTGAATTGTGCCGCTCCCGTCACTCTGGTTAGGTTGGCATCGAAAAAAACGCTCTCGGGTGCTTTAGAGTGCCGAGTTTATCACTGCGCATGAAGAAATGACCACCTCCAACGTTTGGTTTATGTTTTATAAGCATTTTTAATTTTATTGCTTAAATCGCATTTTCTCGGCGAGCTGAGCACTTTTTCTGAATTGTGCCGCTCCCGTCACTCTGGTTAGGTTGGCATCGAAAAAAACGCTCTCGGGTGCTTTAGAGTGCCGAGTTTATCACTGCGCATGAAGAAATGACCACCTCCAACGTTTGGTTTATGTTTTATAAGCATTTTTAATTTTATTGCTTAAATCGCATTTTCTCGGCGAGCTGAGCGCTTTTTCTGAATTGTGCCGCTCCCGTCACTCTGGTTAGGTTGGCATCGAAAAAAACGCTCTCGGGTGCTTTAGAGTGCCGAGTTTATCACTGCGCATGAAGAAATGACCACCTCCAACGTTTGGTTTATGTTTTATAAGCATTTTTAATTTTATTGCTTAAATCGCATTTTCTCGGCGAGCTGAGCGCTTTTTCTGAATTGTGCCGCTCCCGTCACTCTGGTTAGGTTGGCATCGAAAAAAACGCTCTCGGGTGCTTTAGAGTGCCGAGTTTATCACTGCGCATGAAGAAATGACCACCTCCAACGTTTGGTTTATGTTTTATAAGCATTTTTAATTTTATTGCTTAAATCGCATTTTCTCGGCGAGCTGAGCACTTTTTCTGAATTGTGCCGCTCCCGTCACTCTGGTTAGGTTGGCATCGAATAAAACGCTCTCGGGTGCTTTAGAGTCCCGAGTTTATCACTGCGCATGAAGAAATGACCACCTCCAACGTTTGGTTTATGTTTTATAAGCATTTTTAATTTTATTGCTTAAATCGCATTTTCTCGGCGAGCTGAGCACTTTTTCTGAATTGTGCCGCTCCCGTCACTCTGGTTAGGTTGGCATCGAAAAAAACGCTCTCGGGTGCTTTAGAGTGCCGAGTTTATCACTGCGCATGAAGAAATGACCACCTCCAACGTTTGGTTTATGTTTTATAAGCATTTTTAATTTTATTGCTTAAATCGCATTTTCTCGGCGAGCTGAGCACTTTTTCTGAATTGTGCCGCTCCCGTCACTCTGGTTAGGTTGGCATCGAAAAAAACGCTCTCGGGTGCTTTAGAGTGCCGAGTTTATCACTGTGCATGAAGAAATGACCACCTCCAACGTTTGGTTTATGTTTTATAAGCATTTTTAATTTTATTGCTTAAATCGCATTTTCTCGGCGAGCTGAGCGCTTTTTCTGAATTGTGCCGCTCCCGTCACTCTGGTTAGGTTGGCATGGAAAAAAACGCTCTCGGGTGCTTTAGAGTGCCGAGTTTATCACTGCGCATGAAGAAATGACCACCTCCAACGTTTGGTTTATGTTTTATAAGCATTTTTAATTTTATTGCTTAAATCGCATTTTCTCGGCGAGCTGAGCGCTTTTTCTGAATTGTGCCGCTCCCGTCACTCTGGTTAGGTTGGCATCGAAAAAAACGCTCTCGGGTGCTTTAGAGTGCCGAGTTTATCACTGCGCATGAAGAAATGACCACCTCCAACGTTTGGTTTATGTTTTATAAGCATTTTTAATTTTATTGCTTAAATCGCATTTTCTCGGCGAGCTGAGCACTTTTTCTGAATTGTGCCGCTCCCGTCACTCTGGTTAGGTTGGCATCGAAAAAAACGCTCTCGGGTGCTTTAGAGTGCCGAGTTTATCACTGTGCATGAAGAAATGACCACCTCCAACGTTTGGTTTATGTTTTATAAGCATTTTTAATTTTATTGCTTAAATCGCATTTTCTCGGCGAGCTGAGCGCTTTTTCTGAATTGTGCCGCTCCCGTCACTCTGGTTAGGTTGGCATCGAAAAAAACGCTCTCGGGTGCTTTAGAGTGCCGAGTTTATCACTGCGCATGAAGAAATGACCACCTCCAACGTTTGGTTTATGTTTTATAAGCATTTTTAATTTTATTGCTTAAATCGCATTTTCTCGGCGAGCTGAGCACTTTTTCTGAATTGTGCCGCTCCCGTCACTCTGGTTAGGTTGGCATCGAAAAAAACGCTCTCGGGTGCTTTAGAGTGCCGAGTTTATCACTGCGCATGAAGAAATGACCACCTCCAACGTTTGGTTTATGTTTTATAAGCATTTTTAATTTTATTGCTTAAATCGCATTTTCTCGGCGAGCTGAGCGCTTTTTCTGAATTGTGCCGCTCCCGTCACTCTGGTTAGGTTGGCATCGAAAAAAACGCTCTCGGGTGCTTTAGAGTGCCGAGTTTATCACTGCGCATGAAGAAATGACCACCTCCAACGTTTGGTTTATGTTTTATAAGCATTTTTAATTTTATTGCTTAAATCGCATTTTCTCGGCGAGCTGAGCGCTTTTTCTGAATTGTGCCGCTCCCGTCACTCTGGTTAGGTTGGCATCGAAAAAAACGCTCTCGGGTGCTTTAGAGTGCCGAGTTTATCACTGCGCATGAAGAAATGACCACCTCCAACGTTTGGTTTATGTTTTATAAGCATTTTTAATTTTATTGCTTAAATCGCATTTTCTCGGCGAGCTGAGCACTTTTTCTGAATTGTGCCGCTCCCGTCACTCTGGTTAGGTTGGCATCGAATAAAACGCTCTCGGGTGCTTTAGAGTCCCGAGTTTATCACTGCGCATGAAGAAATGACCACCTCCAACGTTTGGTTTATGTTTTATAAGCATTTTTAATTTTATTGCTTAAATCGCATTTTCTCGGCGAGCTGAGCACTTTTTCTGAATTGTGCCGCTCCCGTCACTCTGGTTAGGTTGGCATCGAAAAAAACGCTCTCGGGTGCTTTAGAGTGCCGAGTTTATCACTGCGCATGAAGAAATGACCACCTCCAACGTTTGGTTTATGTTTTATAAGCATTTTTAATTTTATTGCTTAAATCGCATTTTCTCGGCGAGCTGAGCACTTTTTCTGAATTGTGCCGCTCCCGTCACTCTGGTTAGGTTGGCATCGAAAAAAACGCTCTCGGGTGCTTTAGAGTGCCGAGTTTATCACTGTGCATGAAGAAATGACCACCTCCAACGTTTGGTTTATGTTTTATAAGCATTTTTAATTTTATTGCTTAAATCGCATTTTCTCGGCGAGCTGAGCGCTTTTTCTGAATTGTGCCGCTCCCGTCACTCTGGTTAGGTTGGCATGGAAAAAAACGCTCTCGGGTGCTTTAGAGTGCCGAGTTTATCACTGCGCATGAAGAAATGACCACCTCCAACGTTTGGTTTATGTTTTATAAGCATTTTTAATTTTATTGCTTAAATCGCATTTTCTCGGCGAGCTGAGCGCTTTTTCTGAATTGTGCCGCTCCCGTCACTCTGGTTAGGTTGGCATCGAAAAAAACGCTCTCGGGTGCTTTAGAGTGCCGAGTTTATCACTGCGCATGAAGAAATGACCACCTCCAACGTTTGGTTTATGTTTTATAAGCATTTTTAATTTTATTGCTTAAATCGCATTTACTCGGCGAGCTGAGCACTTTTTCTGAATTGTGCCGCTCCCGTCACTCTGGTTAGGTTGGCATCGAAAAAAACGCTCTTGGGTGCTTTAGAGTGCCGAGTTTATCACTGCGCATGAAGAAATGACCACCTCCAACGTTTGGTTTATGTTTTATAAGCATTTTTAATTTTATTGCTTAAATCGCATTTTCTCGGCGAGCTGAGCACTTTTTCTGAATTGTGCCGCTCCCGTCACTCTGGTTAGGTTGGCATGGAAAAAAACGCTCTCGGGTGCTTTAGAGTGCCGAGTTTATCACCGCGCATGAAGAAATGACCACCTCCAACGTTTGGTTTATGTTTTATAAGCATTTTTAATTTTATTGCTTAAATCGCATTTTCTCGGCGAGCTGAGCGCTTTTTCTGAATTGTGCCGCTCCCGTCACTCTGGTTAGGTTGGCATCGAATAAAACGCTCTCGGGTGCTTTAGAGTGCCGAGTTTATCACTGCGCATGAAGAAATGACCACCTCCAACGTTTGGTTTATGTTTTATAAGCATTTTTAATTTTATTGCTTAAATCGCATTTTCTCGGCGAGCTGAGCACTTTTTCTGAATTGTGCCGCTCCCGTCACTCTGGTTAGGTTGGCATCGAAAAAAACGCTCTCGGGTGCTTTAGAGTGCCGAGTTTATCACTGTGCATGAAGAAATGACCACCTCCAACGTTTGGTTTATGTTTTATAAGCATTTTTAATTTTATTGCTTAAATCGCATTTTCTCGGCGAGCTGAGCGCTTTTTCTGAATTGTGCCGCTCCCGTCACTCTGGTTAGGTTGGCATCGAAAAAAACGCTCTTGGGTGCTTTAGAGTGCCGAGTTTATCACTGCGCATGAAGAAATGACCACCTCCAACGTTTGGTTTATGTTTTATAAGCATTTTTAATTTTATTGCTTAAATCGCATTTTCTCGGCGAGCTGAGCACTTTTTCTGAATTGTGCCGCTCCCGTCACTCTGGTTAGGTTGGCATCGAAAAAAACGCTCTCGGGTGCTTTAGAGTGCCGAGTTTATCACTGCGCATGAAGAAATGACCAACTCCAACGTTTGGTTTATGTTTTATAAGCATTTTTAATTTTATTGCTTAAATCGCATTTTCTCGGCGAGCTGAGCACTTTTTCTGAATTGTGCCGCTCCCGTCACTCTGGTTAGGTTGGCATCGAAAAAAACGCTCTCGGGTGCTTTAGAGTGCCGAGTTTATTACTGCGTAATAAGAAATGACCATCTACAACGTTTGGTTTATGTTTTATAAGCATTTTTAATTTTATTGCTTAAATCGCATTTTCTCGGCGAGCTGAGCACTTTTTCTGAATTGTGCCGCTCCCGTCACTCTGGTTAGGTTGGCATCGAATAAAACGCTCTCGGGTGCTTTAGAGTGCCGAGTTTATCACTGCGCATGAAGAAATGACCACCTCCAACGTTTGGTTTATGTTTTATAAGCATTTTTAATTTTATTGCTTAAATCGCATTTTCTCGGCGAGCTGAGCACTTTTCTGAATTGTGCCGCTCCCGTCACTCTGGTTAGGTTGGCATCCAAAAAAACGCTCTCGGGTGCTTTAGAGTGCCGAGTTTATCACTGCGCATGAAGAAATGACCACCTCCAACGTTTGGTTTAGGTTTTATAAGCATTTTTAATTTTATTGCTTAAATCGCATTTTCTCGGCGAGCTGAGCACTTTTTCTGAATTGTGCCGCTCCCGTCACTCTGGTTAGGTTGGCATCGAAAAAAACGCTCTCGGGTGCTTTAGAGTGCCGAGTTTATCACTGTGCATGAAGAAATGACCACCTCCAACGTTTGGTTTATGTTTTATAAGCATTTTTAATTTTATTGCTTAAATCGCATTTTCTCGGCGAGCTGAGCACTTTTTCTGAATTGTGCCGCTCCCGTCACTCTGGTTAGGTTGGCATGGAAAAAAACGCTCTCGGGTGCTTTAGAGTGCCGAGTTTATCACTGCGCATGAAGAAATGACCACCTCCAACGTTTGGTTTATGTTTTATAAGCATTTTTAATTTTATTGCTTAAATCGCATTTTCTCGGCGAGCTGAGCACTTTTTCTGAATTGTGCCGCTCCCGTCACTCTGGTTAGGTTGGCATGGAAAAAAACGCTCTCGGGTGCTTTAGAGTGCCGAGTTTATCACTGTGCATGAAGAAATGACCACCTCCAACGTTTGGTTTATGTTTTATAAGCATTTTTAATTTTATTGCTTAAATCGCATTTTCTCGGCGAGCTGAGCACTTTTTCTGAATTGTGCCGCTCCCGTCACTCTGGTTAGGTTGGCATCGAAAAAAACGCTCTCGGGTGCTTTAGAGTGCCGAGTTTATCACTGCGCATGAAGAAATGACCACCTCCAACGTTTGGTTTATGTTTTATAAGCATTTTTAATTTTATTGCTTAAATCGCATTTTCTCGGCGAGCTGAGCACTTTTTCTGAATTGTGCCGCTCCCGTCACTCTGGTTAGGTTGGCATGGAAAAAAACGCTCTCGGGTGCTTTAGAGTGCCGAGTTTATTACTGCGTAATAAGAAATGACCATCTACAACGTTTGGTTTATATTTTATAAGCATTTTTAATTTTATTGCTTAAATCGCATTTTCTCGGCGAGCTGAGCGCTTTTTCTGAATTGTGCCGCTCCCGTCACTCTGGTTAGGTTGGCATCGAAAAAAACGCTCTCGGGTGCTTTAGAGTGCCGAGTTTATCACTGCGCATGAAGAAATGACCACCTCCAACGTTTGGTTTATGTTTTATAAGCATTTTTAATTTTATTGCTTAAATCGCATTTTCTCGGCGAGCTGAGCACTTTTTCTGAATTGTGCCGCTCCCGTCACTCTGGTTAGGTTGGCATCGAAAAAAACGCTCTCGGGTGCTTTAGAGTGCCGAGTTTATCACTGCGCATGAAGAAATGACCACCTCCAACGTTTGGTTTATGTTTTATAAGCATTTTTAATTTTATTGCTTAAATCGCATTTTCTCGGCGAGCTGAGCACTTTTTCTGAATTGTGCCGCTCCCGTCACCCTGGTTAGGTTGGCATCGAAAAAAACGCTCTCGGGTGCTTTAGAGTGCCGAGTTTATCACCGCGCATGAAGAAATGACCACCTCCAACGTTTGGTTTATGTTTTATAAGCATTTTTAATTTTATTGCTTAAATCGCATTTTCTCGGCGAGCTGAGCGCTTTTTCTGAATTGTGCCGCTCCCGTCACCCTGGTTAGGTTGGCATCGAAAAAAAACGCTCTTGGGTGCTTTAGAGTGCCGAGTTTATCACTGCGCATGAAGAAATGACCACCTCCAACGTTTGGTTTATGTTTTATAAGCATTTTTAATTTTATTGCTTAAATCGCATTTTCTCGGCGAGCTGAGCACTTTTTCTGAATTGTGCCGCTCCCGTCACTCTGGTTAGGTTGGCATGGAAAAAAACGCTCTCGGGTGCTTTAGAGTGCCGAGTTTATTACTGGGTAATAAGAAATGACCATCTACAACGTTTGGTTTATGTTTTATAAGCATTTTAAATTTTATTGCTTAAATCGCATTTTCTCGGCGAGCTGAGCACTTTTTCTGAATTGTGCCGCTCCCGTCACTCTGGTTAGGTTGTCATCGAAAAAAACGCTCTCGGGTGCTTTAGAGTGCCGAGTTTATCACTGCGCATGAAGAAATGACCACCTCCAACGTTTGGTTTATGTTTTATAAGCATTTTTAATTTTATTGCTTAAATCGCATTTTCTCGGCGAGCTGAGCACTTTTTCTGAATTGTGC